>NC_133326.1:263000468-263361302 GCF_042186555.1 Aquarana catesbeiana
AAGATCTGGTAACTGAACAGAGGGTCCAAGACCTCTGTCCCACACTTTTACCACTTCCAGAGACTGGGGATTTAATAGACATTTCTGTAGAGGAGGAACCACCTAGCAAACCCCCAGCAGAAGTGCTGGCAACCGGACAGAGGGTCCAAGACCTCTGCCCCACACCTGCAGCAATTGTGGAGGCTCAGGGTGAGAAGATGGCAATCACTTCCCAGCAGCAGATACAGGGGGAGAAGGGAGAGGAGGTGTGTGTTGTCCCTCCCCAACAGTTGGCCAGGGTGGAGGAAGTGGGCTTTCCTCCCCAGCAAAGATCCGTGTACCTGGGAGACAGTACCATCGACATGTCGTCCCAGCAGCCAGATGAGGGAATGGAAAAGGAAGCAGCCGGCTCACCTCCCCAATGGCAGCTACACAGTTTGGGAGTGGAGGAAGCCAGCCTCCTGCCCCAACAGTTAGCCGGAGCAGAGGATGCGGAGTCCCCAGCAGAAGTGCTGGCAACAGGGCAGAGTGCTACCAACCTCTGCCCAGCACCAGCAACAACTACAGAGTTCCAGGGAGGCGGGGCAGTCGGCCTCCCTCTCCAACAGTTAGCCAGAACAGATGGTGTGGGGTTTCCAGCAGAAGGGCTGGCAACAGGGCCAAGGACTGCTGGACTCTGCCCTCAACTAACAGAGGATGGATTTCCTGTGAAGGTGGATGGGACTTCAGTCTCCCCCTGTATACCCCAGGGATGGTGGGCAGTCGGCCCCGATCCCCAAAAGCATGACAGAGTGAGCCCAGACACCCTGTCCTCTCTCCAGCGGCAGAAAGGATTCCAGGGAGAAGAGCCAGTCCAGGCCTCTCCCCAGCGGCAGATATGTTCTCTGAGAGAGGTAGAGGTTGGCTGGGTGAGTGATACTCTGTTTGGAATAATTTATTTGGGGTACGGTGTGGGTACAGGCAGTAGAGGACTGGAGCTGTTTACTAACTTCGGAGTCAACCCGTCTGGGGTCTCCTCCTGTGTTAGTCTCCTGCCGAAAGGGGAGAAATGTCACAGACCTAGCCAGAACAGAGGCTGTTGGAGAGGACTGTATGCAAGCCTGTTGCCCACCGATTATGGGCCCTGGATTTTCAAGGGAACAATACTCTTTGTGAGGTGAATGAGAAATCCAGTCTGAACTGTATTAATCGGACTCAGTCGTGTATATATTGTATGGGGACTCCTTACTGTAGATTTGTGTCCCTGAAGAGGGAGGGGGGATTCCTCCAGCAGCCCCCTGCTGATAAGACTGATTCATTCTGCTGGGACACATCCTGTGAGGAGATGCTAGTGTTATCAACATGTGTTTATGTTAATTGAGAGAGCTGATCACATTAGCCACCAGCACTGGCTAGGAGACGAATGGTCTAGGCTGAGGAGGGGGGAGATTGTTGTTTGTATTGTTAGTTGTAATTAGCTCCAGCTATTGTGTTTATATTAATGTGTGAAGCTCGGTGCCCACAAGACTGTCATCTGGTCTGGGTACATTTTGTAGTAAATTAGCTCATGTTAATTAGGTTAGCTTTGAGTCATCCCTGCTGTATAAAGGTCTGTGAGATCTCAAAATAAAAGTTAGTTCTGATGTACTCCAAGACTGGTGTTGTCTAGTTCCTGGGGTTCCTATGGCCAGATCCATTGGACTCGTGTTCCAGAACTTAGGAAGCGATATATGACGGAAGCACTCAAGCGGAGTGTGGGGCATTCCGTGACAACCAGTATCAGAGCAGGTCCTGCTAGGATGGTTTGATTCTATCCGCTGCGAACTCTGGAAGGAAGCGCTAGCCCATGAGCAGTGAAACCAGGGAAAAGTTCTCCCCTCCATCCATGTAAGGTACTGGTCTCAGTATGAAGTGCAAATGCTGTTATTGGGGGAACAGCCGAACCAGGAGTGGACAGCTGAGTTAAGCAGGCTGATCCAGGCAGAAATGCAGTTGGACGAGAGCTACAGAGCCCTCCAGTGGTATGTAGCCCAAGTGTGCCCGTGGACAGTGGATGACAGTCCCACGGAAGGCTTTGACTACGAAGGCCTGGGATTGTTGTACTGGAGGCTGTCCAGGGACCCTGACTTTGGGAGTGATCGGGAGTGGCGTTTGGAGGAAATAATGGAGCACAGAGAGCGAAGACTGAATGTTTCGGAAGTGCACTGGGCACAGGAAGATTTGGAGTTTCTGGCCGTTCAGGAATGGGAGCTTGAGATGACCTACAGACAGCTGCTAGACTCCGCTCAGCAGCAGGGTGGGGCTCCCTTTGCCTGGGACTATCAGGAAATACCAGTTGACAACTCTGAAATCCTGGCTGAAGAGTCGACAATGTGGCAGAGTAACAGTGTGCTTTGCCAACCTGCCCCCACAGCTAGGGAGGCGGAGGTCTTATGGCGGATGCAGCAAGTGCTGACTGACCTTGATGATCCTGTTTCTGCATGGGATGATCTTGGATAGAGGAATGTGCCTGTCCAGCAGCATGCCAGAGAATCGGCAGTGGAAAATCTGAAGATTGCCGTCCCCAAACCTGAAGTGCTGACAACAGAGCAGAGCTCTGCTAACCTCTGCCCAGCACTGATAGCATCTTCTGGGTTCCACGGAGTTCCACACAGACTCTGGGGACCCTGGATTTGCCATATTAGAAATACTGGCTGATTCATAATGCTGGGACAAATACTGTTAGGAGATGCTGATGTCAATTCCAGCCACCTGTCTGTCTGTTGCCTGCTAGAATGTGTATTGTAAATAAGTCTATTATGGGATCTAAGAGTCATTAGATCCCCATTGTTGTTTGTGTTATTTAACTCTGCTATTATGTGAAGAAGAGTTCGGTGTTGATTTGTGATAAAGTTGATTGGGTTTTCTGAGCGACAAGATGGCCAGTCTGGCCTAAAGGTCATGTCTGAGTCATCTAGGCTGTCTAAAGGGATTAGTTAATTAACCCATGTTAATTAGGTTTCTGGTCACAGGTGTATGTTCAGAGTAATATGAGCAGGAGGTATACACCTCCTCTTTTACTGTATAAAAGAGCCTGTATTCCTTTCAATAAAAGAGATTCCTGGTTGAACTTACATACAGCCTGCCTGGTGTTTGTTCTGAGCTATCACAACTGGATTTGAACGGCACATAGCTGTAGTTCAATTCCCGGAGCATCGGATGACTGAACCATCAGATGTTGCGATCTGCAATCTGATTCTATAGCCGCAGAGGAGTGTCGGGAGAGTGGAACCGAGCGAGCAGGGGCTTGTTACACATGGGCATATGGTGGATGGGGTTGGTGGACCAATAGGCATGTCCTTCATTTTTTTTTAAGCCCCATGTTTAGGGTGAGGCCCAAAAACAATTTGAACTCCTCCAAATTTGGATCTCTCCACTCAAACGGATGGGCATAAGATGATTGGGGGTTGCTGGCAATATACTGCTGGGCATACAAATTTGTCTGGTCCACAATGAATTGCAGCAAGGTGTCGGGAAAAAACAGGTGAAAGCAATCAATCTCTGTGAAATTTTGGGTGTTGGCCTGCACACCTGGCTGTGCTGTGAAAGGGGGAATAATTGGTGATCCAGAGTTGGAAGTCAGCCATGTTGGGTTGGCAAGACCATCTGGCATGTATGTAGCAGCCCTGGTTCTTGGGGGACGTGACACTCCAGTAGTTGGGGGAGTTGAATTTCCTGTGCTGGTACTCAGGTGTGATGTGGCAGCACTGGTACTGGGCCTGGGCATTGGTGCGCGGGGTCTATCGCTGGCAGCAGCACTGGTACTGGGCCTTTGTTTCTGGGGCCTATTGCTGTGGCAGCACTGATACTGGGCCTTTGTTCCTGGGGCCTATTGCTGGCGGCAGCACTGGTACTGCGCCTGGGAATATAATCCTGATTGCTGGCAGCTGCCTGGTTTCTAAAGTATCGTGCCCTTTTAGGAGGGACTCATTCTTCATCCGAATCATTACTACTCTCGATTGGTTCAAATGCCGAATTTGATTTGGAATCAGAATTGGAATTGGAATCTGATGAGAACTCCCGGTGCTCTCATCAGTCATGGAGAGGATCTGGAACACCTCCTCACTAGTATATACTCTTTTGGACATGGCTGTGTGGCGGGTAGCTGTGCGACGGGTGACAGATGGGTGGCAGGTGACGGTCACTGATGGGCTGTGCGATGGGTGGCAGGTGACGTTCACTGAGAGGTAATGATGGTGTGATGGTCACTGATGGGTGAAAGGCGATGGTCACTGATGGGTGACAGGCCATGGACAGTGATGGGTGATGGTCACAGATGTTTGACAGGTGATGGTCACTGATGGGTGACAGGGCACGGTCATTGATGGGTGATGGGTGCACCGCTGATGGTCACTGATGGGTGATGGGTGACAGGGCACGATCACTGATGGATGAAAGGTAACAGGGCACGGTCACTGATGGGTGACAGGCGATGGTCACTGATGGGTGACAGGCAATGGACGGTGACTGGTGATGGTCACAGATGGTTGACAGGCGACAGTCACTGATGGGTGATGGGTGATGGGTGACAGGCCACGGTCACTGATGGGTGACGGGTGCACCGCTGATGATCACTGATGGGTGATGGGTGACAGAGCATGGTCACTGATGGATGATGGGTGATAGGGCACGATCACTGATGGGTGACAGGCCATGGACGGTGACGGGTGATGGTCACAGATGGTTGACGGGTGACAGGGCACGGTCACTGATGGGTGACGGTTGACAGGGCACGGTCACTGATGGGTGACAGGCGATGGTCACTGATGGGTGACAGGTTACGGACAGTGACGGTGATGGTCACAGATGGTTGACAGGCGACGGTCATTGATGGGTGACGGGTGATGGGTGACAGGCCACGGTCACTGATGGGTGACGGGTGCACCGCTGATGGTCACTGATGGGTGACGGGTGACAGGGCACGGTCACTGATGGGTGACGGTTGCACCGCTGATGGTCACTGATGGCAGTCTCTTATGTGACAGGTGCACTTTTATGGGGTGACTGTTGGGTGACAGATGACAATGGGGGGGCGATGGGACAGGTGTGGTGTTGGTGCAGACACTACTAAACATAGATCTGTAACTCACTGCTCCTGGCTCTTCTCTCCTCACACTGGAAACAGTGTGTGAGGAGAGAACAGCTGGTAACAGCTAGTGACAGCTCTATGTTTACATTAGTGATCGGCTGTGAATGGATCACAGCCGATCACGTGGTACACAGCCCTGGCCAATGGCTGTGTACTATCGTCGGTGACGAGCAGTGTTCCTGGGAACACGCCGCCACCAACGTGCACGTGCAGCACGCTCATGATTGTGCGCATGCGCCGTGAAATGCAGGGAGTTACCATTCGTGATCGGCCGTGATCATGTGGTAAACAGCCATGCACAGTGGCTGTTCACCCCTGTCGGTGACGAGCGGTGTCTCGGTGACACGCCGCCACCGACAGTACGGGGCTGCGAGCATATGATCGCGCTCATGCCCTGTTTAAACGGGCTCACGTCATATGACGTCTGCCCAGAACTAGAGCCTTACCGTCCCGCCGTCATATGACTAGTGGTCAATATGTGTAAAAAAGCATGTGTATTTAGCCAGAAATCCATTGTTGTCCTGTGCTCTGTGCATTCTGCACTGATATCATCATCCCTTGGAGCAGATGCCTCCCAGCCCTTTACAGAGTTTCAGATGCAGGGAGGCAGGACGGGGTTTATAGTCATGTGGATGATGGGATTGTCTGTCACAGCGGTCACATGATCGGAAAGCTCCCAATCACAAGTAGTGATCAGGAGTTTTCTGTGAGCCGCCAGTAATTGTGCCGGGAACGCGCAGAGTATATCCTCTTGGCACAGCTCTATGTACAATCTGGTATGCAAATATACAGCCACTCTGTGTCAAGGCCCAGCTGCCGCGAGGCCGCATATCTGCATACTGTCGGTGTGAAGGGGTTAAGTAGTGTTACCAACCCTTCCCAGTTCACCTCTGTGAGCTGTGGAACACCTCCCCCCATGTTATGGACATAAGGATAGGGGAAGTGTTCTGTAGTTATAAAAAACTTTTGGTTAACCACCTCCTGCCCACAGTATTGACAAATGACGGGTGGTAGCTCTATTGTCCTGGGACTATGGCGATGACGAGGCTCTTTACCCATATGATCAGTTGTGTCCAATCACAGCTGATCACATGTAAACAGGGAAATGCTGGTTATTGGCATTACTCTCCTCACAATGACAGTGTGTGAGGAGAGGAGAGCTTATCAGCGGCATTTCCTCACATGGGAGATCTGCTCAGATAATTAGGGCACTGATTACAGTGCCCTGATTATCAGCGCAGCCCCAACAGTGCCCAGCAGTGATGCCAATCAATACCTATTAGTGATGCCAGTCAGTGCCCATCAGTGATGCCAGCCAGTGCCCATCAGTGATGCCAATCAATGCCCATTAGTGCTGCATATCAGTGCTGCCTATCAGTGCTCATCAGTGCTGCATATCAGTGCCGCCTATCAGTCTCCTCATTAGTGCCACCCCATCAGTGACCTTCAGTGCCATTTCATCAGTGTCCTTTCAGTGCCATCTCAGTGTCCTTTCAGTGCCATCTCATCAGTGCCACCTGATCAGTGCAGCCTATCAGTGCCCATCACTGCAGCCTCATCAGTGCACATCAGTGAAGGAGAAAAATTACTTATTTACAAAATTTTATAACGGAAAAGAAGAAAACCTTTTTTTTTTTCAAAATTTTAGCAAAAAATAAAAAACCCAGTAAATATCACCAAAATAAAGCACTATCTGTCTCAAAAAAAATTATAAAATTGTTGTTTGGGTACAGCGTTGCATGACTGTGCAATTGTCATTCAAAGGGCAGGAAGGGGGTAAAAGTGCCCAGTAGGCAAGTAGTTAAAGGGTGACAATGCTGCTCATCCATAGATACAGCAAAGTGAGTGAGTATTGTCACCCACAGGACTGTGCTACTGGTAGGATCACTAAGTGATAATAGCCAAGAACACATGAAAACAGAGAACTAATGCAGCCATCTAAGGACTTCCAAGCTGCAATATATTTCATAGTGTTCTTGGGTTTAGATACACTTTAATGCTTATTACATCCATACATACAGAATACTTAAAGTGGTTCTAAAGGCAGAAGGTTTTTTTTTTTTTATCTCAATGCATTCTATGCATTAAAAAAAAAAAAAAAAAAAAAATATGCAGCCCCCTAATACTTACCTGAGCCCTATCTTGATCCAGCGATGTACATGAGTGCCTAGGCCATCTGGGACCCTTCCTCCTGATTGGCAGAGACACAGCAGTGGCACCTTTGGCTCCCCCTGCTGTCAATAAAAGTCATTTAGCCAATGAGGAGTGCGAGGGGGCAGGGCCGAACTGTGGCTCTGTGTCTGAATTGATACACAGAGCTGAGCTCTGCGAGGGACCCGAGAAGAGGAGGATCGAAGGCTGCTCTGTGCAAAACCACTGCACAGAGCAGGTAAGTATAACATGTTTGTTTTTTTTTTAAAGAAAAAAAAACAAGATTTTAGTATCACTTTAAAGCCAGCCCATCTCCACTTTCATCTGTCAGATTAAAGTCTCTGTTTTACTGGAGAGTTGGCATTCGTCCACTGTTCACATTCACTTTATTATAAAAAGGATGATTATGAGCAAGGAATGCCAGGAAAATGTGGGCAAATGTCAAAAGCGCAAACGTCTATACATTTTCATTGGCAAATTTTCCAGGGAATTCTATAAAATTGAACTTCTAAAGTAAGGAACTTAAATTATATTTCATAATGGATCACTAGTATAGCAGACTAAAATATTTTTAATTATTTTTTCATATGCAGACTTGGGAAATGTGAAGATGACAACAAAAAATCAGCATAAATATAAGTATTTCCAGTAAAGTGCTATGTAAAACATATTTTTCTTTGAAAAGTGATCATTATTTTGCATTTACCAGTGTATATTAAAAATGTGTATTTTTATTGACATATTACTAAATATTTCTGCAATATTGAATACTAAAATTACTTTAAGCTCTTACATTAAACTCTAGGGATCTTACATTTATTTATTTTTTTAATAAATGTAATGTTTTATTGTAATGAAAGCAATATCTAACTTTTCTCCTATCTCAAAGCTAAGAATGCAGAAGATTATCTCAATAACAAATTACATGTATTATTTAGATGTTTGCCTTCATGCACAAAACACAACTGGTCAGGTTTGATAAGAGAGTTTAGTCTTTTCTGTAGTTTACTTGTAATTGTTGCTCATACTATTATAGATTAGGTTTGTAAAGTAAAGTATGCCATAATTAGAAACATTTGTCAAATTGTTCTATGTTGTCAAAACAATATAACAGAAATGAGCTTTATTCATTTAGGGTTTAGTTTGGTTCCCTTTCAATAATAATGTGTTTCATTTTCAGATCGTTTAGCCATTAGAATTTTTCCTATTTTGGGGTCCAAATTTGACAATAAAGCCTTTTTAGACTCTTACTTCTCGTTGTTATTGCAAATGTATTATGATCTACTCAAATTATATGTCCCTAATTGAACATTCTACTCATCACAATAGCAACGCATTAAACATTTTAATTTAAATTAATAAGTCATATGGCCATTTCACTATGGTCATGTCACTATTTTAAACTCATTTGTTATCTTACCTTATAATAATTTCTCATGAAAATGTTAAGTTCATCAACAAGATTATCAACAGAAATGCAGAAATAGTATTCTAAAATCACATTTTATTATTTGATCTTTTCTCCATTCTTTTATGTCTTAAATGTAGCCCTTCAAAGTTAAATAAATCTAACTGGAAATCAAGGAGGTTGCAGCAAATGATATATTATTTTTGCCCGAACTAGCAATCCTAACCAAAATAATACATAAAATGCAGACCATAATAAAGCTGAAGTCATTCAAAACTCTCTAACAAGCACCGTACTAGTTAGTTGTAGAGAAGGTTGGAGGGACTGAGCAAAGCTTTTATAGAATTTCCCTAAACTCTTACAGATAGAGCAAAGTGCTATCATTTTAGGGGACTGGGGGAGCAGCTAAGCGGCATATTCACTAATAGGGATATCAATGTTCCCAGAATCTAAGCAACGATGACAACACTGCATTAATTTCACTGTAGATGGAAAAGTGTTGTCACCCTATTAAACAAAGGTCCTATCGAACAGTTCACCTGGCAAGATTAATAGGTATTTACTAATTGTTCCAGGAGTTAAAAAAAATGAGAACCCGCAGTCTTGGCATCCTAGATCACTAGTACTGGCAATCTAGATCACATATATAACTTCATATTTTGATCATAGTTCTACTTTAATAGAAAGTATTTGCCACCTACCACAAAAAAATTGGAGATCCACACAACTTCATTAATATTTTGTATACTGAGGAAGTTATATGTATGTTCTTTCATTTTGCGTGAACAGTTATTCGTTTCAATGTTTTTGTAGGGTTTCATGCAGACCTTATACATGTTTTTCAGCACATGCATTATGTATATGTTGTTTATTATTCAACAGGTTTTTCAAATTACAGTGTCACAATTGTGAGTCAACTCAGAAATGTATACAGCCCAACAGCCCAACATTCTCCCTGGTAGCTCAGAAATTATCCCCTGCTTTGCCATACAGAACCAGAATGCCCTCTACTTTATTTCAATGCATAACAACAGAATATACTTCCCAGACAGGTTTGTATGTGAAACAAATTACAGATGTTCTTTCTTTGTCTGAAATTGTTTTAGGTAATGCAGTAATGGAAACACTCCAGTGTTGTTCATACTTTTTACCTAACCTAAACTGTCATTGTTTCCTACTTTTCTTATTGTAATTTATTTACAGAGTTTTATATTACCTGTCTGAGAGGTTGCCTTTGGTCCTTTTTTGAGGACATATTCAAGATTTCTTCACATTAAATTATGACTACAACCTTGATGTGTAAATATATACAAAATAACTTTTATGTGGTTTGTAGCTTAATGGACCCAGGCTACACAGAAACTTTCTGTCCCATAATTTCAGTGATATATTACATCACACTTTCATTTATATTCATTATTTGAAGAAAGTGTTAGCAATTTTTTCTGTAGTGTGCTGTTTTCATTATTAAGGCTGAGGACTATGATTGGCTTATTACTGAATGAAAGCCAGCACTTTTCTTTTTGATAATACAAGATCAGTCAGAGATGCATGACATAATTTCACCTTCATTTACTGTGGTAGGGAAAAAAGTGTCAAACAAGCATACTGTATCTTACAAAACTGGGCTTTGGAAAATGAATACTCATTTAGTATAGAAAAGCTATTTTTGCCTGCATATTTTATTAGAAAAAAGCAAGAAATGGCATTGACGTTCCTGAAATGTTCTTCACTGCTCTTTTTTTACACATGTTTAACCAGTTCAATTTTGGCCATCTGTTTTTCTTTATCTGATTATACTCATAAAATATTTTCTTTTGTTCAGATTGTTTCATTGGGTTACATTTATGAGTTAAATTTGCATTCACTTTTGATAATGCAAAGAACAATTATTGTTAATTGTTAAAGTGGTTGTAAACTCAAATGGCTAAAATTGATCTAGCCTCCATGTGTTTGTTCATTAGTCAGTGCAGTGTGGTTTGTTTGTTTTTTTTTCAATCCTAAATACCTTTTTTTCTTTGTGCTCATTTGTGGTCACCTCCTCTCTCTGCTCTGTATCCCGACCTAAGAGAGCCAAGTGGGAGGGGCCAAGATTCCCCTTCTGTTTTAGGTAAACAGTTTAGTCAGTGAATGAAGGCTGGAGAGGTGTTCTCACTACACACTACGCAGCTGACAGGGAGAGAGGAGGGGGAGCTGCAGAGACACACAGACACACAAAGAGGAGCTAGATGACGGAGGCATGTATCCTGACCACAATTTCATGGGTCAGCAGCCATGATAAATGTGGTCAGCTCACAGAGGGGAAGTCAGGACCAGGCAGAATAAATCTGGTACTGTAGGAGATGCAAAGGGGCAATTGACTAGGCAAAAGCACTATGCTATAGCTTGTGCCTTAAAGGGACAGGAGCATGATTGTAAAAAAAAATTGTTGGGGGGTAACAACCACTTTAATTATTGTTAATGGTTTTCCAGTTTTACCAATAAAATACAAAACCTTTGTTCGCTGTTGCTCGGTGAAGATTGGTATGATGACTCCAGACAAACGTATTTGTCGCTTTTAATGGTGAAAAAGGAAAACCTCCTAAAAACAAATTTGAACATACCAAGACTAATGTGCAACATATATAAACTGAAGATTCCCCAGAGGAGTACAGGTTGAAAGGCAAGCTGATACAGATATCTGTGAAAATTAGGGGTTTAATTAATTGTATGTCTCTTTCCTTTCCCAGATCCCCCAGTGGAAGTATTAGGGTTCAGATCACGATACCTAACAGACAACATTCTGAAGGCATACTAATAGAGGTATCTCAGAGTATACTGTATGTTAGAGTCTTAAAAGTCAAATTAAGGATGAGAGAACAATTCAATCTGAACCTAGGTTCGGATCGAACGTTGGCAGTTCAGGCATGCGGATGAACATCTGAAGCTTAGCCCTTTCTGCTCCTGTATATACAGTATATATACATGCAACTTGATGAAGGACGGAGGTCCTGTCCGAAACTGTGCAGTCGCTGTATATGCATGAAGATTGAAGTAAAACATTTTTGAACAGAAACTGAGATTGCATCTCAAATTTTTTGATATATATATATATATATATATATATATATATATATATATATATATATATACTCTGCATTTAGCATAGACTATATATTCAGTGTATACTCTATATTCAGTCAGTGCAGGTAGTGTATCAATATATACTGTATATACAGCCTAATATATATTCTGCATTCAGTGTAGTCTATATATACAGTGCATTCGGTGGTGTACAGTATATAATACACTTCAGGCGGTGTATATATATATATATATATATATATATATATATATATATATATATATACATATACACTCTGCATTCAGTGTATCCTATATACACAGTGCATTCGGTGGTGTATAGTTTCTTTTTTTTTTTTTTTCCTTTTTATTAAGGTTATGAGGTAACTGTTACAAAACAAATCCTATTGGGCATACCCAGGCTTGGAAATAGAAAACAAGGTGACAAAACTAAATAAGAGGGGAAAAACAAGAAAAAAAAACATAGAAAAACCAGGTGATTGGTAACCAAGGCTTAATGTGACCTAAGTCAAGGTAGCTAGAGTGAACAAAGTAAACATCGTAGGGCTGTCCCCAAGTGCACAGGACCCAGGGCCGATCCTGGCCGGGGTGCACGGGGTGCAGTGCACCCGGGCGCCACAGAGGTGGGGGCGCTGAAGCACCAGAGTGCTCCCCTCCCTCCTCCTCTGCTTGTCCATAGGTGGCTCTTTCCGCCGGTCACCGCCACCTCCGCCACTGTGCCCATCCCCCCTCCCTCCTCCTGTCAGAGGAGGAGAGCGAAACAGCCAAAGACCAGAGTGGTTGTCATCTCTTGTATCGTGTCTGCAGTCTCTGACCATCTCCTGTACTATGTCTGCAGTCTCTGACCATCTCCTGTATTATATCTCCAGTCGCTGACCATCTCCTGTACTATGTCTGCAATCTTTGACCATCCCCTCTATTATATCTCCAGTCTCTGACCGTCTCCTGTAGTATGTCCGCAGTCTCAAACCATCTCCTGTAGTATGTCTGCAGTCTCCGACCATCTCTTGTATTATGTCTGCAGTCTCTGACCATCTCCTGTAGTATGTCTGCCGTCTCTGACCATCTCTTGTAGTATGTCTGCAGTCTCTGACCATCTCTTGTATTATGTCTGCCGTCTCTGACCATCTCCTGAATTATGTCTGCAGTCTTTGACCATCTCCTGTAGTATGTCTGCAGTCTCTGACCATCTCCTGTACCATGTCTGCAGTACTGACCATCTCTTGTAATATGTCTGCAGTCTCTGACCATCTTTTGTATTATATCTGCAGTCTGAACATCTCCTGTACTATGATTGCAGTCTCTGACCATCTCTTGTAACATGTCTGCAGTCTCTGACCATCTCTTGTAACATGTCTGCAGTCTCTGACCATCTCTTGTAACATGTCTGCAGTCTCTGACCATCTCTTTTAACATGTCTGCAGTCTGACCATCTCTTGTATCGTGTCTGCAGTCTCTGACCATCTCCTGTACTATGCCTGCAGTCTCTGACCATCTCTTGTAACATGTCTGCAGTCTCTGACCATCTCTTGTATCATGTCTGCAGTCTCTGACCATCTCTTGTATCATGTCTGCAGTCTCTGACCATCTCTTGTATCATGTCTGCAGTCTCTGACCATCTCTTGTATCATGTCTGCAGTCTCTGACCAGCTCTTGTATCATGTCTGCAGTCTCTGACCATCTCCTGTACTATGTCTGCAGTCTCTGACCATCTCCTGTATTATATCTCCAGTCTCTGACCATCTCCTGTACTATGTCTGCAATCTCTGACCATCTCCTGTATTATATCTCCAGTCTCTGACCGTCTCCTGTAGTATGTCTGCAGTCTCTGAGTTTCTCCTGTAGTATGTCTGCAGTCTCTGACCATCTCCTGTATTATGTCTGCCGTCTCTGACCATCTCCTGTATTATGTCTGCAGTCTCTGACCATCTCCTGTACCATGTCTGCAGTCTCTGACCATCTCCTGTACCATGTCTGCAGTCTCTGACCATCTCTTGTAATATGTCTGCAGTCTCTGACCATCTTCTGTATTATGTCTGCAGTCTGAACATCTCCTGTACTATGATTGCAGTCTCTGACCATCTCCTGTACTATGTCTGCAGTCTCTGACCATCTCCTGTATTATATCTCCAGTCTCTGACCATCTCCTGTAATATGTCCGCATTTTCTGACCATCTCCTGTGTTATGTCCGCATTCTCTGACCATCTCTTGTAACATGTCTGCAGTCTCTGACCATCTCTTGTAACATGTCTGCAGTCTCTGACCATCTCTTGTATTATGTCTGCAGTCTCTGACCATCTCCTGTACTATGATTGCAGTCTCTGACCATCTCCTGTACTATGTCTGGGGGCTCTTTCTAACAGATTCTCTAACAGAAGCCCTCTCTGTGTGCATCAGAGAGACTCCCCTCCAGGTCTCATTAGTGTACGCTCTTCCTGTATTTTCTTTATTGTTAAAAGATCATGGGAGGATCCCATGGTAATGAAGAGTTCTTAGGGGAACATCTCTGTGTTTGAGTCGTTGCCATAGAAACATTTGTAAAGGGGAGGAGTTGGTAAGATGACCACGCCCACGTGGGGGGTGCCAGAAATATTTCTGCACCCAGGCATCTGTGACCCTAGGATCGGCCCTGACAGGACTGAAACAAAAAGGTACACTATATCAAAACAGAGCATCCTATGAAGGCATTGCTGATAACCCGACAGTATCTCTATATTCTGTCCAAATATCCCATACCTTGGAGAATTTTTTTGGGCATCCCCCAGATTCATATGTAAATTTATAAAATGGCACCATTTTGTTGACAACAGTCTTCCAACCATCTAGGGTAGGGGCTTGAGCAGATTTCCATTTAAGAAGTATAGACTTAGGAGCATAAAACAATAAGAGGCCTATCAGAGTTCTTATGGCCCTAAAGGTAGACAGTAAATGCACTAGACCTAAAATAAAGACATCAATAGATAATGGTACAGGAATGGTGGTGACTGTGCGGATGCATTGGGAAACCTCTAACCAGAATAATTTTATACCCGGAAACTCCCAAAAAACATGTAGGAATGTGTCAGGGTCTGCTGTACAAAAATATACTTGGGGGGCTCACCCTAAAATGCTTTACATTCAAGATGGTGCTGCTATAAGACCAAAAACAGTACAAAACAGATTACAGCACACACATACAAAAATGACTTTTATCCTGCAAGGCTAGTTAAAAACACCTGAACATATTAAAAAATACAGGGGTTTGGTCACACTATATGGTCATAAAGTGCTAAGCCCACTTACTGCGACAACTTACCCCGAATTAGTGGGTCCTACCCTAGTAATAGAATGAAAGAATCTGTGTCTCAACCATGGGAGACAAACTAAATGTGGCAGAACTGAAGAGATTTCTCCTATGCACTGGTGGCTCACAGAGGGAAAGTCAGGACCAGGCAGAATAAATCAGGTAATGTAGGAGATACTACGGGGAAATTGACTAGGCAAAAGCACTATGCTATAGCTCATGCCTTAAAGGGACAGGAGCATGATTTCTTAATTTTTTTGGGGGGGGGGGTAACAACCACTTTAATTATTGTTAATGGTTTTCCAGTTTTACCAATAAAATAGAAACCTTTGTTCACTGTTCCTCGGTGAAGATTGGTATGATCACTCCAGACAAACTTATTTGTCGCTTTTTAATGGTGAAAAAGGAAAACCTTCTAAAAACAAATTTGAACATATCAAGACTAATGTGCAACATATATAGACTGAAGATTCCCTAGAGGAGTACAGGTTGAAAGGCAAGCTGATAAAGATATCTGTGAAAATTAGAGCTTTAATTCATTGTATGTCTCTTTCCTTTCCCAGATCCTTCAGTGGAAGTATTAGGGATCAGATCACCATACCTAACAGACAACATTCTGAAGGCATACTAATAGAGGTATCTCAGAGTATACTGTAGGTTAAAGTCTTAAAAGTCAAATTAAGGATGAGAGAACAGTTCGATCTGAACCTAGGTTCAGGCATACGGATGAACATCTGAAGCTTAGCCCTTTCTGCTCCTGTATATACAGTATATATACATGCAACTTGATTAAGGACAGACCTCGTTAGGATAAAAGGCTTACTCAGGGTGGTCAAACAGTGCTTAATGAAGTCAGTAATGGATAAGATTAGGCTCCATTTTCATGAGCACATGTGAACAAGAAACAGCTTAAAAGCCCAGCCATCATCTTAGCACATGTCTACAGCTGAAAGCTACACTTTGTGTTTTGTCTCAGTAACAGCATTGCTGATCACCACCTCTTGCTGTCTATGCTAGCCGGCTACCAACAGATGTTCGGAGGAGGAAGTCACAGTACTCCATCAGTGGACCCCTGACTTCATTAAGCGCTGTTTGACCTCCCTGAGTGTGTGTATGTAAAACACATCTATGTAGGACAGCTTGCTGTTGTCACTGGTTTCTAAGGATGCAGTTGGTGCCTGCACCCATGGCATTCCTAGGAGTTACAGACATCACAGGGAATTTCTGCTGCTTTTAAACCAAGGGGTGGGGTTAGCAGTGACATTACTGGCCAAATAGTCAATTATGTCATCACTATCCTCTCCCCTTCCCTTATATAACTAATGACAGCTGGGGAAGCTGTCATTTGGCTAGTGTTACCATTCACGTGTGCCAGGTTATCAGGCTTTTTTTCTGAAAGTTGGCAGGTAGTAGGCATCATGACTGATGATGGATTTATGGATTTACAATGAGTAACTTTTTTTTATTTTTTAAACAAAGGACTTGTCAAACGTTTGGGTGTCTTTATTTCTAGGTTACAATTTTTTTTTTGTAAATGAATAGGGGTACTATGTACCACAGACTCCCCTTGTTATTAAAGGGAGCTTCCAGATTTTTAAAAATATACCTCCCCGCAGGCCCAACAACCATCAGGCAATGGGGGGTCCCTATGTTGTTTGTATTTATCAACACAGGGAACCCCTTGTTAAGGACATGTGACCTGGTATGATCCACTTTCCTGGCTAGTCAGGCTGCATGCCTGGATTAAGGGGCCGGCATGAATTTTTAGGGAGACCTCATGCATATTTTTACAAATTTTTTAAATCCACACCAGACTCAAAAGGTCTAATATGGATCTCCTGTGAACCTCATGCATTTTTTTTGTTGTTTTGCGTGAGGTAACCCCCCGTGGCATCAGAGGGGGGCGAGGTCATCCGTTTACATCACTGGGTGGCCCCGCCCTCAGTTATATAATAGCTGTCAAGAAGAAGCGTCACTCGGCGGGAGCCTCCCATGGAGGCGGAACAGTTGTGGCTTTTTTTTTTTGGTCCGTCGGGCAGCATGGATTTACATCGCTGGACTTTTTTATTTTTAATAAAGGACTTGTCCCAAGCTATCTCTTGCCTTTTTTACAATTTTTGACACTTTTTTTGTGAATTGATAGGGGTACCGCGTTACCAATTCACATAGGGGGGTGGGATCTGGGGGTCCCCTTGTTAAAGGGGGCTTCCAGATTCCGATAAGCCCCCCCGCCTGCAGACCCCCACAACCACCAGGCAAGGGTTGTGGGAATGAGGCCCTTGTCCCCATCAACATGGGGACAAGGTGCTTTGGGGTCAGACTCCAAAGCACCCTCCCCATGTTGAGAGCATGTGACCTGGTATGGTTCAGGAAGGGGGACGTCTCTCATCCTGCGGCCTGCCAGGTTGCGTGCTTGGATAAGGGTCTGGTATGGATTTTGGGGGGACCCCATGCCATTTTTTTTATTTTGGTGCAGGGTTCCCCTTAAAAGTCACACCAGACCTGAAGGGCCTGGTATGGATTTTGGGGGGCCCCCACGCAATTTTTTTTACATTTTTGGTTTGGGGTTTCCCTTAATATTTATACCAGACCCAATAGGTCTGGTAATGGACTGGGGGGGGAACCCATGCCATTTTTTTCAATGAGTTTTATCTATATTGCCGAGACCTGACAATTCATTACAGCCGCAAACAGTTTTAAATGATTTTTTTCCTTTAGAAATTAGAAATTTTGCTGTGGTACTGTTCTAAACGCGGGTAAACTGACACTTTACAGGCATACTATAGACACCCCCCAGGCACAATATTTAAAGAAATATTTCATTTTTATTATTTTACTTTACGCATTATTAAAATCACTGCTCCCGAAAAAACAGCCGTTTAAAAAAAAAAAACAGGTCCCCAAACACTTTTTATAACAACAACTTGCATATAAGCCTTTAAAATTAGCTCTTTTGGTTTTTTCTGTTAGTGTCCCATAGACTTTAATGATGTTCCGCAGCTGTGGAATTTGCCGCGAACATCGCATAATGTTCGTTGTTCGCCGAACAACCAAAGTTCGGCCTGAATTTATGCTCGGGCCGAACCGCTCGCCCATCCCTAGTAGTCATGTGTTAGTAATAGGGATGAGCTTCGAGTTTGAGTCGAACTCATGTTTGACTCGAACATTGGCTGTTCGCAAGTTCGCCGAACAGCGAACAATTTGGGGTGTTCGCGGCAAATTTGAATGCCGCAGAACACCCTTTAAAAGTCTATGGGAGAAATCAAAAGTGCTAATTTTAAAGGCTTATATGCAAGTTATTGTCATAAAAAGTGTTTGGGGACCCGGGTCCTGCCCCAGGGGACATGGATCAATGCAAAAAAAAGTTTTCAAAAAGGCCGTTTTTTCAGGAGCAGTGATTTTAATAATGCTTAAAGTCAAACAATAAAAGTGTAATATCCCTTTAAATTTCGTACCTGGGGGGTGTCTATAGTATGCCTGTAAAGGGGCGCATGTTTCCCGTGTTTAGAACAGTCTGACAGCAAAATGACATTTCGAAGGAAAAATTCCATTTAAAACTGCCCGCGGCTATTGCATTGCCGACAATACACATAGAACTTCATTGATAAAAACGGCATGGGAATTCAACACAGGGAAACCCCGAACCAAAATTTAAAAAAAAATGATGTGGGAGTCCCCCTAAATTCCATACCAGGCCCTTCAGGTCTGGTATGGATATTAAGGGGAACCCCGGCCAAAATTTTAAAAAAAGACGGCGTGGGGTCCCCCCAAAAATCCATACCAGACCCTTATCTGAGCACGCAACCTGGCAGGCCGCAGGAAAAGAGGGGGGGACGAGAGTGCACCCCCCTCCTGAACCGTACCAGGCCACATGCCCTCAACATTGGGAGGGTGCTTTGGGGTAGCCCCCCAAAACACCTTGTCCCCATGTTGATGAGGACAAGGGCCTCATCCCCACAACCCTGGCCAGTGGTTGTGGGGGTCTGCGGGCGGGGGGGCTTATCGGAATCTGGAAGCCCCCTTTAACAAGGGGACCCCTAGATCCCGGCCCCCCCTGTGTGAAATGGCAAGGGGGTACTTACCCCTACCATTTCACTAAAAAATTGTCAAAAATGTTAAAAACGACAAGAGACAGTTTTTGACAATTCCTTTATTTAAATGCTTCTTCTTTCTTCTATCTTCCTTCATCTTCTTCTGGTTCTTCTGGCTCTTCTGGTTCTTCCTCCGGCGTTCTCGTCCAGCATCTCTTCCGCGGCGTCTTCTATCTTCTTCTCCTTGGGCCGCTCCACACCCATGGCATGGGGGGAGGCTCCCGCTCTTCTCTTCATCTTCTTCTTCATCCTCTTCTCTTCTTCCTTCTTCTCTTCTTCTCTTCTTCATTTTCTTCTCCGGCCCGCTCCGCATCCATGCTGGCATGGAGGGAGGCTCCCGCTGTGTGACGGCATCTCCTCGTCTGACGGTTCTTAAATAACGGGGGGTGGGGCCACCCGGTGACCCCCCCCCTCTGACGCACGGGATATGACGGGACTTCCCTGTGGCATTCCCCGTGACATCACAGGGAAGTCCCGTCAAGTCACCGTGCGTCAGAGGGGGGCGGGGTCAACAGGTGGCCCTGCCCCCGTTATTTAAGAACCGTCAGATGAGGAGACTCCGTCACACAGCGGGAGCCTCCCTCCATGCCAGCATGGGTGTGGAGCGGCCCGGAGAAGAAAATGAAGAAGAGAAGAAGGAAGAAGAGAAGAGGATGAAGAAGAGGATGAAGAGAAGAGCGGGAGCCTCCCCCCATTCCATGGGTGCGGAGCGGCCCGAGGAGAAGAAGATAGAAGACGCCGCGGAGGAGATGCTGGACGAGAACGCCGGAGGAAGAACCAGAAGAGCCAGAAGAACCAGAAGAAGAAGAAGATGAAGTAAGATAGAAGAAAGAAGAAGCATTTAAATAAAGGAATTGTCAAAAACTGTCTCTTGTCATTTTTAACATTTTTGACAGTTTTTTAGTGAAATGGTAGGGGTAAGTACCCCGTTACCATTTCACACAGGGGGGGGCCGGGATCTGGGGGTCCCCTTGTTAAAGGGGGCTTCCATATTCTGATAAGCCCCCCGTCCGCAGACCCCCACAACCACCGGCCAGGGTTGGGGTGATGAGGCCCTTGTCCTCATCAACATGGGGACAAGGTGTTTTGGGGGGCTACCCCAAACCACCCTCCCAATGTTGAGGGCATGTGGCCTGGTACGGTTCAGGAGGGGGGGCCGCACTCTCGTCCCCCCTCTTTTCCTGCAGCCTGCCAGGTTGCGTGCTCAGATAAGGGTCTGGTATGGATTTTTGGGGGGACCCCACGCCATTTTTTTTGTTTTTTTTTGGTGCGGGGTTCCCCTTAAAATCCATACCAGACCTGAAGGGCCTGGTATGGAATTTAGGGGGTCTCCCACATCATTTTTTTTTTTAAATTTTGGTTCGGGGTTTCCCTGTGTTGAATTCCCATGCCGTTTTTATCAAAGAACTTCTATGTGTATTGTCGGCAATGCAATAGCCGCGGGTAGTTTTAAATGGAATTTTTCCTTCGAAATGTCATTTTGCTGTCAGACTGTTCTAAACACGGGAAACATGCGCCCCTTTACAGGCATACTATAGACACCCCCCAGGTAAATTTAAAGGGATATTGCACTTTTATTGTTTGACTTTAAGCATTATTAAAATCACTGCTCCTGAAAAAACGGCCGTTTTTAAAACTTTTTTTTGCATTGATCCATGTCCCCTGGGGCAGAACCCGGGTCCCCAAACACTTTTTATGACAATAACTTGCATATAAGCCTTTAAAATTAGCACTTTTGATTATTCATGTTCGTGTCCCATAGACTTTAACGGTGTTCATGTGTTCGAGCGAACTTTTTTCCTGTTCGCATGTTCTGGTGCGAATCGAACAGGGGGGTGTTCGGCTCATCCCTAATGTTAAATTGTTTTTACTTCCTTTTAGATGTTTAATGCTTGAAAGCTTTTGTCTTGAGACTCAGGTTTCATTAAAGTGGTAGTAAAGTCCCCCCCTAAACACTTCTACCTAAAGGTAATCTTATAATAAAGCTTAAGTTTTGGAATATCTCCTAAATGCGCACCATTTAGGAGATATTCAGTTTCCCTGCAGCCAGTGACGTCACCAGCGTATGCGCTCTGAAAGAATGGCATACCCATGCAGTTTCTTCAGAGCCCTGTGCCGTGAACAGTAACATCATTGTGGCTTGGGCACTCAGAGGACCACAGCCCACGAACCCAGAAGGTGAAGATGGAAGCCCTGTCAGTGATGACAGCTTGCCATTACAGGGCTTCATTTTAAGGTAATTTTTGTATATTTTGTTTGTATATATTGCATACTAGCACATGGTGACTTTACGTTGTGGGGAGATGATTTCTTTTACTTTTTTCCTACTTTACTTCTGCTTTAAGCTGTGGCTTGCATCTATATTTGCGCCAGTACCTGGAATGTCCCCAAAGATTTCTAGAACAATTTGCGGAAGTAGGTGGATCTAGATATGACCAATATTTTTAAGTAGCAGCTCAGCAGAAATACTTCATGAAGCTGCAGTTGTTTGAATTGTATTCTAACAGTAGTAAAAACTCAAATGTCTTTAGCACACACAGTTATGTGGAAGTCATATATTATTCTCATGTAATTTTCTCTGGAAAATCACTGTGCATTTGATTCAATACAGGTCACATTTTTTTTAGAATAGCTATTTATTAACAACAAAATAGAATTTTACTGTTCAGTTGCGGACAAACAAAATTGCCTCTGTGAGAGCTAAAATACTTTCTCCAAATTTTATGTAATTTGCTTTCAATATTTTACAATCACTTTTGTGATGGAATCCGATCTTTTACTTAAACTTATATTTTGGTGATCTGCTTGCTGATTAAATAATTTATGTCAAAGAAAATATTGTGTAATGTCAGTGATGGAAAATGTAATAACAGTAAATTGCTTTAAGAAATCAGCATTGACATTAATAAGTCCTTCTTTTGTATGACTTTATCGACGTTTGGGCATCTTTAGCAGGCTGACCTCTTGTGTTTATTTGCTTTGTACTGAAGTTTGCTTTAATATTTATTTTATCGGTCAATTCATTTTTCTTATAGTGACATACCTTGCAATAAAATTCTAGCATGACCAATATACACTGTACTATGAAACACCTTTGCACCTTTGAATAGTCTTGCTTAAAATGTTATTTTCATGCACCATCTGGCTGTACTGAAGTAGGTTATAATTATTTCATAGAGAATATTAAAAAGGAAGTTATGAACATTAAACACTCCAGGATGCATCACCATATTGATGAGTGTGCAGTAGTTACAATGCTTCTGTCACCTGTCCAAACATATTTTATTTTGTGACTTGCTTTAAAATATAGTTTAGAAATAAGGACATGTTTAAAAAAATAAAATTTTGCCAAACAGATTGACACTAATAAATAGTAGTATGGATCATAAATAAACGAAACCAACTAATGTGTAAATACTCAAATTCTATCATGTATTATAATGTATTACTATTCTTTTGCACTTTATGAATGTAATCTTGATTATCTACCTCCCTAGATGCTATGATTGTACGCCTCCCGAGGAAGCGGCATTGGCCACGAAACTGTTGAGGTCAAACGTCCTTTACTACATTAGTGTGCCTCCACCTACACATGGGGGCTTTACTCATTGTTATTTTAATGTGTGTTTAATCGTCTACTTTGTAACAACCTTTAAGTTGTTCTTGTTGTAAATTGTATATTTTACTATTTGTAATTAAAATAAATTGGAATTGTATTTACGCTTTACTCTCTATTTGGTACCGCAATAGTCCAACAATTTTCCTATGGGGAGGAAGGGCTCGTTTGGAGTAGCCCTTGACATACTCTCCTCACTCTTTCTAGCATGATTTCTTTAGGGTGAACCCACTCTAAAATGGATCCCCATGGTAAGAGCAAAAAAAAAGAAAAAATGAACTTGAACATTGCTTCTCAAAAATTCTAATTTTAAACGCTAAAAAAAAAAAATGCATTTATCTGTACCTTAAGACCTATGCACTAACTCCCCTTTCAGGTGGACAAAAGCTAAATATTTTGGAATTTTTTCCACTTGAATGAAAGTAAAAAAAAAAAAAAAAACTACAATAACTCCAGTGGCTAAAATGGCTTTATACCAACTCTTGTCTTAAACAAAATGTATTCAGCTGCTAATTGAGGGCATAGCCAATGACCATATATTCAGCTGCTAATTGAGGGCATAGTCAATGACCCTCCTTTCAGATGGACTAAACCTAACAATTTGGAATTTTTCCATCTGAACAAAACAAAAATAAAATAAATGAATAAACAAATAACAAAAAAATAACAAAAACAAGAGAAAAGAATAATAAAAAATAAAAATCAAAAATAAGAGAGAAAAAAAATGATAAAAAAACTAAAATAATGTTACAGAGCATATGAAACACAAGAACATCAATGGTACATTATGTAAGGTCATCCTCTATGACCAGTATCATTAGCTGGGCTCACTGGCATGAGAGATATGAGGCAAGAGGGAGATTTTCCATTCAATGAACACTTTTAAATTGCATTCAGACCCCACCCATACACAACACCCATCTAGCATTCTATCCAATGGAAAATAGATAAGAGGCAGTCCTTCTAAATATCTGTCCATCCTCCAGGAAGCCTGCTGTGGTGTCCACTAGGGGCAGCGTTTGTCCATGAATCACCACTATCTGACCCTGGTAAAATTTTCAATGACAGCTGGTCTTTGATCTTTTGTAACTCAGCCCTTCAGTCATGTTGGCAATAGGAATGCTAACATAAAAACTAAAGGAAATATTACAGAGCATATAAAACAAGAATATAAAAGATACTTTACGCAAGGTCCTCCTCTGTGTTCAATAGTGTTACTAATATACTAATGAGTCAATGGGAGTGAACCAGCATCTTTGGTAAATCCATACTCTGTCCAAAGAAGATGCTGCAGTGGAGGCAAGCCTCTCACTGCAGTGTCATAGAAGGTGGCATGTGTCTAAAAGACACATACTCCCTTCCAGTCCAGCCCTCTTAACTAGAAGAAAAAAACATTGGTTTATGGGTATAAGATTTACCCATAAAGCCATGTTTTTCTCACACAGTTAAGAGGGATAATGATAATTTTCTACTGATGAAAAGGTACTGTTTTAATCAAGCTAGATCATATATTATTATGCTATGTTATAAGATAATAATGTATTATTTGTCTATTTACTGTGAAATTACTGGTTTGAAGTTATAACTTCAAACTTCAGTAATTTGTCCATTAAGCCACCTGCTTGAGTACAGATTTTGAAAATACAATATATAAAAAATATTTTTACATTACTTACTTATGGTAATTAACCCCTTGCCACCCAGGCAAGTTCTGACACTTCTCTCCTACATGTAAAAATCATCATTTTTTGCTAGAAAAATTTTCAGAACTCTCAAACATTATATATATTGTTTTAGCAGACACCCGAGGGAAAAAAATAATAAAAAAGAAAGTTATGAACATTAAACACTCCAGGATGCATCACCATATTGATGAGTGTGCAGTAGTTACAATGCTTCTGTCACCTGTCCAAACATATTTTATTTTATGACTTGCTTTAAAATATAGTTTAGAAATAAGGACATGTTTAAAAAAATAAAATTTTGCCAAACAGATTGACACTAATAAATAGTAGTATGGATCATAAATAAATGAAACCAACTAAGCTGACTATTGTTTTTAAATTGTCTGTTTTGTTTAAAACCCTGCCTTTAGTATCCTTTGTGTTTTTTTTTTATTTTGCTGCACTATTTAACTCCTTGATACAGAACAATTGCCATGAGAAGTGTGTCTGTTACTCAGCTGTGTCAGCATAGAGCACTAGAGTGGGAGTGCAGGAGACAGCATTTACACTTAGGTTAAATGCAGTTTAAGGCATTTTTTTTGCAAAACTGCATAACTTATGCAAAGGTGGTGGCACGGGGTTCCCCTTAAAATCCATACCAGACCTGAGGGGTCTGGTATAGATTTTGAGGGGGCCCCATGCCATTTTCTTTTTTAATTTTGGCGCGGTGTTCCCCTTAATATCCATACCAGACCTGAAGGGCTTCTTATGGAATTTGGGGGGACCCCCACACATTTTTTTAAAAAGTTTTGGTTCAGGGTTTCCCTGTGGGGGAATCCCATGCTGTTTTTATCAATGAACTTTTATGTGTATTGCCAGACCGACAATTCATTATAGCCGCGAGTAGTTTTAAATGGCTTTTTTTCCTTTAGAAATGTCATTTTGCTGTCAGACTGTTCTGACACGGGCAAAATGCGCCACTTTACAGGCATACTATAAACACCCTCCAGGTATAAAATTTAAAGGAATATTACACTTTTATTGTTTCACTTAAAGCATTATTAAAATCACTGCTCCCGAAAAAACAGCCGTTTTTAAAACTTTTTTTTGCATTGATACATGTTCCCTGGTGCAGGACCCAGGTCCCCAAACACTTTTTATGACAATAACTTGCATATTAACCTTTAAAATTAGCACTTTTGATTTCTCCCATAAACTTTTAAAGGGTGTTCCGCGGCTTTAAACTATTAGATAATCACCTGAATGACCGCAACATACAGGGATATATAATGTAATACTGACACATAATCATACACATAGGTTGGACTTGATGGACGTGTGTCTTTTTTCAACCTCACCTACTATGTAACTATACTATGTAACTATGTAACTATCTCATGAATATTGTATTTTTTTTTTTTTCGTCAGATCTCCATAATAATGTTTAGAATTTTTGGTTAGGTTTTTTTTATTTTTTTTTATCCAGGTCTCCTATTTTTTTTTTTTTTTTTTATAGTGATCTCCATAATTGTTTCTTTCGTTTTGTGTCAAGTTACAACAACACCATTATTATCTTATATTTTTTAACCTCAAGGTGGTTGGTTTGTGTTGGTGTCCCTTGTTAATTTGACATAGCATTTTTGAAATGTACCTGCCTACTCACAAACTGTCCTTTTTGAAGTAAAACACATGGGCAAGTGTTTGTGAAAAATAACTAGCTATTTATGCTGGGTCATAACAAAATGAAGAGGAAGGCAATGCTGGAGAAACTGGTAAAATTTGCAAAGCCTTTGTACCCCAGGGCACACATCAATTATTTTACAGTTAAAATTGGTGGCCTGAGGAGTCCATATAATAGAGAGCACAATCTGGTCCAGGACTACAAGAGATCAGGAACAACAGCAGATGACATATCTGTCCCCAGGGTGTGGTCACACAACAGCCTGCATCTTTTGCCAGACCAGACTGAATCCAGGCCATCACTCTCTTGTCTTCCTTCCACACTTCCTTCTAGGTTGTGGCTCTGGTGTAGTTGTGGCAGGAGGTGGAGGAGGAGGACCATGGTTGAACTCACAAACTTTGGCTTGTGAGTTCACCCCTCAACCCCTTATTTAGGGCTTGTAAGATCATTTCCTCACAGAAGAGGCATTGGCCCTCCTCCATTTCCAGCATTTTGCAGGCTGCCATGTAGGCATAGTCCTCTTGAAAACTGAGGGGTTTCTGAGGGCTGCAGTAGCCTTCAGAAATAGGCCAAGTTCTGCCTCCTCCAGGTTACTTCTCTTCCTGGCACTTTTTTTGTGGAAGGCGGAGGGGAGGGACCTGGGATTCGGGCAGGCTACTGGGCCCGGCCACCTCCTGGCTGCCACTTACCCCCGCCACCTCCTGGCTGCCACTTTCCACAGCCTCTTCTTGGCTGAGACTTTTCTGTGTATGAAAAAGGGACATTGTTTTATTTTTTGGTTCATCAATCACACACAATTTTCAGCTCATGACTGTTGCAAATTGAATGTTAATAAATATAAAAGACTATCACTCTGACCCCAGCATTTTTCATTCTTGTCCCAATCATTTGCGGCTACTACGGTCTATTGATATGTAAAGCCCTTTGTAAAATCAGAACCTACTGATCAATAATAACATCTAGTTAACATCATTAATGATTTGACTAGAAATATGTTGAATAATGCTATACCTGGCTCAAGCTGGGCTCCTCCACATCTTCCTGGCTGGAAGGTCCAGGTTGGACATCAGAAGCCTCAGGTGAGGTGGAAGGAAGCCTTTAAGGAAGATTGGAGAGTGCTGGCCTGGGTTCAGCCTGGCCTGCTAGAAAATGCAGTCTGTCATAGTACCACAGCCTGGGTGCATAAATGTCATCTGCTGCAACTCCAGATCTCTGTGAATCCTGGACCTTCTTGCACTCCCTATTATAAGTGCTCCTTATGCCACCAATTAGGGCCTTCAAATAGGGGATGTCTGCTGTGGGGATCACCGTGGGGATTCCATCAATTGATCCAGTGCTGCCTTCCTCTTTGTTTTATTGTTATAAAAGGGGTGCTCCTGCCACAGACAGGGCAGCTCCCTGTATATATCAATGAAAATGGGGATAAAGTCCTGATCATTGAATAGATTCATTTTATCTGCAAGACACAACACAAGACAAACAATAATGTCAGGCTAAACTCTCCTAATCATGTCCCAATATAGGCCTCAATCTATAAGCAGTATAGGCCACTGATGCACCAAGTTAAAATTGTACCTTCGTTCAAACGAACAGTGCTTCTGATACACCATCCTCCTCTCACAGATCGTACATACGATGCATGTGTGTTATGCTTTATATACACTGCGCATGCATGAAACCCCGCCCGCCCCTGATGATCTTTCTAGTCTATTCCCCGCCCCTTGTCTTATGGCGCAGTGAGAGAGCACATGGCGGAGAGACAACAAGTGTATGCAGACAGCAGCAGCAGCAACGACGAGGAAAGCCTGAGCCACAAATGTCCCAATCCTGGAGGATATTTAAGGCCTCCAATATGGCCTTTATAGAGATGGTGGAGATGGTGGACATCTTCAAGAGGGCCGACTATGATGGGAAGCATGGACTGTACCCAAACCCAAATGTGAGAAAGGCCAAGATCATGCCTAAAGTTGTGAACGGTCTGCAGAAGAATTTTGGGATACGGCGATCCAAGGATCAACTGAGGAAACGATGGTCAGACCTCAAATTGAGGGAGCAGGATCAGTACAGAAGAATCAAGAGAGTGCTGCAAAAAAGTAAGTATTTTGTCGTGTGTTCCTATTCTTCTTATTACATTCGTGCTGCTCCATGTGCTTTTCTTTACTTTTGTACAGTATAAAATTGCAAGTTTCCGGGTCGTGGGCACAGTAATCGTTCATAGTAAACATCGTTTGTTCACCCACTAAGACAATGTTTTTGGCAGATGCAGGTTATCTACATTTGTTCATGCCTATTTGTCTTAAAAGAAGTTTAGTACATTGTTGTCTAGATGGGTTTGTAACTAGAATGAAATGTAAACTTGATTCAGTGTAAGGAGAGGACACTCAGCAGCTGATGCAGGAGCACTTGTGTGAGACACCAGAACAAACTTTTTAGGGTGTCCTACACAGGTGCTCCAGTGGATACTAGGGGTGTCTCCATGTGTGAACATTGGACAAAAAAGGTAAGTATTCCAGCTTTAAAAAGGAAAAAAAATTATGTCTTCAGCTTGCAACTCTGCAAAACAGACAATTGCACGACACTTCCAAGCAATGTTTCAGATTCCTATTTCTGCCCTCCAATATCTGTGTGCTAAGTATACTTTTTTTTATTCACCCCAACCTCCTAAAGAAGGGGAAGTCACCACACCGCAACCTCAGAATGTGGATGAAGGAGAGGTTTATGAAGTGGGCAAAATAGTGCCCGGTGAGTGTCTGAGACCACAGCTTCAGGTAATAGATGTATGCCTGCATATTTATAATACATGGTGTGGTTTTTTTTTTAGGTGATGTGGATGTTGTGGAAGAAGAATCTCATTTCACAAGTGCACAATTCCTCATCGGGGAGATCATGGTGTGCAATCAGGATTTACAGAAGATCAAGGAAGATCAATGATGTGGAAAAAAGACTCAAAAACATCATTGATGTTTTCGGCAGAATCAAAAACACACCAACATTTCTAAAATTGTTTCTCTTTTTCTAATTTTTCTACAAAATTTTGAAAGCTGAATTTTGAAGATGCACACAGTGTGTCAACATGTGCTCCGAAACATGTCCATTGATTCCCCTGATGGGAGCTAGCACATGTTGACATTAGGCAGAAGGGAAATCCCCATTTTTACTGTCAATTTGTGTGCATCTTCAAAATTTGGCTTTCACAGGGGTGACATCACCCCATCTGATGAAGGTAGTATCAACACAGTTTGGACATACTAATGCCTTCACTTTGTCAAAGTTGAACTTTGGAAGTTCCTGAGTTATGTATTGATTTATGGTTTTAAACATGCCTGTTTGAACACACAAAAGGCTATTTGTACTGTCCAAACAAAAAAATGTTATTACTAAAATATGTTGGTTTGTTCAAAAACCCTTTTCTAATGCACATGTGAATGTGTACAGAGTAAAAAGTTTTCTGCTCAACAATGTGTGGCTTCTTCTTTCAATGCTCAATATCATTTTTGGACTAAGTTGGTGTTTACACTGAAATGGGGTTATTTACTAAAGGCAACTCCACTTTGCACTACAAGTGCACTTCCAGTGCAGTTTCAAGTGCAGTTTTGCAGTGCACTTGGTGTACAAAGTGGATTTTCCTTTAGTAAATAACTCCCACATTGCTTTATAATTTGACACAATCATGCCATTTTCGTGACTCACCAAAATTCATTTATGGTGCTGAAAATGATAAATATTTTGATCAGTAATGGATTACATACATTAACAACAAAAACAAGGTGTGTGTGTAGCAGACCCACAACATAATAATAGTTTGCTGAAGAAGAGATTGTCACCTCATGTATCAAATAAATTACATTTGCACTATTGACGAAAATGGCCAAAAAGAAAAGCCCATTGGAAAACCTTGGAGACAGCTAAAAGAAACCCATGCAGTAAATCAAAGGAAATCTTCTTTCAATTTAAGTAAAAAATTATTTGAAAAAATGTTTCTTAAACAGTTTCTGGCATATCAATGGCCCCCCTACCCGCAAAGTACTCCAGATATTTTTGTCTTACTTCGCGGGCGCTTTGGGGGGGCAAGCCAGGACGGCCAGCTTCAAGCGCCATCAGGGTTTCTTCTTGAAGTCCGGCCTCAGGCCCAACTAAGGCAACAAAGTTCATTGAATTTCTCCTTAAAAAGTTGTGTAGAATGCAGCATGCAAGGATTATATGGTTAAGTTTATATTCCACCATGTTGATTGGTGTAAGGAAGAGGCAGAACCGGCTGGCCATTATCCCAAAAGCGTTATCCACCACTCTTCTGGCTCTGGCCAGACGGTAGTTATAAACCCTCTGGTCTGGGGTGAGGGTCCTCACGGCTTCAAAATGGTCGGCTGGTCAGAAGAAACTAACAGAAAGCACTGAAAAACAGAAAGGCCGGAGCTGAAAATCAGAAACGAGCGGACAAGAACGCACTGTAAATCAAATACTTAATATAAATACAAACCCACAAGCACAAACTGAAGAGCAGTAACGATTGGAAAAGCATGAGGCTGAAAAGCGTGAATCGTCTGTCACCAAACTTCTACTAACACGAGATTAGCAAAAGGAGCCCAAAGGGTGGTGCACTTGGTATTGAACTTCCTCTTTCTAGTGCCGTCGTACATGTTGTACGTCACTGCGTTCTTGACTTTCCGTGTAAAATATGGGAGTTCAGTCAGCGCAAAACAGTATAAGTAAATTGATAGAAAAAATTAAAACAGCTGTACACTAAAGGTTAATATATGAAAATCCCTTGAACACATGATAAGCAAACAACAGTGCAGTGCTAATGATACATCAATAAACAAACAAATTACTCATAAAATTAAAATTTTCAAAAGTTCCTTTTAGTAAAAGAAAAATAGAAGAAAAGAGCTGACAGGCAAGTTCCCCTCGGTGGTGATAATGGTGCTCATAGACATTCAAATGGTGTGTCTTTATCAATGATTCCTCCACCATCTAGCCAAACTGCTCACCTCAATCACTGGACCCCTGAGTTAACATATGGGTCAAACAGGCATTCACCACTAGAGTGGTCACAAATGGAAGCTTGAATAGCCAGTTGAATAGGAATCGAAATCCAACCAATTTTAACAACCACACATTGTCACTATTATATTCCAACTGCGGTACCTGCCCGCTCTTCGCACTGCCAGGATATTCCAGGTAGAATGGAATATCCTGGCAGTGCAAGGAGCGGGCAGGTACCATGGTTGGAATACAAGAGTGACAATGTGTGGTTGTTTAAAGTGGTTGGATTTTGAATCCTATTCACCTGGCTATTCAAGTTTCCATCTGTGACCACTCTAGTGGTGAATGCCTGTTTGACCCATTTGTTAACCGACAACATTGTGTGACTGTGTGTATGCAAGACAAGTTTGAGCCAAATCTGTCGGAAAAAATCCCATGAATTTTGTTGTCGGAATGTGCGATTGTGTGTACGCGGCATAACAGTAAAGAGCCCTCTACGTAGTTTAAGTTTAAACCTCTTTTCTTCTAATTTTAATGATTGGCCACATGTCCTGTTAAACTCCCTTCCGCGAAAAAGTTGTATACCTATTGTGAGGTCACCAGTACGGTAGTTATAAATTGAAATCATATACCCTCTCAAGCGTCTCTTCTCAAGAGAGAATAAGTTCAGTGCTCGCGATCTTTCCTCATAACTAATATCCTCCAGATGCTTTATTAGCTTAGTTGCCCTTTTTTGTACTCGCTCCATTTCCAGTGCATCCTTCCTGAGGACTGGTACCCAAAACTGGAAAGCATACTCTAGGTGCGGCCAGACCAGAGTCTTGTAGAGTGGGAGAGTTATAGTTTTATCTCTGGAGTTGATCCCTTTTTAATGCATGTCAATATTCTGTTTGCTTTGTTAGCAGCAGCTTGGCATTGCATGCCATTGCTGAGCCTATTATCTACTAGGACCCCCAGGTCCTTTTCCATCCTAGATTCCCCCAGAAGTTCTCCCTCCAGTGTATAGATTGCATTCATATTTTTGCCACCCAAATGCATTATTTAACATTTTTCTACATAAACCTCATTTGCCATGTAGTTGCCCACCCCATTTATTTGTTCAGATCTTTTTGCAAGGTTTCCACATCCTGCAGAGAAGTTATTGCCCTGCTTAGCTTAGTATCGTCCGCAAATACAGAGATTGAACTGTTTACCCCATCCTCCAGGTCATTTATGAACAAAATAAATAGGATTGGTCCCAGAACAGAACCCTGGGGGACCTCACTACCCACCTCTGACCATTCTGAGTACTCCCCATTTATCACTACCCTCTGAACTCACCCTTTTAGCCAGTTTTCAATCCATGTACACACCCTATGGTCCATGCCAAAGGACCTTATTTTGTACAGTAAAAATTTCTGGGGAACTGTCAAATGCTTTTGCAAAATCCAGATACACCACATCTACAGGCCTTCCTTTATCTAGATGGCAATTCACCTCCTCATAGAAGGTTAATAGATTGGTTTGGCAAGAACGATTCTTCATGAATCCATGCTGATTACTGCTAATGATACCGTTCTCATTACTAAAATCTTGTATATAGTCCCTTATCATCCCCTCCAAGAGCTTGCATACTATTGATGTTAGGCTAACTTAGTCTGTAATTCCCAGGGATGTATTTTGGGCCCTTTTTAAATATTGGTGCTACATTGGCTTTTCTCCAGTCACCTGGTACCATTTCAGTCAGTAGACTGTCAGTACAAATTAGGAACAATGGTCTGGCAATCACTTGACTGAGTTCCCTAAGTACCCTTGGATGCAAGCCATCTGGTCCCGGTGATTTATTAATGTTAAGTTTCTCAATTCTAATTTTAATTTTGACCACTGTTAATCATGGAGGTGATTCCTGTGATGTGTCATAAGGATAAACCCTGCAGTTTTGGTTACTGAAGCCCCCCCCGATTCGTTTGTGAAGACTGAGGAGAAGAATAAATTCAATACCTTTGCCATATCTCCATCCTTTGTAACCAGATCTCCTTCCTCATTCTTTATGGGGCCAATATGGTCTGTCCTCCCTTTTTTATTGTTAACATACCTAAAGAATTTCTTGGGATTTTTTTGCTCTCCTCTGCTGTGTGTCTTTTGTGTTCTATCTTAGCCGACCTAATTGCACCCTTACATTTCTTGTTGCATTCTTTATAAAGTCTGAATGCTGATGATGATCCCTCAACCTTGTATTTTTGTAGGCCTCCTCCTTTGCTTTCATATGCATTTTTACATTGAAGTTAAGCCATCCAGGACTTTTGTTCGCTCTTTTAAATTTATTACCCAATGGGATGCATTGGCTAATGTCCTTATTTAAAATGCTCTTAAAGCAAACTCATCTCTCCTCCTTTGCTCCTATGATTTTATGCCAATTCATGTCTTCTAACAAAGTTCGTAGTTTAGGAAAGTTGGCTCTTTTGAAATTCAGTGTCTTTGTATTCCCCTTATGTTTCCTATTTGTGTGATTTATACAGAAGCCAATTGACCTGTGATTACTGTTTACTAAATTGCCCCTTATTTCCACATCCGCGATCACGTCTGTATTGTTAGTAATCAGTAGATCCAGTAACGCTTTTTTTCTAGTTGGCACGTCTACCATCTGAACCATGAAATTGTCCTGGAAGACATTTAGTAACTGGTGAGCCTTAGACGAATGCGTGGCTCCCTCCGCCCCGTCTATGTCTGGATAATTAAAATTCCCCATTATGATAACGCTTCCCATCCTTGCTGCTAATGCAACCTGTGATAGGAGATCCATCTCCCCCTCCTCCCTCAGGTTAGGGGCCTATAGCATACTCCAAGTAATATTTTCCCCTTAGCTTCATCCCTTTGGAGCTCTACCCATAAGGATTCCACCTCCTCCCTAGCTCACTTAGTGATGTCATCTCTCACATTCACTTGTACATTATTCTTGATATATAGACATACACCTCCCCCTTTTTTACCCTCTCTGTCCCTGCAATAAAGGGTATACTTTTGAATGGATGACAGCCAATCATGAGAGCTGTTGAACCAGGTCTCTGAAATTCCCACAAAATCCAAATCCTCCTTGTACAACAGTATCTCTACTTCACCCATCTTGTCCACCAGGCTCCTGGCATTTGTGAACATGCCACGTAGTTTAGACCAGTCACATCCTCTTATTGGGTGTTCCGAGATTGCAACTAGGACTTGTTACTATACTTACCTTGGGTTTATGTGCTTTAGTCAACCTACCACTAATGCCCCCAATACTTACTACCTTCTGGATTATGTTCCACGCTGACTATCTGTACCTCTGGGCCCTCTCCCTTCGCCTAGTTTAAAAATCCCTGTAACGTTTTGGTCATCTTTACTCCCAGTTGATCTGCACCCTCCTCATTTAGGTGCAGTCAATCCCTTCTATAGTACTGGTGAATGACTGAGAAGTTGGCCCAGTCCTCCAGGAACCCAAACCTCTCCTTACTATACCAGCTATTCAGTCACTTGTTTACTTCCCTAATCTTCCTCTGCCTTTCTGGTGTGGCTCGATGTACTGGTAGTATTCCTCGTTCTTTAGGACACGCCATCTGCCTCTGACTTTGTCATTGGTGCCAATGTGCACCATGACAGCTGGGTCTTCCCAAGCCCCTCCCAGTAATCTATCCACCATATCTGTGATGTGCCGAACCCGAGCGCCTGGTAGACAACATTCAGGTCTTTGTTACAGATTGCCCTCTTTGTCCTTCTAAGAATTGAATCCCCTACCACCAGAATCTGTATTTCCTTTCCCTTCACTTCCCCCCACTCTTACCGGAGGAGTTTTTCCCTTGGCAGCTAGGAGAGTCCCTCAGCTCCAGCAGTGTTGGTCCCTGACTGGTTTCACCAATGTCACTCAATGGAGCGTACTTATTGGGATGCTCCAGCCCTGGATCGGCCTCCCTGGCACTTCCCCCTCTACCCTTCCTGACTGTCGCCCATATACTCTTTCCTAGTGCCTGCACCTCTTTGTCTCCACCCGCCTCTGTGCTGGCCCCTGCCAGCACCTGCCGTGTACTTTCCTGGCTCTCCTTTAATATGGAGGGACTTCTCAGTGCTGACATTTTGGTTCCCCAGATTCAGAACCTAGACTTCAAGGGAAACAATGTGCTTACATTTTGCACAGCAGTATTTGCCCTCAATCGGATGATCAAGGAATGCATACATGCCGCAAGATGTACACAGAGTTGCATCTCCACACCCACCGGGCATCGTACCTACTAATTTAATGAGGATTATACCCTGTCCAAACTACCGAACAACTAGCTTCCTGACACTAATAGTCAACAAGACAATACACAGGTACTCAACAATACATCATACATCTTCGTCAGCACACCATGGATCAGCAATAAGTCGTCCAAAAAGGTTTTAATGAAAGGAAGTCACATCACAAAGGAAGGTGCAATGTTTTGGGGCTGCGCAGGACCCCTTCGTCAGGCATGTGATAAGGTCCTCAGGTACTCAATAAGACAATACACAGGTACTCGCTGACCAACGCGCAACCGCAGACCAACATGCACTCGCTGACCAACGTGCATTTGCTGACCAATGTGCACCCGCAGACCAACATGCACTCACTGACCAACATGCACTCGCTGATCAACATGCACATGCACACACACACAATACACATGTACTAACGATCCACACACACACTACTCAGACAACACTTAGGTACTCACAATACACAGGTACTTGACCCCTGTTAAAACCTCTTGTTTTCAACTCCGGTTTTTTAACTCACCACTTAGTCCAGTTCCACTAACTCTGGTTTTTTAACTCACCACTTAGTCCAGTTCCACTCGGTCTAAGTTCCAGCAAGCTCAAAGATGAGCAGGCTCAAAATGAGTTCTAAAGAAGGTTATATAGGCCTCAAGCACCTGTGACCAATTAACCACTCCCCTTAATTAGCAGGCTGAAGGAAGCAAAGAAAAAAAAGCTGTGTAAAAAGTGACAGAAAAAGGTGTTAAAAAGCTACAAGGAAAAGCCCCCAAAAGAACCTAAAAATGCAACCCAGCAATCACCAGCAGTCAAAAAGCAAAACATGTTCACTCTTCACTCAAGGTTCCACTGTTTAGTTTCCAACCAGCAGTCTGGCAATTTCAGATGTGCTCTACAGAAAGTTATATAGGCCTCAAGCACCTGTGACCAATTAACCACTACCCTGTTGCTGGCAGATGAGGATAAGGACAAAGGAGAGGCATTCAGGGGAGCTTTCTAAAAGGATATTTCCAGGCTGTGTGCATGAGGGAGATCGGTGTGCAGGGCCACTGGCGCCATCTTGGATTTTCGTTCCCTGCGGCTGACACTGGTCATGTTGGAAATTCTGTCTGGTGGGTTTAGAGTCCTCCATTGTCTCTGGATCTATTCTGAGTAGCAGCGATGCTGTGCTGGAGTCCGGTCGGTGCAGGAGCTGAAAGGTCAGACGTCCATCTTACTCGGCGGTTAGCCACGCACCCAGAGCTTAGTTTTTTGAGGGCATGTTGGTGTAAACCATCTGGTCCAGGTGCTTTATTCACATTGATTTTGTCCAGGCTATTAGGCTTGAGACTGTTAAGTGTCCTAGGAATGATCGTAGAATTTTCGTATAGTGTGTATACACAACTTTCCACAGCAGATTCCGATTCAACGAACTAAAAAAAACTGGAGGGACAAACAGCAAAACTTTTTTCGTCTGTCAACAGCACTACCAATTTTTGTTTAATATGTACACAATTTGTATGATAAAAAATGGATACAAAAGTCCACACATGATCGGAAGTTGCTGATGATCTGGAAGAATATCAAAAGAAAAAAAATGGAATAATCATATCCAAAATCATATAGTCATCCATAATATAAGCAGTACTTCCCCCTTTGTCCAAAACATAATACATATATTTATACATCTATCTCTCTCTAGATGGATAGATAAATAGATGTGTGTGTGTATATATACATATATATATACACCGTTAAAGTCTATGGGACATGAATCTGAAAAATCAAAAGTGCTCATTTTAACCACTTGAGCCCCGGACCATTATGCTGCCTAAGGACCAGAGGTCTTTTTCCAATTTGGCACTGCGTCGCTTTAACTGCTAATTGCGCGGTTATGCAATGCTGTACCCAAACAAAATTTGCGTCCTTTTCTTCCCACAAATAGAGCTTTCTTTTGATGGTATTTGATCACCTCTGCAGTTTTTATTTTTTGCGCTATAAACGGAAAAAGACCGAAAATTTTGAAAAAAAATGATATTTTCTACTTTTTGTTATAAAAAAAAATCCAATAAACTCAATTTTAGTCATACATTTAGGCCAAAATGTATTCGGCCACATGTCTTTGGTAAAAAAAATGTCAATAAGCATATATTTATTGGTTTGCGCAAAAGTTATAGCGTCTACAAACTAGGGTACATTTTCTGGAATTTACACAGCTTTTAGTTTATGACTGCCTATGTCATTTCTTGAGGTGCTAAAATGGCAGGGCAGTACAAAACCCCCCCAAATGACCCCATTTTGGAAAGTAGACACCCCAAGGAAATTGCTGATAGGCATGTTGAACCCATTGAATATTTATTTTTTTTGTCCCAAGTGATTGAATAATGACAAAAAAAAAAAAAAAATATTTACAAAAAGTTGTCACTAAATGATATATTGCTCACACAGGCCATGGGCCTATGTGGAATTGCACCCCAAAATACATTCAGCTACTTCTCCTGAGTACGGGGATACCACATGTGTGGGACTTTTTGGGAGCCTAGCCGCGTACGGGACCCCGAAAACCAATCACCGCCTTCAGGATTTCTAAGGGTGTAAATTTTTGATTTCACTCTTCACTGCCTATCACAGTTTTGGAGGCCATGGAATGCCCAGGTGGCACAACCCCCCCCCCCCAAATGACCCCATTTTGGAAAGTAGACACCCCAAGCTATTTGCTGAGAGGCATATTGAGTCCATGGAATATTTTATATTTTGACACAAGTTGCGGGAAAGTGACACTTTTTTTTTTTTTTTTTTTGCACAAAGTTGTCACTAAATGATATATTGCTCACACAGGCCATGGGCCTATGTGGAATTGCACCCCAAAATACATTTAGCTGCTTCTCCTGAGTATGGGGATACCACATGTGTGGGACTTTTTGGGAGCCTAGCCGCGTACGGGGCCCCGAAAACCAATCACCGCCTTCAGCGTTTTTAAGGGCGTGAATTTTTGATTTTACTCTTCACTGCCTATCACCGTTTCGGAGGCCATGGAATGCCCAGGTGGCACAAAACCCCCCCCCAAAATGACCCCATTTTGGAAAGTAGACACCCCAAGCTATTTGCTGAGAGGCATGGTGAGTATTTTGCAGCTCTCATTTGTTTTTGAAAATGAAGAAAGACAAGAAAAAACTTTTTTTTTTTTTTTTCTTTTTTCAAATTTCAAAACTTTGTGACAAAAAGTGAGGTCTGCAAAATACTCACTATACCTCTCAGCAAATAGCTTGGGGTGTCTACTTTCCAAAATGGGGTCATTTGGGGGGGTTTTGTGCCACCTGGGCATTCCATGGCCTCCGAAACTGTGATAGGCAGTGAAGAGTGAAATCAAAAATTCACGCCCTTAGAAAGCCTGAAGGCGGTGCTTGGTTTTCGGGGTCCCGTACGCGGCTAGACTCCCAAAAAGTCTCACACATGTGGTATCCCCGTACTAAGGAGAAGCAGCAGAATGTATTTTGGGGTGTAATTTCACATATTCCCATGGCATGTTTGAGCAATATATCATTTAGTGACAACTTTGTGCAAAAAAAAAAAAAAAAATTTGTCTCTTTCCCGCAACTTGTGTCGCAATATAAAATATTCCATGGACTCGACATGCCTCTCAGCAAATAGCTTGGGGTGTCTACTTTCCAAAATGGGGTCATTTGGGGGGGTTTTGAACTGTCCTGGCATTTTATGCACAACATTTAGAAGCTTATGTCACACATTACCCACTCTTCTAACCACTTGAAGACAAAGCCCTTTCTGACACTTATTGTTTACATGAAAAAGTTTTTTTTTTTTGCAAGAAAATTACTTTGAACCCCCAAACATTATATATTTTTTTAAAGCAAATGCCCTACAGATTAAAATGGTGGGTGTTTCATTTTTTTTTTTTCACACAGTATTTGCGCAGCGATTTTTCAAACGCATTTTTTGGGGAAAAAACACACTTTTTTAAATTTTAATGCACTAAAACACACTATATTGCCCAAATGTTTGATGAAATAAAAAAGATGATCTTAGGCCGAGTACATGGATACCAAACATGACATGCTTTACAATTGCGCACAAACGTGCAGTGGCAACAAAATAAATACATTTTTAAAAGCCTTTAAAAGCCTTTACAGGTTACCACTTTAGATTTGCAGAGGAGGTCTACTGCTAAAATTACTGCCCTCGATCTGACCTTCGCGGTGATACCTCACATGCATGGTGCAATTGCTGTTTACGTTTGACGACAGACCGCCGCTTGCGTTCGCCTTAGCGCAAGAGCAGGGGGCGACAGGGGTGCTTTTTTTTTTTTTTTTTTTCTTTATTATTTTTTTGCTTTTTTATCTTATTTTTAAACTGTTCCTTTCATTTTTTTTTTTTTTAAATCATTTTTATTGTTATCTCGGGGAATGTAAATATCCCCTATGATAGCAATAGGTAGTGACAGATACTCTTTTTTGAAAAAATTGGGGTCTATTAGACCCTAGATCTCTCCTCTGCCCTCAAAGCATCTGACGACACCAAGATCGGTGTGATAAAATGCTTCCCCAATTTCCCAATGGCGCTATTTACATCCGGCGAAATCTAAGTCATAAAATGCTCGTAGCTTCCGGTTTCTTAGGCCATAGAGATGTTTGGAGCCACTCTTGTCTCTGATCAGCTCTATGGTCAGCTGGCTGAATCACCGGCTGCATTCTCAGGTTCCCTGTTGAGACAGGAGAGCCAGAGAAAAACACGGAAGACGGTGGGGGGGGGCATTCCCTCCCACGGCTTGTAAAGGCAGTCTAGAGGCTAATTAGCCGCTAGGATTGCTTTTACATGAAAGCCGACCGCTGGCTGAAAGGAATGATACCAAGATGATACCTAAACCTGCAGGCATCATTCTGGTATAACCACTCAAAGTTGTGAATGGCGTACCTGAAGACAAAAAAATGGTTAACAATGGTTAACAATAAAGCACAGTAAACAGTAAAGTATAAATAATTACATACCTGAAAAACAAACATGATAAAACATAATAACAATAACAATAACAATAAAACATTGCAGAATAGAATACAGTAAAAAAAGAGCAGAACAATAGAGAGAGAGAATAGAGAGAGAGAACAATAAAACGACAACTATTTTTTTTTATTTTATATATATATTTTTTTTTTTACACTTTTTTTGTAACTAACTTTTATAACTGTAACCGGTTCCAGGTTCGGGTCTCTCAAAATGCGATGGCATCTTGGGAGACCCTGTGAAAGTGTGCCTAGTCTGTGGAATGCTGTACCCTACGCTAATACTCAACTAGTGCATGGTAGCGTTCAAAACATTCACCAATGCAAAGACCAGGATTGTCAGGACAGGAGGGACAATAATAGCGGGTGTCACGCCTATATCCGCGCTTGCTGCAGACACGACATCTTTTTGGGGGGGTTCGTTGGGTAGGGGTACTCGGGAGGACATAAAAATGCCTCTCATGCAGCCGACTGCATTTGGTTGGGGATGTGAATGGGGGAAGTACGGGCGCTGCAGAAGCGGTGGGTTCCCAATTAGGATTGGCGAATGCAGCAGGAAGGGCACTATGGGCACGACGGCCTGTGTTCGTCTTTTTGGTGGCAGCGGGACACTACTTGTGCTTGCCACCTCACCAGCTTGAACTGCACTTATGGGACTCGCCACGTCACCAAGTGTTACTGCAGCGCTGGTTTGACTACGACCGGGGTATACTAGGCCGCTGGTGCTTGCCAATTCAATAAAAAGCTTCCAAAAAAACTGTTAGCGATCGCAGGGATCAGGCCTGACTCTGCAAACGCTGCAGTTATGCGTTTAGTGTTTTGTAAGTGACAGTGATCGATCGATACTTCACTTGGGTGGGCTGGGCTGGGCCGGGCGGAGGGGCAAAACGCAGGTGCTAGCAGGTATCTGGGCTGATCCCGCTAACACTGCGTTTTTGGGAACCCTAAACTGCTGGGGACGCTAGTATAGATCTGATCGGATCAGATATTGATCCGTTCAGATACTATACCACTAAAGGAGGCGTATGCTGCGTGCGTGGGTGTTAGTGGTACTGGCACTAACCTGACGCTGCCTGGGGCCGGGGCTTGCTAGTTCACCAAAATGCTACCAAAAAAACTGTTAGCGATCGCAGGGATCAGGCCTGACTCTGCGAACGCTGCAGTTATGCGTTTAGTGCCTTGTAAGTGACAGTAATCGATCGATACTGCACTTGGGTGGGCTGGGCTGGGCCAGGCGGAGGGGCACAACGCAGGTGCTAGCAGGTATCTGGGCTGATCTCGCTAACACTGCGTTTTTGGGAACCCTAAACTGCTGGGGACGCTAGTATAGATCTGATCGGACCAGATATTGATCCGTTCAGATACTATATCACTAAGGGAGGTGTATGGTACGTGCGTGGGTGTCAGTGGTACTGGCGCTAACCTGACGCTGCCTGGGGCTGGTGCTTGCCAGCTCACCAAAATGCTACCAAAAAAACTGTTAGCGATCGCAGGGATCAGGCCTGAATCGATACTGCACTTGGGTGGGCTGGGCGGAGGGACAAAACGCAGGTGCTAGCAGGTATCTGGGCTGATCCCGCTAACACTGCGTTTTTGGGAACCCTAAACTGCTGGGGACGCTAGTATAGATCTGATCGGATCAGATATTGATCCGTACAGATACTATACCACTAAGGGAGGCGTATGCTGCGTGCGTGGGTGTTAGCGGTACTGGCGCTAATCTGACGCTGCCTGGGGCGACGCATATCACCGCCGGGCGACCGGGGGGCTAAACCTTTATTCGGTAATAAACGGCGGGTGCCCTGACACTATAAAAAATAAACAAACTAACCAGCGTCACCCGTAACAGTTATACGGTGATCAGTGGTGAAAGGGTTAACTAGGGGGCAATCAAGGGGTTAAAACATTTATTAGGTAGTATATGGGGGTCCCTGACGCTATAAAACGCTGATGGCGAACCTAAATATTTACCTCACTAACTAGCGTCACCAGCGACACTAATACAGCGATCAGAAAAATGATCGCTTAGGGACACTGGTGACAGGGGGTGATCAAGGGGTTAAAACTTTATTAGGGGGGGTTAGGGAGGTACCCTAGACCTAAAGGGGGGTAATACTCACTGTCCCAACACTGTAACTGTCACAAACTGACACCAATGCAGTAATAAGAAAAAAAAAAAAAAAAAACTGCTGGTGTCAGTTTGTGACAGGGAGGGGGGGGTGATTGGGGGGTGATCAGGGGGCGATCGGGGGGGGGGATCGGGCTGTTTTGTGTGCCTGGCATGTTCTACTGTGTTGTGTAGTGTTGGTGCACTCACATACCAGTCTTCTCTCCTCGGCGCTGCAACGGAATACCGAGCCGAGGAGAGATGACATCATTTCCTTTGCTGCTGTTTAGCATACAGCAGCAAAGGAAGTAATCTTATTGGCCGGCGGCGATCGCGAGGGGGGGGGCCATGAACGGATGGCCTCCCCCTCACCTCCGATCGCCGGGGGACAAAACGGGACCGCCTCGGGCACCGGGGGGGGTCCGATCGGACCCCCCACCCGCGGGAGGCAAATCACGTACATGTACGTGATTTTGCCTGCCCGTGCCGCCTTGCCGACGTAAATCGGCGTGAGGCGGTCCTTAAGTGGTTAAAGGCTTATATGCAAGTTATTGCCATAAAAAGTGCTTGGGGACCCGAGTCCTGCCCCAGGTGATATGTATCAATGCGAAAAAAGTTTTAAAAACAGCCATTTTTTCGGGAGCAGTGATTTTAATAATGCTTAAAGTGAAACAATAAAAATGAAATATTCCTTTAAATATCATCAGCAACGTGTATCAAGCAGGATAACAGCAGGTTTCAAGGTATCAGGGAACAGCTTCAGACCAGTCAGCACTGATCAGAGGTCAGGCACCCTTTAAATAGGACGTCTGACGCAACTTAGCACTAGTACACACTCCTGTGTGTGCATACAGTCCGTCGTGCATGCGCATTGGTGCCTATGGGCATTTGCAGTCGCCCGTAAGCGCGCGCACGCATGCGAGTGTGCGCCAGATGTTTTCCAATGGTTTTCTTACAGTATTAGAAACTGTACAATGGATGTACTGTATTTTATACTGTGTACACCGCCTGAAGTATATTAGAAACAGTATACCACCGAATGCACTGTAGATATAGGCTACACTGGATGCAGAGTATATATATATATATATACCCCCTTAAACAGACCCCCTTAAATTTTTCACTCTTTGTTATATTGCAGCCATTTGCTAAAATCATTTAAGTTCATTTTTTTTCCTCATTAATGTACACACAGCACCCCATATTGACAGAAAAGCACAGAATTGTTGACATTTTTGCAGATTTATTAAAAAAGAAAAACTGAAATATCACATGGTCCTAAGTATTCGGACTCTTTGCTCAGTATTTAGTAGAAGCACCCTTTTGATCTAATACAGCCATGAGTCTTTTTGAGAAAGATGCAACAAGTTTTTCACACCTGGATTTGGGGATTCTCTGCCATTCCTCCTTGCAGATCCTCTCCAGTTCTGTCAGGTTGGATGGTAAACATTGGTGGACAGCCATTTTTAAGTCTCTCCAGAGATGCTCAATTGGGTTTAAGTCAGGGCTCTGGCTGGGCCATTCAAGAACAATCACAGAGTTGCTGTGAAGCCACTCCTTTGTTATTTTAGCTGTGGGTCATTGTCTTGTTGGAAGGTAAACCTTTGGCCCAGTTTGAGGTCCTAAGCACTCTGGAGAAGGTATTCGTCCAGGATATCCCTGTACTTGGCTGCATTCATCTTTCCCTCAATTGCAAGCAGTCGTCCTGTCCCCGCAGCTGAAAAACACCCCCACAACATGATGCTGCCACCACAATGCTTCCCTGTTGGGACTGTATTGGACAGGTGATGAGCAGTGCCTGGTTTTCTCCACACATACCGCTTAGAATTAAGGCCAAAAAGTTCTATCTTGGTCTCATCAGACCAAAGAATCTTATTTCTCACCATCTTGGAGTCCTTCAGGTGTTTTTTAGAAAACTCCATGCAGGCTTTCATGTGTCTTGCACTGAGGAGAGGCTTCCGTCAGGCCGCTCTGCCATAAAGCCCCAACTGGTGGAGGGCTGCAGTGAAGGTAGACTTTCTACAACTTTCTCCCATCTCCCGACTGCATCTCTGTAGCTCAGCCACAGTGATCTTTGGGTTCTTCTTTACCTCTCTCACCAAGGCTCTTCTCCCCCGATAGCTCAGTTTGGCCGGACGGCCAGCTCTAGGAAGGGTTCTGGTCATCCAGAACGTCTTCCATTTAAGGATTATGGGCAGAAATACAAAAATTTGCCCGTGGGACTTTGAATGAAGTGTCCATGGTGATCACAGAAAAATAACCAGAGTATAGAAATAACAAAAATTTATTATGATAAATAGCATCCAGTACAAATCATGAACATCGGTGACACATACATAAGAACAGCAGCATGATAAAATGGTCCTAAAAACATAGCCATCATAACATAACATCAAAATATAAAAAAGTACAGATATACATGCTACATCTCTAACCCGACGCGTTTCGCGAGCTCTCCTCGCTTCATCAGGGGCTGATGTGTATATCTGATGTCTGTAATAACAAGTAAAGAGTATATTGAGGTATAGGTTATGATAGGACAACAACATGAAGCCAGAGCTACTAATCCAATACCAACTTGTCAGACATTGGACCCCAAAAGAGCGCCCCAAACGGGGGGCAGCGGGGATGCATCTCCCCTGGGAGCTGAGGGGGAAGAGACCACCAAATGGACGTCCAGGATCAGGCAGAGGGCAGGCAAGGCAATTGGAAAGAAGAGAGGGATGGACCCGACTGTCACCGAAGATGGTTACAAAGTGTATTCACTGTAATGAGATAAATAGCAACAATGTATATGTATCTAGGATAGTAGCAATATCCATATCCAAAGGAAGTTAGCGATAATATGCTTAAGTATGAAGGGAGCCGGGTGTCCAGCAAAGCATGAAAAGGAACAGGAAACAGAGGCAGAGAAAGAGTGAAAGAATGTGAACCCAAGTGTTACCCATGGACCTAGCAGGGCATACTCCATGTCATAAGGTATATGAATGTATATAAATATATTGAGGAGGTAAATGCCATGATCTCCCAAGTGACCCATGATTCCTACAAGGCATGAATCCCATATTAGAATGCATAGGTATATATATTAGATGACTGGAGTGGTAATGTCACACTAAAATGGGATTGTAATATAGTAAACTAAGGTGCAGGGAATGCAGGAGTGTCCTGCAGAGCATGGGAAAGGTGATGTGAAAAGGAAGGGTATTTGAAGAAGAAAATGAGGGAAAGGTGGAGGAGAAAAGGAAAAAGGGAAAGAGAAAAAGGAAGAGGAAAAGGGAAAGAGAAAGAGCAGAAAGAAAAAAAGGAAGTTAGCAAACAAGGAAAAAGAAGAAAGAAGAAAGAAAAAAGGACAAGAGAAAATACAGAGAAAATAAAAAGGAGACATGCAGACGGCCAAAAGAGATAGAAGGTGCATGAAAGTGAAGGTCAATGGCAAGTATAGCTCCAAGGTGTACCTGTATGACTAAGGGGTACACTAGTGGGGTGACACATATCGATCTGAGTGTGAAAGTGGTGCTTACCAGTGTGCTCTCTTGTCAATGTGTGGAAGACGCCAGATGGAAACAAAAGAGACTGACCATGCCAAAACCCCCACCTAAATGCCCAGACGCCCACCGTAGCCTCCACCCCCAACGTCATACAGACGTCGGTAAGGGGGACCGCCCAGATCACATCCGCCGGAAGGCAGCAGGACGCAGCAGAGGTCCCCGCCCAAGGTCCAGCTGTCACTGCGCTAAAGAGGCGGGGACACCGCCGCGTGCGGAGTCTCCCACCGTAGCACACGGCATGACGCCTATGCACTGGTGGCTCCGCCCCCCCTGGAGTGAGGAGGCGGAGACAGAAGGGATAACGAAGGCAACCCCATTTTTGCATCGTAGCTCCCGGGGGAAACGAGCCGCCACCCCCAGAAAGGAGCCACACACATGGAGCTGGGTCTGCAAGTAGAAAAGGAGGAGGGTCACCTGGAGAAAGCCATGTCTGGATGTGGGTGAATAGTCAAAACAATTGTATATATTTATTTAAACTGGATCTAGGAGCAGCGACAGACTCAGGGCATTTAGGTGTCTACCACCTGGATTGAACAGAAAACAAAAAGTCTGAGAGCTGCTCCCTAACATGAGACACCTCCATCCCTAAATGCGCAGAAATACAAAAATTCGCCCGTGGGACTTTGAATGAAGTGTCCAAGGTGATCACAGAAAAATAACCAGAGTATAGAAATAACAAAAATGTATTATGATAAATAGCATCCAATACAAATCATGAACATCGGGGACACATACATAAGAACAGCGGCATGATAAAATGGTCCTAAAAACATAGCCATCATAACATAACATCAAAATATAAAAAAAGTACAGATATACATGCTACATCTCTAACCCGACGCGTTTCGCGAGCTCTCCTCGCTTCATCAGGGGCTGATGTGTATATCTGATGTCTGTAATAACAAGTAAAGAGTATATTGAGTTATAGGTTATGATAGGACAACAACATGAAGCCAGAGCTAGTAATCCAATACCTACTTGTCAGGCATTGGACCCCAAAAGAGCGGCCCCAAACGGGGGGCAGCGGGGATGCATCTCCCCCCGGGAGTTGAGGGGGAAGAGATTACCAAATGGACATCCAGGATCAGGCAGAAGGCAGGCAAAGCAATTGGAAAGAAGAGAGGGATGGACCCAACTGTCACCCAAGATGGTTACAAAGTGTATTCACTGTAATGAGATAAATAGCAACAATGTATATGTATCTAGGATAGTAGCAATATCCATATCCAAAGGAAATTAGCGATAATATGCTTAAGTATAAAGGGTGCCGGCTCTTTTGGGGTCCAATGCCTGACAAGTAGGTATTGGATTACTAGCTCTGGCTTCATGTTGTTGTCCTATCATAACCTGTACCTCAATATACTCTTTACTTGTTATTACAGACATCAGATATACACATCAGCCCCTGATGAAGCGAGGAGAGCTCGCGAAACGCATCGGGTTAGAGATGTAGCATGTATATCTGTACTTTTTTTATATTTTGATGTTATGTTATGATGGCTATGTTTTTAGGACCATTTTATCATGCCGCTGTTCTTATGTATGTGTCACCGATGTTCATGATTTGTACTGGATGCTATTTATCATAATACATTTTTGTTATTTCTATACTCTGGTTATTTTTCTGTAATCACCATGGACACTTCATTCAAAGTCCCATGGGCGAATTTTTGTATTTCTGCGCATTTAGGGATGGAGGTGTCTCATGTTAGGGAGCAACTCTCAGATTTTTTGTTTTCTGTTCAATCCATGTGGTAGACACCTAAATGCCCTGAGTCTGTCGCTGCTCCTAGATCCAGTTTAAATAAATATATACAATTGTTTTGACTATTCACCCACATCCAGACATGGCTTTCTCCAGGTGACCCTCCTCCTTTTTTACTTGCAGACCCGCCTCCATGTGTGTGGCTCCTTTCTGGGGGTGGCGGCTCGTTTCCCCCGGGAGCTGCGATGCACAAATGGGGTTGCCTTCGTTATCCCCTGCTGTCTCCGCCTCCTCACTCCAGGGGGGCAGAGCCACCAGTGCATCGGCGTCATGCTGTGTGCTACAGTGGGAGACTCCGCACGCAGCGTTGTCCCCGCCTCTTTAGCGCAGTGACAGCTGGACGTTGGGCGAGGACCTCTGCTGCATCCTGCCGCCTTCCGGCGGATGTAATCTGGGCGGTCCCCCTTACCAACGTCTGTATGACGTTGGGGGTGGAGGCTATGGTGGGCGTCCGGGCATTTAGGGGGGGGTTTTGGCATGGTCAGTCTCTTTTGTTTCCATCTAGCGTCTTCCACACATTGACAAGAGAGCACACTGGTAAGCACCACTTTCACACTCAGATCGATATGTGTCACCCCACTAGTGTACCCCTTATTCATACAGGTACACCTTGGAGCTATACTTGCCATTGACCTTCACTGTCATGCACCTTCTATCTCTTTTGGCCGTCTGCATGTCTCCTTTTTCCTTTCTCTGTATTTTCTCTTGTCCTTTTTTCTATCTTCTTTTTCCTTGTTTGCTAACTTCCTTTTTTTCTTTCTGCTCTTTCTCTTTCCTTTTTCCTCTTCCTTTTTCTCTTTCCCTTTTTCCTTTTCTCCTCCACCTTTCCCTCATTTCCTTCTTCACATACCCTTCCTTTTCACATCACCTTTCCCATGCTCTGCAGGACACTCCTGCATTCCCTGCACCTTAGTTTACTATATTACAATCCCATTTTAGTGTGACATTACTACTCCAGTCATCTAATATATATACCTATGCATTCTATTATGGGATTCATGCTTTGTAGGACTCATGGGTCACTTGGGAGATCGTGGCATTTACCTCCTCAATATATTTATATACATTCATATACATTATGACATGGAGTATGCCCTGCTAGGTCCATGGGTAACACTTGGGTTCACATTCTTTCACTTTTTCTCTGCCTCTGTTTCCTGTTCCTTTTCATGCTTTGCTGGACACCCGGCACCCTTCATACTTAAGCATATTATCGCTAATTTCCTTTGGATATGGATATTGCTACTATCCTAGATACATATACATTGTTGCTATTTATCTCATTACATTGAATACACTTTGTAACCATCTTGGGTGACAGTCGGGTCCATCCCTCTCTTCTTTCCAATTGCCTTGTCTGCCCTCTGCCTGATACTGGATGTCCATTTGGTGGTCTCTTCCCCCTCAGCTCCCGCTGGAGATGCATCCCCGCTGCCCCCCGTTTGGGGCCGCTCTTTTGGGGTCCAATGCCTGACAAGTAGGTATTGGATTACTAGCTCTGGCTTCATGTTGTTGTCCTATCATAACCTATACCTCAATATACTCTTTACTTGTTGTTACAGACATCAGATATACACATCAGCCCCTAATGAAGCGAGGAGAGCTCACGAAACGCGTTGGGTTAGAGATGTAGCATGTATATCTGTACTTTTTTTATATTTTGATGTTATGTTATGATGGCTATGTTTTTAGGACCATTTCATCATGCCGCTGTTCTTATGTATGTGTCACCGATGTTCATGATTTGTACTGGATGCTATTTATCATAATAATTTTTTGTTATTTCTGTACTCTGGTTATTTTTCTGTGATCACCTTGGACACTTCATTCAAAGTCCCACGGGCGAATTTTTGTATTTCTGCGCATTTAGGGATGGAGGTGTCTCATGTTAGGGAGCAACTCTCAGATTTTTTGTTTTCTGTTCAATCCAGGTGGTAGACACCTAAATGCTCTGAGTCTGTCGCTGCTCCTAGATCCAGTTTAAATAAATGTATACAATTGTTTTGACTATTCACCCACATCCAGACATGGCTTTCTCCAGGTGACCCTCCTCCCTTTCTACTTGCAGACCCGGCTCCATGTGTGTGGCTCCTTTCTGGGGGTGGCGGCTCGTTTCCCCTAGGAGCTGCGATGCACAAATGGGGTTGCCTTCGTTATCCCCTGCTGTCTCTGCCTCCTCACTCCAGGGGGGGCGGAGCCACCAGTGCATCGGCGTCATGCCGTGTGCGACGGTGGGAGCCTCTGCACGCGGTGGTGTCCCCGCCTCTTTAGCGCAGTGACAGCTGGACGTTGGGCGGGGACCTCTGCTGCGTCCTGCCGCCTTCCGGTGGACGTGATCTGGGTGGTCCCCCTTACCAACGTCTGTATGACGTTGGGGGTGGAGGCTACGGTGGGCGTCCAGGCATTTAGGCGGGGGTTTTGGCATGGTCAGTCTCTTTTGTTTCCATCTGGTGTCTTCCACACATTGACAAGAGAGCACACTGGTAAGCACCACTTTCACACTCAGATCGATATGTGTCACCCCACTAGTGTACCCCTTATTCATACAGGTACGCCTTGGAGCTATACTTGCCATTGACCTTCACTTTCATGCACCTTCTATCTCTTTTGGCCATCTGCATGTCTCCTTTTTCCTTTCTCTGTATTTTCTCTTGTCCTTTTTTCTTTCTTCTTTCTTCATTTTCCTTGTTTGCTAACTTCCATTTTTTCTTTCTGCTCTTTCTCTTTCCTTTTTCCTCTTCCTTTTTCTCTTTCCCTTTTTCCTTTTCTCCTCCACCTTTCCCTCATTTCCTTCTTCACATACCCTTCCTTTTCACATCACCTTTCCCATGCTCTGCAGGACACTCCTGCATTCCCTGCACCTTAGTTTACTATATTACAAACCCATTTTAGTGTGACATTACCACTCCAGTCATCTAATATATATACCTATGCATTCTATTATGGGATTCATGCCTTGTAGGACTCATGGGTCACTTGGGAGATCATGGCATTTACCTCCTCAATATATTTATATACATTCATATACCTTATGACATGGAGTATGACCTGCTAGGTCCATGGGTAACACTTGGGTTCACATTCTTTCATTCTTTCTCTGCCTCTGTCTCCTGTTCCTTTTCATGCTTTGCTGGACACCCGGCACCCTTCATTCTTAAGCATATTATCGCTAATTTCCTTTGGATATGGATATTGCTACTATCCTAGATACATATACATTGTCGCTATGTATCTCATTACAGTGAATGCACTTTGTAACCATCTTGGATGACAGTCGGGTCCATCCCTCTCTTCTTTCCCATTGCCTTGCCTGCCCTCTGCCTGATCCTGGACATCCATTTGTTGGTCTCTTCCCCCTCAGCTCCCGGGGGAGATGCATCCCCGCTGCCCCCCGTTTGGGGCCGCTCTTTTGGGGTCCAATGCCTGACAAGTAGGTATTGGATTACTAGCTCTGGCTTCATGTTGTTGTCCTATCATAACATATACCTCAATATATTCTTTACTTGTTATTACAGACATCAGATATACACATCAGCCCCTGATGAAGCGAGGAGAGCTTGCGAAACACATCGGGTTAGAGATGTAGCATGTATAGCTGTACTTTTTTTATATTTTGATGTTATGATGGCTATGTTTTTAGGACCATTTTATCATGCTGCTGTTATTATGTATGTGTCACCGATGTCCATGATTTGTACTGGATGCTATTTATCATAATAAATTTTTGTTATTTCTATACTCTGGTTATTTTTCTGTGATCACCATGGACACTTCATTCAAAGTCCCATGGGCAAATTTTTCTATTTCTGCGCATTTAGGGATGGAGGTGTCTCATGTTAGGGAGCAGCTCTCAGACTTTTTGTTTTCTGTTCAATCCAGGTGGTAGACATCTAAATGCTCTGAGTCTGTCGCTGCTCCTAGATCCAGTTTAAATAAATATATACAATTGTTTTGACTATTCACCCACATCCAGACATGGCTTTCTCCAGGTGACCCTCCTCCTTTTCTACTTGCAGACCCGGCTCCATGTGTGTGGTTCCTTTCTGGGGGTGGCGGCTCGTTTCCCCCGGGAGCTTCGATGCAAAAATGGGGTTGCTTTCGTTATCCCCTGCTGTCTCCGCCTCCTCACTCCAGGGGGGGCGGAGCCACCAGTGCATCAGCGTCATGCCGTGTGCTACGGTGGGAGACTCCGCACGCGGCGGTGTCCCCGCCTCTTTAGCGCAGTGACAGCTGGACGTTGGGCGGGGACCTCTGCTGCATCCTGCCGCCTTCCGGCAGACGTGATCTGGGCGGTCCCCCTTACCGACGTCTGTATGATGTTGGGGGTGGAGGCTACGGTGGGCGTCCGGGCATTTAGGCGGGGGTTTTGGCATGGTCAGTCTCTTTTGTTTCCATCTGGCGTCTTCCACACATTGAAAGAGAGCACACTGGTAAGCACCACTTTCACACTCAGATCGATATGTGTCACCCCTCTAGTGTACCCCTTATTCATACAGGTACACCTTGGAGCTATACTTGCCATTGACCTTCACTTTCATGCACCTTCTGTCTCTTTTGGCCGTCTGCATGTCTCCTTTTTCCTTTCTCTGTATTTTCTCTTGTCCTTTTTTCTTTCTTCTTTCTTCTTTTTCTTTGTTTGCTAACTTCCTTTTTTTTCTTTCTGCTCTGTCTCTTTCCTTTTTCCTCTTCCTTTTTCTCTTTCCCCTTTTCCTTTTCTCCTCCACCTTTCCCTCATTTCCTTTTTCACATACCCTTCCTTTTCACATCACCTTTCCCATGCTCTGCAGAACATTCCTGCATTCCCTGCACCTTAGTTTACTATATGACAATCCCATTTTAGTGTGACATTACCACTCCAGTCATCTAATATATATACCTATGCATTCTATTATGGGATTCATGCTTTGTAGGACTCATGGGTCACTTGGGAGATCGTGGCATTTACCTCCTCAATATATTTATATACATTCATATACATTATGACATGGAGTATGCCCTGCTAGGTCCATGGGTAACACTTGGGTTCACATTCTTTCACTTTTTCTCTGCCTCTGTTTCCTGTTCCTTTTCATGCTTTGCTGGACACCCGGCACCCTTCATACTTAAGCATATTATCGCTAATTTCCTTTGGATATGGATATTGCTACTATCCTAGATACATATACATTGTTGCTATTTATCTCATTACATTGAATACACTTTGTAACCATCTTGGGTGACAGTCGGGTCCATCCCTCTCTTCTTTCCAATTGCCTTGTCTGCCCTCTGCCTGATACTGGATGTCCATTTGGTGGTCTCTTCCCCCTCAGCTCCCGCTGGAGATGCATCCCCGCTGCCCCCTGTTTGGGGCCGCTCTTTTGGGGTCCAATGCCTGACAAGTAGGTATTGGATTACTAGCTCTGGCTTCATGTTGTTGTCCTATCATAACCTATACCTCAATATACTCTTTACTTGTTGTTACAGACATCAGATATACACATCAGCCCCTGATGAAGCGAGGAGAGCTCACGAAACGCGTTGGGTTAGAGATGTAGCATGTATATCTGTACTTTTTTTATATTTTGATGTTATGTTATGATGGCTATGTTTTTAGGACCATTTCATCATGCCGCTGTTCTTATGTATGTGTCACCGATGTTCATGATTTGTACTGGATGCTATTTATCATAATAAATTTTTGTTATTTCTGTACTCTGGTTATTTTTCTGTGATCACCATGGACACTTCATTCAAAGTCCCACGGGCGAATTTTTGTATTTCTGCGCATTTAGGGATGGAGGTGTCTCATGTTAGGGAGCAACTCTCAGATTTTTTGTTTTCTGTTCAATCCATGTGGTAGACACCTAAATGCCCTGAGTCTGTCGCTGCTCCTAGATCCAGTTTAAATAAATATATACAATTGTTTTGACTATTCACCCACATCCAGACATGGCTTTCTCCAGGTGACCCTCCTCCTTTTTTACTTGCAGACCCGCCTCCATGTGTGTGGCTTCTTTCTGGGGGTGGCGGCTCGTTTCCCCCGGGAGCTGCGATGCACAAATGGGGTTGCCTTCGTTATCCCCTGCTGTCTCCGCCTCCTCACTCCAGGGGGGCAGAGCCACCAGTGCATCGGCGTCATGCCGTGTGCTACAGTGGGAGACTCCGCACGCAGCATTGTCCCCGCCTCTTTAGCGCAGTGACAGCTGGACGTTGGGCGAAGACCTCTGCTGCATCCTGCCGCCTTCCGGCGGATGTAATCTGGGCGGTCCCCCTTACCAACGTCTGTATAACGTTGGGGGTGGAGGCTATTGTGGGCGTCCGGGCATTTAGGGGGGGTTTTGGCATGGTCAGTCTCTTTTGTTTCCATCTAGCGTCTTCCACACATTGACAAGAGAGCACACTGGTAAGCACCACTTTCACACTCAGATCGATATGTGTCACCCCACTAGTGTACCCCTTATTCATACAGGTACACCTTGGAGCTATACTTGCCATTGACCTTCACTGTCATGCACCTTCTATCTCTTTTGGCCGTCTGCATGTCTCCTTTTTCCTTTCTCTGTATTTTCTCTTGTCCTTTTTTCTATCTTCTTTTTCCTTGTTTGCTAACTTCCTTTTTTTCTTTCTGCTCTTTCTCTTTCCTTTTTCCTCTTCCTTTTTCTCTTTCCCTTTTTCCTTTTCTCCTCCACCTTTCCCTCATTTTCTTCTTCAAATACCCTTCCTTTTCACATCACCTTTCCCATGCTCTGCAGGACACTCCTGCATTCCCTGCACCTTAGTTTACTATATTACAATCCCATTTTAGTGTGACATTACTACTCCAGTCATCTAATATATATACCTATGCATTCTATTATGGGATTCATGCTTTGTAGGACTCATGGGTCACTTGGGAGATCGTGGCATTTACCTCCTCAATATATTTATATACATTCATATACATTATGACATGGAGTATGCCCTGCTAGGTCCATGGGTAACACTTGGGTTCACATTCTTTCACTCTTTCTCTGCCTCTGTTTCCTGTTCCTTTTCATGCTTTGCTGGACACCCGGCACCCTTCATACTTAAGCATATTATCGCTAATTTCCTTTGGATATGGATATTGCTACTATCCTAGATACATATACATTGTTGCTATTTATCTCATTACATTGAATACACTTTGTAACCATCTTGGGTGACAGTTGGGTCCATCCCTCTCTTCTTTCCAATTGCCTTGTCTGCCCTCTGCCTGATACTGGATGTCCATTTGGTGGTCTCTTCCCCCTCAGCTCCCGCTGGAGATGCATCCCCGCTGCCCCCCGTTTGGGGCCGCTCTTTTGGGGTCCAATGCCTGACAAGTAGGTATTGGATTACTAGCTCTGGCTTCATGTTGTTGTCCTATCATAACCTATACCTCAATATACTCTTTACTTGTTGTTACAGACATCAGATATACACATCAGCCCCTAATGAAGCGAGGAGAGCTCACGAAACGCGTTGGGTTAGAGATGTAGCATGTATATCTGTACTTTTTTTATATTTTGATGTTATGTTATGATGGCTATGTTTTTAGGACCATTTCATCATGCCGCTGTTCTTATGTATGTGTCACCGATGTTCATGATTTGTACTGGATGCTATTTATCATAATAATTTTTTGTTATTTCTGTACTCTGGTTATTTTTCTGTGATCACCTTGGACACTTCATTCAAAGTCCCACGGGCGAATTTTTGTATTTCTGCGCATTTAGGGATGGAGGTGTCTCATGTTAGGGAGCAACTCTCAGATTTTTTGTTTTCTGTTCAATCCAGGTGGTAGACACCTAAATGCTCTGAGTCTGTCGCTGCTCCTAGATCCAGTTTAAATAAATGTATACAATTGTTTTGACTATTCACCCACATCCAGACATGGCTTTCTCCAGGTGACCCTCCTCCCTTTCTACTTGCAGACCCGGCTCCATGTGTGTGGCTCCTTTCTGGGGGTGGCGGCTCGTTTCCCCTAGGAGCTGCGATGCACAAATGGGGTTGCCTTCGTTATCCCCTGCTGTCTCTGCCTCCTCACTCCAGGGGGGGTGGAGCCACCAGTGCATCGGCGTCATGCCGTGTGCGACGGTGGGAGCCTCTGCACGCGGTGGTGTCCCCGCCTCTTTAGCGCAGTGACAGCTGGACGTTGGGCGGGGACCTCTGCTGCGTCCTGCCGCCTTCCGGTGGACGTGATCTGGGTGGTCCCCCTTACCAACGTCTGTATGACGTTGGGGGTGGAGGCTACGGTGGGCGTCCAGGCATTTAGGCGGGGGTTTTGGCATGGTCAGTCTCTTTTGTTTCCATCTGGTGTCTTCCACACATTGACAAGAGAGCACACTGGTAAGCACCACTTTCACACTCAGATCGATATGTGTCACCCCACTAGTGTACCCCTTATTCATACAGGTACGCCTTGGAGCTATACTTGCCATTGACCTTCACTTTCATGCACCTTCTATCTCTTTTGGCCATCTGCATGTCTCCTTTTTCCTTTCTCTGTATTTTCTCTTGTCCTTTTTTCTTTCTTCTTTCTTCATTTTCCTTGTTTGCTAACTTCCATTTTTTCTTTCTGCTCTTTCTCTTTCCTTTTTCCTCTTCCTTTTTCTCTTTCCCTTTTTCCTTTTCTCCTCCACCTTTCCCTCATTTCCTTCTTCACATACCCTTCCTTTTCACATCACCTTTCCCATGCTCTGCAGGACACTCCTGCATTCCCTGCACCTTAGTTTACTATATTACAAACCCATTTTAGTGTGACATTACCACTCCAGTCATCTAATATATATACCTATGCATTCTATTATGGGATTCATGCCTTGTAGGACTCATGGGTCACTTGGGAGATCATGGCATTTACCTCCTCAATATATTTATATACATTCATATACCTTATGACATGGAGTATGACCTGCTAGGTCCATGGGTAACACTTGGGTTCACATTCTTTCATTCTTTCTCTGCCTCTGTCTCCTGTTCCTTTTCATGCTTTGCTGGACACCCGGCACCCTTCATTCTTAAGCATATTATCGCTAATTTCCTTTGGATATGGATATTGCTACTATCCTAGATACATATACATTGTCGCTATGTATCTCATTACAGTGAATGCACTTTGTAACCATCTTGGATGACAGTCGGGTCCATCCCTCTCTTCTTTCCCATTGCCTTGCCTGCCCTCTGCCTGATCCTGGACATCCATTTGTTGGTCTCTTCCCCCTCAGCTCCCGGGGGAGATGCATCCCCGCTGCCCCCCGTTTGGGGCCGCTCTTTTGGGGTCCAATGCCTGACAAGTAGGTATTGGATTACTAGCTCTGGCTTCATGTTGTTGTCCTATCATAACATATACCTCAATATATTCTTTACTTGTTATTACAGACATCAGATATACACATCAGCCCCTGATGAAGCGAGGAGAGCTTGCGAAACACATCGGGTTAGAGATGTAGCATGTATAGCTGTACTTTTTTTATATTTTGATGTTATGATGGCTATGTTTTTAGGACCATTTTATCATGCTGCTGTTATTATGTATGTGTCACCGATGTCCATGATTTGTACTGGATGCTATTTATCATAATAAATTTTTGTTATTTCTATACTCTGGTTATTTTTCTGTGATCACCATGGACACTTCATTCAAAGTCCCATGGGCAAATTTTTCTATTTCTGCGCATTTAGGGATGGAGGTGTCTCATGTTAGGGAGCAGCTCTCAGACTTTTTGTTTTCTGTTCAATCCAGGTGGTAGACATCTAAATGCTCTGAGTCTGTCGCTGCTCCTAGATCCAGTTTAAATAAATATATACAATTGTTTTGACTATTCACCCACATCCAGACATGGCTTTCTCCAGGTGACCCTCCTCCTTTTCTACTTGCAGACCCGGCTCCATGTGTGTGGTTCCTTTCTGGGGGTGGCGGCTCGTTTCCCCCGGGAGCTTCGATGCAAAAATGGGGTTGCTTTCGTTATCCCCTGCTGTCTCCGCCTCCTCACTCCAGGGGGGGCGGAGCCACCAGTGCATCAGCGTCATGCCGTGTGCTACGGTGGGAGACTCCGCACGCGGCGGTGTCCCCGCCTCTTTAGCGCAGTGACAGCTGGACGTTGGGCGGGGACCTCTGCTGCATCCTGCCGCCTTCCGGCAGACGTGATCTGGGCGGTCCCCCTTACCGACGTCTGTATGATGTTGGGGGTGGAGGCTACGGTGGGCGTCCGGGCATTTAGGCGGGGGTTTTGGCATGGTCAGTCTCTTTTGTTTCCATCTGGCGTCTTCCACACATTGAAAGAGAGCACACTGGTAAGCACCACTTTCACACTCAGATCGATATGTGTCACCCCTCTAGTGTACCCCTTATTCATACAGGTACACCTTGGAGCTATACTTGCCATTGACCTTCACTTTCATGCACCTTCTGTCTCTTTTGGCCGTCTGCATGTCTCCTTTTTCCTTTCTCTGTATTTTCTCTTGTCCTTTTTTCTTTCTTCTTTCTTCTTTTTCTTTGTTTGCTAACTTCCTTTTTTTTCTTTCTGCTCTGTCTCTTTCCTTTTTCCTCTTCCTTTTTCTCTTTCCCCTTTTCCTTTTCTCCTCCACCTTTCCCTCATTTCCTTTTTCACATACCCTTCCTTTTCACATCACCTTTCCCATGCTCTGCAGAACATTCCTGCATTCCCTGCACCTTAGTTTACTATATGACAATCCCATTTTAGTGTGACATTACCACTCCAGTCATCTAATATATATACCTATGCATTCTATTATGGGATTCATGCTTTGTAGGACTCATGGGTCACTTGGGAGATCGTGGCATTTACCTCCTCAATATATTTATATACATTCATATACATTATGACATGGAGTATGCCCTGCTAGGTCCATGGGTAACACTTGGGTTCACATTCTTTCACTTTTTCTCTGCCTCTGTTTCCTGTTCCTTTTCATGCTTTGCTGGACACCCGGCACCCTTCATACTTAAGCATATTATCGCTAATTTCCTTTGGATATGGATATTGCTACTATCCTAGATACATATACATTGTTGCTATTTATCTCATTACATTGAATACACTTTGTAACCATCTTGGGTGACAGTCGGGTCCATCCCTCTCTTCTTTCCAATTGCCTTGTCTGCCCTCTGCCTGATACTGGATGTCCATTTGGTGGTCTCTTCCCCCTCAGCTCCCGCTGGAGATGCATCCCCGCTGCCCCCCGTTTGGGGCCGCTCTTTTGGGGTCCAATGCCTGACAAGTAGGTATTGGATTACTAGCTCTGGCTTCATGTTGTTGTCCTATCATAACCTATACCTCAATATACTCTTTACTTGTTGTTACAGACATCAGATATACACATCAGCCCCTGATGAAGCGAGGAGAGCTCACGAAACGCGTTGGGTTAGAGATGTAGCATGTATATCTGTACTTTTTTTATATTTTGATGTTATGTTATGATGGCTATGTTTTTAGGACCATTTCATCATGCCGCTGTTCTTATGTATGTGTCACCGATGTTCATGATTTGTACTGGATGCTATTTATCATAATAAATTTTTGTTATTTCTGTACTCTGGTTATTTTTCTGTGATCACCATGGACACTTCATTCAAAGTCCCACGGGCGAATTTTTGTATTTCTGCGCATTTAGGGATGGAGGTGTCTCATGTTAGGGAGCAACTCTCAGATTTTTTGTTTTCTGTTCAATCCATGTTTTAGACACCTAAATGCCCTGAGTCTGTCGCTGCTCCTAGATCCAGTTTAAATAAATATATACAATTGTTTTGACTATTCACCCACATCCAGACATGGCTTTCTCCAGGTGACCCTCCTCCTTTTTTACTTGCAGACCCGCCTCCATGTGTGTGGCTTCTTTCTGGGGGTGGCGGCTCGTTTCCCCCGGGAGCTGCGATGCACAAATGGGGTTGCCTTCGTTATCCCCTGCTGTCTCCGCCTCCTCACTCCAGGGGGGCAGAGCCACCAGTGCATCGGCGTCATGCCGTGTGCTACAGTGGGAGACTCCGCACGCAGCATTGTCCCCGCCTCTTTAGCGCAGTGACAGCTGGACGTTGGGCGAAGACCTCTGCTGCATCCTGCCGCCTTCCGGCGGATGTAATCTGGGCGGTCCCCCTTACCAACGTCTGTATAACGTTGGGGGTGGAGGCTATTGTGGGCGTCCGGGCATTTAGGGGGGGTTTTGGCATGGTCAGTCTCTTTTGTTTCCATCTAGCGTCTTCCACACATTGACAAGAGAGCACACTGGTAAGCACCACTTTCACACTCAGATCGATATGTGTCACCCCACTAGTGTACCCCTTATTCATACAGGTACACCTTGGAGCTATACTTGCCATTGACCTTCACTGTCATGCACCTTCTATCTCTTTTGGCCGTCTGCATGTCTCCTTTTTCCTTTCTCTGTATTTTCTCTTGTCCTTTTTTCTATCTTCTTTTTCCTTGTTTGCTAACTTCCTTTTTTTCTTTCTGCTCTTTCTCTTTCCTTTTTCCTCTTCCTTTTTCTCTTTCCCTTTTTCCTTTTCTCCTCCACCTTTCCCTCATTTTCTTCTTCAAATACCCTTCCTTTTCACATCACCTTTCCCATGCTCTGCAGGACACTCCTGCATTCCCTGCACCTTAGTTTACTATATTACAATCCCATTTTAGTGTGACATTACTACTCCAGTCATCTAATATATATACCTATGCATTCTATTATGGGATTCATGCTTTGTAGGACTCATGGGTCACTTGGGAGATCGTGGCATTTACCTCCTCAATATATTTATATACATTCATATACATTATGACATGGAGTATGCCCTGCTAGGTCCATGGGTAACACTTGGGTTCACATTCTTTCACTCTTTCTCTGCCTCTGTTTCCTGTTCCTTTTCATGCTTTGCTGGACACCCGGCACCCTTCATACTTAAGCATATTATCGCTAATTTCCTTTGGATATGGATATTGCTACTATCCTAGATACATATACATTGTTGCTATTTATCTCATTACATTGAATACACTTTGTAACCATCTTGGGTGACAGTTGGGTCCATCCCTCTCTTCTTTCCAATTGCCTTGTCTGCCCTCTGCCTGATACTGGATGTCCATTTGGTGGTCTCTTCCCCCTCAGCTCCCGCTGGAGATGCATCCCCGCTGCCCCCCGTTTGGGGCCGCTCTTTTGGGGTCCAATGCCTGACAAGTAGGTATTGGATTACTAGCTCTGGCTTCATGTTGTTGTCCTATCATAACCTATACCTCAATATACTCTTTACTTGTTGTTACAGACATCAGATATACACATCAGCCCCTAATGAAGCGAGGAGAGCTCACGAAACGCGTTGGGTTAGAGATGTAGCATGTATATCTGTACTTTTTTTATATTTTGATGTTATGTTATGATGGCTATGTTTTTAGGACCATTTCATCATGCCGCTGTTCTTATGTATGTGTCACCGATGTTCATGATTTGTACTGGATGCTATTTATCATAATAATTTTTTGTTATTTCTGTACTCTGGTTATTTTTCTGTGATCACCTTGGACACTTCATTCAAAGTCCCACGGGCGAATTTTTGTATTTCTGCGCATTTAGGGATGGAGGTGTCTCATGTTAGGGAGCAACTCTCAGATTTTTTGTTTTCTGTTCAATCCAGGTGGTAGACACCTAAATGCTCTGAGTCTGTCGCTGCTCCTAGATCCAGTTTAAATAAATGTATACAATTGTTTTGACTATTCACCCACATCCAGACATGGCTTTCTCCAGGTGACCCTCCTCCCTTTCTACTTGCAGACCCGGCTCCATGTGTGTGGCTCCTTTCTGGGGGTGGCGGCTCGTTTCCCCTAGGAGCTGCGATGCACAAATGGGGTTGCCTTCGTTATCCCCTGCTGTCTCTGCCTCCTCACTCCAGGGGGGGCGGAGCCACCAGTGCATCGGCGTCATGCCGTGTGCGACGGTGGGAGCCTCTGCACGCGGTGGTGTCCCCGCCTCTTTAGCGCAGTGACAGCTGGACGTTGGGCGGGGACCTCTGCTGCGTCCTGCCGCCTTCCGGTGGACGTGATCTGGGTGGTCCCCCTTACCAACGTCTGTATGACGTTGGGGGTGGAGGCTACGGTGGGCGTCCAGGCATTTAGGCGGGGGTTTTGGCATGGTCAGTCTCTTTTGTTTCCATCTGGTGTCTTCCACACATTGACAAGAGAGCACACTGGTAAGCACCACTTTCACACTCAGATCGATATGTGTCACCCCACTAGTGTACCCCTTATTCATACAGGTACGCCTTGGAGCTATACTTGCCATTGACCTTCACTTTCATGCACCTTCTATCTCTTTTGGCCATCTGCATGTCTCCTTTTTCCTTTCTCTGTATTTTCTCTTGTCCTTTTTTCTTTCTTCTTTCTTCATTTTCCTTGTTTGCTAACTTCCATTTTTTCTTTCTGCTCTTTCTCTTTCCTTTTTCCTCTTCCTTTTTCTCTTTCCCTTTTTCCTTTTCTCCTCCACCTTTCCCTCATTTCCTTCTTCACATACCCTTCCTTTTCACATCACCTTTCCCATGCTCTGCAGGACACTCCTGCATTCCCTGCACCTTAGTTTACTATATTACAAACCCATTTTAGTGTGACATTACCACTCCAGTCATCTAATATATATACCTATGCATTCTATTATGGGATTCATGCCTTGTAGGACTCATGGGTCACTTGGGAGATCATGGCATTTACCTCCTCAATATATTTATATACATTCATATACCTTATGACATGGAGTATGACCTGCTAGGTCCATGGGTAACACTTGGGTTCACATTCTTTCATTCTTTCTCTGCCTCTGTCTCCTGTTCCTTTTCATGCTTTGCTGGACACCCGGCACCCTTCATTCTTAAGCATATTATCGCTAATTTCCTTTGGATATGGATATTGCTACTATCCTAGATACATATACATTGTCGCTATGTATCTCATTACAGTGAATGCACTTTGTAACCATCTTGGATGACAGTCGGGTCCATCCCTCTCTTCTTTCCCATTGCCTTGCCTGCCCTCTGCCTGATCCTGGACATCCATTTGTTGGTCTCTTCCCCCTCAGCTCCCGGGGGAGATGCATCCCCGCTGCCCCCCGTTTGGGGCCGCTCTTTTGGGGTCCAATGCCTGACAAGTAGGTATTGGATTACTAGCTCTGGCTTCATGTTGTTGTCCTATCATAACATATACCTCAATATATTCTTTACTTGTTATTACAGACATCAGATATACACATCAGCCCCTGATGAAGCGAGGAGAGCTTGCGAAACACATCGGGTTAGAGATGTAGCATGTATAGCTGTACTTTTTTTATATTTTGATGTTATGATGGCTATGTTTTTAGGACCATTTTATCATGCTGCTGTTATTATGTATGTGTCACCGATGTCCATGATTTGTACTGGATGCTATTTATCATAATAAATTTTTGTTATTTCTATACTCTGGTTATTTTTCTGTGATCACCATGGACACTTCATTCAAAGTCCCATGGGCGAATTTTTCTATTTCTGCGCATTTAGGGATGGAGGTGTCTCATGTTAGGGAGCAGCTCTCAGACTTTTTGTTTTCTGTTCAATCCAGGTGGTAGACATCTAAATGCTCTGAGCCTGTCGCTGCTCCTAGATCCAGTTTAAATAAATATATACAATTGTTTTGACTATTCACCCACATCCAGACATGGCTTTCTCCAGGTGACCCTCCTCCTTTTCTACTTGCAGACCCGGCTCCATGTGTGTGGTTCCTTTCTGGGGGTGGCGGCTCGTTTCCCCCGGGAGCTTCGATGCAAAAATGGGGTTGCTTTCGTTATCCCCTGCTGTCTCCGCCTCCTCACTCCAGGGGGGGCGGAGCCACCAGTGCATCAGCGTCATGCCGTGTGCTATGGTGGGAGACTCCGCACGCGGCGGTGTCCCCGCCTCTTTAGCGCAGTGACAGCTGGACGTTGGGCAGGGACCTCTGCTGCATCCTGCCGCCTTCCGGCAGACGTGATCTGGGCGGTCCCCCTTACCGACATCTGTATGATGTTGGGGGTGGAGGCTACGGTGGGCGTCCGGGCATTTAGGCGGGGGTTTTGGCATGGTCAGTCTCTTTTGTTTCCATCTGGCGTCTTCCACACATTGAAAGAGAGCACACTGGTAAGCACCACTTTCACACTCAGATCGATATGTGTCACCCCTCTAGTGTACCCCTTATTCATACAGGTACACCTTGGAGCTATACTTGCCATTGACCTTCACTTTCATGCACCTTCTGTCTCTTTTGGCCGTCTGCATGTCTCCTTTTTCCTTTCTCTGTATTTTCTCTTGTCCTTTTTTCTTTCTTCTTTCTTCTTTTTCTTTGTTTGCTAACTTCCTTTTTTTTCTTTCTGCTCTGTCTCTTTCCTTTTTCCTCTTCCTTTTTCTCTTTCCCCTTTTCCTTTTCTCCTCCACCTTTCCCTCATTTCCTTTTTCACATACCCTTCCTTTTCACATCACCTTTCCCATGCTCTGCAGAACATTCCTGCATTCCCTGCACCTTAGTTTACTATATGACAATCCCATTTTAGTGTGACATTACCACTCCAGTCATCTAATATATATACCTATGCATTCTATTATGGGATTTCATGCCTTGTAGGACTCATGGGTCACTTGGGAGATCATGGCATTTACCTCCTAAATATATTTGTATACATGCACATACCTTATGACATGGAGTATGCCCTGCTAGGTCCATGGGTAACACTTGGGTTCACATTCTTTCACTCTTTCTCTGCCTCTGTTTCCTGTTCCTTTTCATGCTTTGCTGGACACCCGGCACCCTTCATACTTAAGCATATTATCGTTAATTTCCTTTGGATAAGGATATTGCTACTATCCTAGATACATATACATTGTTGCTACTTATCTCATTACAGTGAATACACTTTGTAACCTTCTTGGGTGACAGTCGGGTCCATCCCTCTCTTCTTTCCGATTGCCTTGCCTGCCCTCTGCCTGATCCTGGATGTCCATTTGGTGGTCTCTTCCCCCTCAGCTCCCAGGGGAGGTGCACCCCCGCTGCCCCCCGTTTAGGGCCGCTCTTTTGGGGTCCAATGCCTGACAAGTAGGTATTGGATTACTAGCTCTGGCTTCATATTGTTGTCCTATCATAACCTATACCTCAATATACTCTTTACTTGTTATTACAGACATCAGATATACACATCAGCCCCTGATGAAGCGAGGAGAGCTCGCGAAACGCGTTGGGTTAGAGATGTAGCATGTATATCTGTACTTTTTTTATATTTTGATGTTATGTTATGATGGCTATGTTTTTAGGACCATTTTATCATGTCGCTGTTCTTATGTATGTGTCACCGATGTTCATGATTTGTACTGGATGCTATTTATCATAATAATTTTTTGTTATTTCTATACTCTGGTTATTTTTCTGTGATCACCATGGACATTTCATTCAAAGTCCCACAGGCAAATTTTTGTATTTCTGCGCATTTAGGGATGGAGGTGTCTCATGTTAGGGAGCAGCTCTCAGACTTTTTGTTTTCTTTAAGGATTATGGAGGCCACTGTGCTCTTAGGAACCTTAAGTGCAGCAGAAATTTTTTGTAACCTTGGCCAGATCTGTGCCTTGCCACAATTCTGTCTCTGAGCTCTTCAGGCAGTTCCTTTGACCTCATGATTCTCATCTACTCTGACATGCACTGTGAGCTGTAAGGTCTTATATAGACAGGTGTGTGGCTTTCCTAATCAAGTCCAATGAGTATAATCAAACACAGCTGGACTCAAATGAATGTATAGAACCATCTCAAGGATGATCAGAAGAAATGGACAGCACCTGAGTTAAATATATGAGTGTCACAGCAAAGGGTCTGAATACTTAGGACCATGTGATATTTCAGTTTTTCCTATTTAATAAATCTGCAAAAATGTCAACAATTCTGTGTTTTGCTGTCAATATGGGTGCTGTGTGTACAATAATGAAGAAAAAAAAACGAACTTAAATGATTTTAGCAACTGGCTGCAATATAACAAAAAGTGAAAAATTTAAGGGGGTCTGAATACTTTCCGTCCCCACTGTATATATACGAGACTGTATATATATATATATATATATATATATATATATATATATATTAATACACTGCCTGCACTGACTGAATATCAAGTAAACACTGAATATATAGTCTATGCTAAATGCAGAGTATATACATATATATACTAGACTGACTGTATATATATATATATATATATATATATATATATATATCAAATACACTGCCACTAACTGAATAACCTGCCTGCCTAATCTAAATCAAGCTATCTTTCTGTCCACGCCAACAACACTACACCGCCGTATAAGCAGCCTTACATAGTGTGGGGTGTGGACTTAGTCCCCCTGAGCCATGATTGGCCAAAGGCACCCTGCCTTTGGCCAATTATGGCTCTCTTAGCAGAGCGCACTGTGATTGGACAAAGCATGCATGTCAGGTGCATGCTTTGGCCAATCATCATACAGCAATGCAATGTGATCTCGCAGTGCATTATGGGGCATTCCACGGTACTCAAATTTTCTGGGAACGTCCCATAATGTTCGCTGTTCGGTGAATGGGCGAACACCCGATGTTCGAGTCAAACTTATGTTCGACCCAAACATCGAGCTCATCCCTATTAGGGATGCACCAGTACCATTTTTTTAAGACTGAGTATGAATACTAATGCCACTTACACACGAGCGGACTTTCCGGCAGACTTGGTCCGGTGGACCGGAATCCGACTGACAATTCGATCGTGTGTGGGCTCCAGCGGACTTTTTCCCCAAAAGTTCAACGGACCTAAAAATAAAACATGTTTCAAATCTTTCCAACGGACTCGAGTCCGGCCGAAAAATCCGCTCGTCTGTATGCTAGTCCGACGGACTAAAACCGACGCTAGGGCAGCTATTGGCTACTGGCTATCAACTTCCTTATTTTAGTCCAGTCGCACGTCATCACGTACGAATCCGTTGGACTTTGGTGTGATCGTGTGTAGGCAAGTCCGTTCGTTTGAAAGTCCGGCGGACCTACACTGCAAAGTCCGTCGGAAAGACTGTCAGACCTAGTCCGTGGAAAAGTCCGCTCGTGTGTACGTGGCATTATACTTTTTCTCAAGTGCTCATCGATACCATACACACATATACCATGCATCATACACACATATATCCAAAGCCCTACAAAAGTTTGTGTGTGTGTTAAATAAAACACAAAAAAATCATTTACCAAATATCATTAACATTTTATTATGTTCATCAAAAGAGGGCAAACAAATAGAACAATAACAATAGTAATCTCACACTGAGATGAAAATAAAGTTACTGGTTATCAGGCCTACATGAAAAACAATGAAAACAAGACTTTGAAACCAAAAAACTACAAATTTGTGTAGCGATAATCATGGGACCATGATGGGTTTGGTCCATCAGGTGTAGGGTGATGCCAATGTGCTGTCTGCTGATGGGTTGGTGGTGCTGGAGGTGGATTTGGAACAGGAGCTGTGTGTTCTGAAATGCAGGTGTTGCCAGTAATCTCACCTCTAATGCCTTTATTTAGTACCTCTAGCAACAGGCACTTCACAATTTGTCTCTGCTCTTCGAACATGATGTGCAACTTATTTGCAGTTATTATCCTGAATCCATCACACTCGTCATGGTTTTTTTGAGTGGTTCAGAAGCCTGTAATAAAAATGTCGTTGCAGCTTCCTCCATATTTCTTCTTTTTCTGGGTTTAGCCACAGGCAATCTTGATGGGAGTATCAATGTGTAATTAATGTGTAATTTTCCTAGGGATAATAATGAAAAAGGACATAAGTAAACATTAATGAATGTAAAATGTCCATACAAAATAAATCATATTATAATATATACTATATATATATATATATATATATATATATATATATATATATATATATATATATATATATATATATATATATTATATATATATATATATATATATATATATATATATATATATATATATATATATATATATATATATATATATATATATATATATATATATATATATATATATACAAAATATACATTTAATGTACAGGTTAATGTAAAAAAGTACCATTGTCCCTGAGAGCTCCTGGGCCACTGATAGCTCTTGTGTGAGTCCTGGCTCCTACTGGTCTTCTCCTTACAGATCTGGTGTCAAGGCCTCAGCTGATGTAGATGGCAGAGTGGATAATGAAGGCCTGCAGTCGCATTGATCCGTTAGAAAGCACAAGCTTTCGAAATACCACAGTCTGGGCACATATATGTATTCCGCTGCAGCTCCAGAACATTCAGAATCCTTTATTTTATTTAACTCCTTCTTAAAACGGTATGCAGATTAGCAATCTTTTTATGTACATAAGTGATAAGTGAGGTCAGCCTGTGGAGAGATAGTTTTGCACATCTCCAATAGCTTGCATAGAGTCTCATTTGTCTTAATCTTGTCGGAGTACTCCTTTGACTTCATGCTTTATAAACATGGCATTTGTCTATATTGGTCTAAAAATTGAGGTAAGAAGGAAGGCGTGGTAAATTTGTCTGCCATGTCTCCTGCAAAATACAAAAATAATAAAAACCATCATTACCTTTAGCATCACCCTACAAATAATATACAGGCCTACCTAAAAAAAATCAATATCAAAGTTTACCTTTGTTCGTGCAATGAAAATTCCATGGTTCCATTTGTGATGTGGAAAGTTCTGGTGTGCTCCCAGTAATGAGCAGTTGTGATAACACATCAACAGCTCTTGCGTTCCATCTGGAGCTCCGCCTCTGCCTGACATGTGATGCTGTATTATGTACGTGCATACCAGCTGCCGTCTGTGACACCAAGACACAGCGGGCCTGAAAACCATGATGGAGGGGAACGAGGAAACAAAGGGAGGCATGAAAGTGTCCATGAAGAAAGCAGGCAAAGTCAAGGCCACATCAAAGACCAGGGATGAGATGGTGGAGCTGGTAAATCTGCTAGAGAAATATGACTATGATGGAAAATAGAAGAACTATGAAAAACCCAATGCAAGGAAAGACTAGATTTTGCAGAAAGTTCCTAGAGTGCTGCAGAAGAAATTTGGTGTGGAAAGTTCCAAAGGCCAAGTGAGAAAGGGATGGTCCGATCTCAAACATAGGGAACCTGAAAAGTTTGGCTGCATTCATCATATCATCAAGAAAAGTAATTCATTACTGATATATATTGTTTTCTGATTGTTGTAACTGTACATCTTTCATATGCATATCTTTTTTTTTTTTTAGGAAAACTAAAGCAGCTAGCCAAGAGAAGAACATGACCGGTTAGCACAACAAATAATATTGATGAGTGTGCAGTTGATGAGTACAGCAGTACAGGTAGGTGCACATAATTTCTTTATTTAGGGTAATCCAGTCCACAATGCAAATATATGTGCATTGCATATAGGTATAAATGGATGTAATTATAACCTCACCAAGTGTGCATCTAATTTTGTTTGCTATTTTAGGTGGTGCAAAAAGTAGCGTAGTTAGCATAGTTAGCACATCTGCAACCCGGGGCTGGTCATTGTTGTTTGCACACCACCCCCCCAGAAAAATGGTATGTGGCAATATAACAACGCTATGCCAAAACTGTGTGTGTAGTCAGCATTCATCATTATTTGGATGTACTTATTCTTTAATGAGTGTGCCACAAGTGCGTATGTAGCAGACTGAAACCTCAGTACTCCAATCCTATGAAAAAATTGTCTTTGTTTAACGACCTGCCATATGACAGAATGACATGCGCAAAGTGGTTAAGTTATCCTGACTGGACGTCATATGACATCCAGCAGCATAAGCCACGATTGCGCACCGGAAGTGCCAGTAAAACATCTTTCCTCAGTTCGCGCTGACAGGGAGAGCCGATTGGTGGCTCTCCCTGTCAGAGGGGGGGTCTGCACTGATAATCAGCACATTGATAATCAGTGCAGCCTCCATCAGAGGTGCCCATTAGCTGCCAATCACTGGTCATCAGCTGCCAGCCTGAGCCTCATAAAGAACGCTTGTCAGTGCCCATGAATGTGCCAATCAGTGCCTATAAAAGTGACAATCAGTGCCCTTCAGATGCCACTCAGTAATGCCTGTCAGTGCCCATCCATGCCACTTATCAGTGCCCATCAGTGCCGCCTATCAGTGCCCATCATTTTTGTTATGTCGGTCTTTTTTAGTTTGTTTAGCAAAAAATAAAAATCTCAGTGGTGATCAAATAGCACCAAAAGAAAGCTCTATTTGTGGGAAGAAAATACAAAAAATTTAATTTGGGCACAGTGTTGTATGACCGCGCAATTGTCATTCAAAGTGTGACAGCGCTAAAAGCTAAAAATTGTCCTGGGCAGGAAGGGCAAAAGTGCCTGTTATTGAAGTGGTTAATGCTCAATGTTCCTGTAATGTTTTTATGCACTTTAATAATTCCAAAGGTTTAGACCATAAACACGCCATGAACAAATATTTGGAAATAATGTGCAATTTATGCTTGAAATCGTTCTGATTACCAATTATGTATACATGTGGCAATATGTTATCAAATCCATTAAATTTGCAACAAGGTTTACAACAACAACACACATTAAACTGTTGGTATCAATAATACTGAAGCATGAATATTCTGTGGTGACCTATGTTTACATATCATTTTGTCATTCCACTGCACCAACTCCATTGAAATAGTTCATGTAATTCAGTCGATTTTGTCTGGCGCTTTGGGTGGTTAATGGAGAATGGCCTAAACAAATGAGTGTCATCACTTCAAAAGGTTCATGGTCCTGAGCACAAGTGTTCCCTGCTTTGGCTGGTTCACGGTCAAATTGATTGGCAGAAATGTACTTATCTGTATGTTGTCTGAGATAATTATGCAGAATGCAGCAGCACAGCACTAAATTGTTCACTTTATATAATGCCAGATTGATAGTGGTGAGAAAAATTCTGAACCGATTTGCCATGATCCCAAAAGCGTTCTCCACCACATGCCTAGCCCAAGAGAGACGATAGTTATAAATCCTCATTTGTCAGATTGGGCATAAGGAATGGCTTCAACAGATTTTCAAATGCAAAGGCTTCATCTGCTACAAACACGAAGTTGAGACTTTTCAGGTTCTCCTCACAGTTGGGCAGGTTTAGGGTTCCATTAACCAACCTTCTATGAAATTCTGTCTGATCGATTATACCACCATCTGAACTAATGGCCATTCTTTCCAATATCCAGAAAAATATATTCATAGTTTGCATTTACAACAGCCATCAAGATTATACTGAAAAAGCCCTTGTAGTTATAACAATAGGACCCTGATTTTGGAGGAGGACTTATTCTTACATGTTTCTCATCTATAGCTCCTCTGCAATTAGGGAAATTCCACTGTTCATTAAACTTTCCTTTCACTCCACAGAATTGTTTGGAAACTAATATAAGAAAAAAAATGTATGACATATCAATATAAATGTGTTTAGAATAGGTTTTGGTATGTGAAAAGGTTACTTCAACACTTATCAATTTTGGTTAAAATTAGGGATGAGCCGAACACCCCCCGGTTCGGTCCGCACCAGAACCTGCGAACGGACCGAAAATTCGCACGAACGTTAGAACCCCATTGACGTTTATGGGACTCGAACGTTCGAAATCAAAAGTGCTCATTTTAAAGGCTAATTTGCATGGTATTGTCCTAAAAAGGGTTTGGGGACCCGGGCCCTGCCCCAGGGGACATGTATTAATGCAAAAAAAACTTTTAAGAACGGCCGTTTTTTCGGGAGCAGTGATTTTAATGATGCTTAAAGTAAAAAAAAGTGAAATATTCCTTTAAATATCGTACCTGGGGGGTGTCTATAGTATGCCTGTAAAGTGGCGCGTGTTTCCTGTGCTTAGAACAGTCCCTGCACAAAATGTCATTTTTAAAGGAAAAAAAGTCATTTAAAACTGCTTGCGGCTCTAATGTAATGTTGGGTCCTGGCAATATGGATGAAAATCAGTGAAACAAACAGCACGGGTACCCCCCAGTCCATTACCAGGCCCTTTGGGTCTTGTATGGATATTAAGGGGAACCCCGCACCCAAATTAAAAAAGAAAACAGCAGTATACAGGCTCTGTACTCTGAACAGCAGTATACAGGTGGTGCAAACAAGACAGGGACTGTAGGTTTGTTGTTAAGTAGAATATGTTTGTAATTTTGAACTGGTACATTTTTAACGTGTTTAGCTCCAGCCAAAAAATCTATTTTAAGCTTTTTGGAAAACATAGGGAAGGGTTATCACCCCTGTGACATTTGTTTTGCTGTCTGTTATCCTCTTCAGAAGATTTCACCTCACTTTCTGTCCCAATGACTAATGTTTTTTGAAAATTTGTGGTTTTTGTGAAACAAGGATTGGTGATAAAGCATCAGTGGAAAGGAGAAATGTTTTTCCCATATTAACTCTTACAGGAGAGAATTTCCCTTCCTAGGGGTAGATTTCATCTCACTTCCTGTTGTCTCCTTCCGTTTGCAAGTAGGAGTCGTTTGTAAGTTGGATGTTTGAAAGTACGGGCCTGCCCTATATACTCAGCAGAAATATGGGCCTTAGGTGTTGTTGTGGCCACAACACTGTAAGCCCTCACAGGGCCCTGCTGTGAAATATTAGATCAAGAATTGTAATTACATGCCCCTGTTGAACAGGGGCAGAAAAATTGGGCCTTTGGTGGTGGTGGTGGTGCTGGTGCCAAGTCCTCACTCGCTCTTGGTGTGCGCAGAAACAGGCCCTGCTGTGAAATATTAGATCAAGAATTGTAATTACATGACCCTGTTGAACAGGGGCTGAAAAATTGGGCCTTAGGCACTGGTGCTGGTGCCACAACACTGCAACCCCTCACAGATACTCTAGTTGGGATGCAGGAACGAGCCCTGCTGCAAAGTATTGCCTCAAAAATTGTAATTACACGCCCCTGTTAAACAGGGGCTGAAAAATTGGGCCTTAGGCACTGGTGCTGGTACCACAACATTGCAACCCATCACAGATACTCTAGTTGGAACACAGGAACGAGCCCTGCTGCAAAGTATTGCATCAAAAATTGTAATTACACGCCCCTGTTAAACAGGGGCAGAAAAATTGGGCCTTTGGTGGTGGTGGTGGTGGTGCTGGTGCCACAACACTGTAAGTCCTCACTCGCTCTTGGTGGGCGCAGAAATGGGCCCTGCTGTGAAATATTAGATCAAGAATTGTAATTACATGCCCCTGTTTTACAGGGGCTGAAAAATTGGGCCTTAGGCACTGGTGCTGGTGCCACAACACTGCAACCCCTCACAGATACTCTAGTTGGAATGCGGAACGAGCCCTGCTGCAAAGTATTGCATCAAAAATTGTAATTACATGCCCCTGTTAAACAGGGGGAGAAAAATTGGGCTTTAGGCACTGGTGCTGGTGCCGCAACACTGCAACCCCTCACAGATACTTTAGTTGGAACGCAGAAACGAGCCCTGCTGCAAAGTATTGCATCAAAAATTATAATTACACGCCCTTGTTAAACAGGGGCTGAAAAATTGGGCCTTAGGCACTGGTGTCGGTGCCCAGAACCAAAAATGTTCTTACAAGCTATCAGCGTGATCATTGAGGAGGAAGAGGATAATTACTCAGGATAGTCACTCAGCATCAGCATAGGCAGTCTTTGAAGGGATCTGAGATTTCAAAAAAATTATTCGGTTACATCAGCATCAGGTGCTTGGTAGCTGGTGGTGATCCAAGACTGATTCGTTTTTATGAAGGTCAGTCGATCGACCGAGTCAGTGGACAGACACACCCTGTGATCGCTTACAAAGCCTCCAGCAGCACTGAATGTGCGTTCCGAAAGAACGCTGGATGCAGGACAGGCCAGTAGCTCAATTGCATACTGTGCAAGCTCTGGCCAGTGATCCATCCTCAAGACCCAGTAATCCAGAGGATTTTCTGTGGGAAAGGTGTCCAAGTCAGATCTTGCCCCTAGGTATTCCTGCACCATGTAAAATAGATGCTGGCGATGGTTGCTGGAACCGATCATACCTTGGGGCTGCGGACTAAAAAATTGTCTGAACGCATCGGTCAGACGGCCACCTTCTCCACCGCTCCTCTTTTGACTGACCAAAGCCTCAGCAACACGTTGTCCAGAAACAGGAGTTTGTAACCTCCCAGTCTCTGGGAACGCGTTGCACAGACCTTTCTGCAAGGCCTCCCAAAGATGTTTCATCCTCTGCTCTCTCTGCGATGACAAGATAAGGTCTGCAACCTTACCCTTGTAACGTGGATCAAGGAGGGTTGCCAGCCAGTATTGGTCCTTCTCCTTGATACCATGAATACAAGGACCCTTATGCAAGCTTTGCAGGATCAGGGAGGCCATGCAGCATAGGTTTGCTGAGGCATTCGGTCCGGAGTCCTCTGGGTCACTAAGGACGTCATGGTCCGCAGCCACCTCCTCCCAACCACGTACAAGTCCATGTGTTTCTTGGGACTGATCCCTTAAAGACTTCTGCTGATGCTGAGTGCCAGGCTCCACCTCCATACTGACACAATCCTCCTCCTCCTCATCCTCTTCTTGTGTGATCGGCAGGCACGCAGGAACACTGTCTGGATAAAGGGAGCCTTGAGGCTAAGGAAGTACTCCTCTTCCTGCCTCTGTTCTGCCTCAAGTGCCCTCTCCATTATTCCACGCAGCATGTGCTCCAACAGGTGGCAAGGGGGACAGTGTCACTGATGCATGCACTGTCACTGCTCACCATCCTCGTGGCCTCATCAAATGGTGACAGGACAGTGCATGTATACCTGATCATGGCCCACTGGCGTGGGGAAAAAACAAGCTCCCCTGACCCTGTCCTGGTGCCATAGTCACACAGGTACTCATTGATGGCCCTCTGCTGGGTGTGCAGCCACTGCAGCATGGCCAACGTTGAGTTCCACCTAGTGGGCATATCACAGATTAGGCGGTTCTTGGGCAGGTTAAACTCCTTTTGGAGGTCTGCCAGCCGAGCACTGGCATTATATGACCGGCGGAAATGCACACATACTTTCCTGGCCTGCCTCAGGACATCCTGTAAGCCCGGGTACCTGCCCAAGAACCGCTGCACCACCAAGTTAAGGACGTGAGCCAAACAGGGCACATGGGTCATTTGTCCCTGTCAGAGGGCAGAGAGGAGGTTGGTGCCATTGTCGCAAACCACCATTCCTGCCTTAAGTTGGCGTGGCATCAACCACCTCTGAACCTGCCCCTGCAGAGCTGACAGAACCTTTGCCCCAGTGTGGCTCCTGTCCCCCAAGCACACCAGCTCAAGCACCGCATGGCATCTTTTGGCCTGCATACTTGTATAGCCCCTTGAACGGTTACGGAGCACCGCTGGTTCCAAGGACAAAGCACAGGAAGAGGCCATGGAGGAAGAAGAAGAGGAGGGGGTGGAGGAGAGAGGTGTGTCACAATCATTAGTAGTGGCATTTTGGAGGCGTGGTGGAGGAACAACCTCCAACACTACTGCACCTTGTCCTGCATCCTTCCCAGCTGCCAGTAGAGTCACCCAATGCACGGTGAAACTTAGGTAACGTCCCTGTCCATGCCTGCTGGACCATGAGTCAGTGGTAATATGCACCTTACCGCTGACCGCCCTGTCCAGCGAGGCATGGACATTGCCTTCCACATGCCGGTAGAGAGCCGGAATCGCCTTCCATGAGAAAAAGTGGCGTTTGGGTACCTGCACACTGAGGAACCGCACATTCCACAAACTCACGGAAGGGGGCAGAGTCTACCAACTGAAAAGGTAGCAGTTGAAGTGCTAGCAATTTTTCCAAGCTAGCATTTAACCGCTGGGCATTAATGGCTGGGAGCGAACTTCTTTCGGCGGTGCAGCAGCTGGGGCAGGGAAATTTGCCTGGTACAATCTGACGTCGGTGTACCGAAAACAGATTGCCCACAAGTACTTGGCTGTGACACACCTCATTCCTCTCAGTGCAGGTCTCAGAGAGGACTGAAGGTATAGTGGGGTTGGAGATCTCAGCTGATGAGGAGCAAGGAGAGGTCCTCTTTGTTCTTTGGTGTGGGTCTTTTAGATACGCTTGCTAACAAACTGCATGGCAGGTCAACATATGTCTGGTCAAGCATGTGGTGCCCAGGCGGGAGATGTTTTGGCTACGTGAGATACGCTTGAGGCATATGTTGCAAATAGCAGCGGTGCGGTCTGATGCACTCATCTCAAAAAGGCCCACACCAAAGAACTTTTGGAATAACGCACAGAGACAGCAGCGCCCTGCACATGCGGAGCTTTGGGGTGTGATGCAGTCAGTGTACTGCCCTTAGGCTGGCCCCTGGAGGGCATCCTGCCTCGTTGGTGATGTGCCTCCTCCTCCTCCTCTCTCCTATCAGGCACCCAAGTTGAGTCAGTGACCTCATCATCCCCTCCCTCCTCATCACTGGAGCAAACCTGGCAGTATACTGCAGCAGGGGGAGCATGACTGCCAGATTGCTGTCCTTCTTGGGCACCCCCTCTGTCCGTGCTCACGTTACTGCCTTCATCTAGCTCAGTATCATCATCAGAGCCTTCTAAACGCTGGGCATCCTCCTGGAGCATGTACCCAACACTGTGGTCAAACAGTTCGAGGGACTCCTCAGGAGGACATGGTGGGGCTAGGGAAGGAGTCAATGATACCATTGAGCCGAGGGAAGAGGCCGCGTTGGCAGCTGCTTTGCCAGACAAAGTACCCTGAGCATGGGTAAGAGAGGATGAGGAGGATGAGGACGGCTTGGTCATCCACTTGACCAAGTCTTCCACATGTTGCGGCTCAACACGGCCAGCTGCCGAAAAAAAGGCCAAGCGTGTCCCACGGCCACGTGCTGATGAGGATGCACCATCTCCACGACCAGCACTGTTGCCGCTAGACACAGAGCCTGCTTGCCCTCTTTTATTGGCTTGTGACTGTATGCCTCTCCTTGTTGGCCTTCCAGACATACTACTGGCCTGTAGCTGCACTAAGCTGGGATATATATATATATATATATATATATATATATATATATATATATATATATATATATATATATTGATACTGCAGCTAGCAAAATCAACTGCCTGCCTGTAGTATGAGAACACCACCAACCTTCTACAGGTAGCTTTAGCTGAACACTGTGCAGAGCTCGCAAAAAACTAACTTGTAGCTTATTTAGCTGCCTGCGGTAGTGATAGGATCAGGAAAACACCACCAACCTTCTAGAGGTAGCTTTAGCTGAACACTGTGCAGAGCTCGCACTACACTAACTTGTAGTTTTATCTGAACACTGTGAGGAGGACGCACTACACTAACTTGTAGCTTTAGCTGAACACTGTTCAGAGGATGCACTACACTAACTTGTAGCTTTAGCTGAACACTGTGTAGAGGTCACACTACACCAACTGTAGTTTTAGCTGAACACTGTGAGGAGGATGCACTACACTAACTTGTAGCTTTAGTTGAACACTGTGCAGAGGTCGCACTACACTAACTTGTAGTTTTAGCTGAACACTGTGAGGAGGAAGCACTACACTAACTTGTAGCTTTAGCTGAACACTGTGCAGAGGTCGCACTACACTAACTTGTAGTTTTAGCTGAACACTGTTCAGAGGATGCACTACACTAACTTGTAGCTTTAGCAGAACATTGTGCAGAGGTTGCACTACACTAACTTGTAGTTTTAGCTGAACACTGTGAGGAGGAAGCACTACACTAACTTGTAGCTTTAGCTGAACACTGTGCAGAGGTCGCACTACACTAACTTGTAGTTTTAGCTGAACACTGTTCAGAGGATGCACTACACTAACTTGTAGCTTTAGCTGAACACTGTGCAGAGGTTGCACTACACTAACTTGTAGTTTTAGCTGAACACTGTGAGGAGGATGCACTACACTACCTTGTAGCTTTAGCTGAACACTGTGCAGAGGTCGCACTACACTAACTTGTAGTTTTAGCTGAACACTGTGAGGAGGAAGCATTACACTAACTTGTAGCTTTAGCTGAACACTGTTCAGAGGACGCACTACACTAACTTGTAGCTTTAGCTGAACACTGTGTAGAGGTCACACTGCACCAACTGTAGTTTTAGCTGAACACTGTTCAGAGGATGCACTACACTAACTTGTAGCTTTAGCTGAACACTGTGCAGAGGTTGCACTACACTAACTTGTAGTTTTAGCTGAACACTGTTAGGAGGACGCACTACACTACCTTGTAGCTTTAGCTGAACACTGTGAGGAGGATGCACTACCCTAACTTGTAGCTTTAGCTGAACACTGTGCAGAGGTCACACTAAACTAACTTGTAGCTTTAGCTGAACACTGTGAGGAGGACACACTACACTAACTTGTAGTTTTAGCTGATTACTGTCCAGAGGTCACACTAAACTAACTTGTAGCTTTAACTGAACACTGTGAGGAGGACGCACTACACTAACTGTAAATAGTCTAGCTGCCTGACTGTGGTACTAATAGGATCAAAAGAACACCAGCAATTTTCTTCAGGTAGCTATAAATACTGTAACAAGACAAGCCTGCCTGTCAGTAGGAAGATAACAGGAACGGATCTAGTTAAACTGAATACAGTGTATATATATATATATATATATATATATATATATATATATATATATATATATACACAACACCTCGGATGCATATATATACACAATACACTGTGAGTGCAGCTAACTCACTGACTGTCCTGCCTAATCTATCTAACTTAAATCAAATGACACTGTCTCTCTGTCTATCTCTTTCAACACCGGAACACACACTACACAGGGCCACCGTGAAGGCGGCCTTATATAGTGTGGGGCGTGTACTAAATCCCCTGAGCCATAATTGGCCAAAGCCTCCTTGGCTTTGGCCAATTACGGCTCTCTGTTCAGACGGCGCTGTGATTGGCCAAGCATGCGGGTCATAGTGCATGCTTGGCCAATCATCAGCCAGCAATGCACTGCGATGCCGCAGTGAATTATGGGCCGTGACACGCCACACGAATTTGGCGTGAACGGCCCATATCATTTGCAATTTGGCGAACGGGCGAACAGAAGATGCTTGAGTCGAAAATGGGTTCGACTCAAACACGAAGCTCATCCCTAGTTAAAATATATGTACTGTACCTTGATGTAGTCATCCCTTAGGACTTGAATGATGGCTCTACAGGTTTCAGGTATAATAACACCAAAGGCTTGTGGGGAGATGCCTGTTGTAAATTTTAAATCCTATAAACTTCGGCTTGTGGCCAGTTAATGCACTGTAGCTATCAGTCTCTGTTCCGCAGTGATTGCTTCTCACAGAATGGTGTTTTGCTTGCTGATGTATGTCTGCACTGCATTCAGGAGTGTATTAAAACAATTGTCTGTCATTCTCAAATAATTCCTGAAGTCGTCGTGATTGTTTTCTTGTAATTCCCTCAACAGTGTCATATGTGGGAACTGGTCACGGTTCAGCAGCCATTTCTTGCACCAGATTCTCCTCTTTCACTTCCTTTGCAGCTGGCTATGGATAGCCAAAACTCTAAGGCTGACTATTGTAAGTGCCTCTAATGTTTGCATGTCCATCTTGAAAATCGTACCCTCCCGAAAAATGTGGCAAATAGATGAATAAACCATGGTGCAATGACACAAAGTTTCAAAAGACGGAGAACGCACAACACTTTCAGGAAACAAGATGGAGCACAAAGGCGTGGTTACAGGTTCACACGTAAATTACATCACAGTGTATTCTACAATGTCTGAACATCGAAATTGGATGAGAAATTTCATACAATCTAAAGAACTGCCAAATAAAAACGGTTATGACCGTTGAGCTATGGCGAGAAAAATCTGACCATTTTTCGTCCGATTTTTGTTTGGTGTGTACAGGGCTTTATACTGTGACAATACTATTCCCATTAGCCCCATCTTGGACTTGAGCTCCACCATTTTTCTTTTTATGCACAAACCTAAAGAAAGTATTGAATACATTTTAATTTTCCTTTGTAAGTCATCTAGATGCTCAGACTTAATCTTTTTACCATTACTTTTGTCTTATTCTCTTTCACAACCTATCACAATTTTTGTGATCTTGATTAACATTTTACATTATTTGTTATATTCTTTGCAACTATCAAATAATGTAAATGTTCATTCATTGTTTTATTTTTTAAAAGCTCTTTTTCCATTCCTAATGTTTGTTTTTACATTAGATTTGAGCCATGTAGACTTTACTTGTAGTTTAAACATGCTGACCAGGTTAATATATTTACAGTGTGTTTGCATATAGTAAGTTTAAACCATTCCCTTTGCTGTTCTGTGATCTTTCATGATAATATTCTTCTCCAGTTTTTAGTCTTGGAGAGCAGCCATCGCAATCAGAACATTTGAAGTGTTTTTATGTTTCCAGTATTGGACTTTAAAGGCACAGGCGTGTAACGTACTGTTGTAAAACAAAGAATAGTTTTAAAAAAGTACATATAATAAAGCAAAAATATATAAAAGCAATTTAAGCTAAAAGTGCTGAACTAACACACAAAGGAGTAGCAAAATTAATCATGTATATGATGACATTAGGCAAAATATATATAAAAACTGGTGATAGTCTACAGTCACAGTTTCCAACGTATTTCAGAGTGACCTTGACTCCTTCTTCAGGGTTAATCCATTTATGCAGTTTAATGTAACTATAATCTAGAAGATAAAGAACGTATTATACATCTGTTATTCATTAAATGGCATCCCAAAATGGCAGTGAATGAAGCAGTTGTAGACATGATACTCACAATGCCCACAATTCCATGAATCACAATCCATAAGCACATGAAGGCAGTAAAAAGATATCAGTGACTACAAGAAGCCATAGGCAGAGCATATGGTGGGTACACCCAGAGATAAATAGTGGATACAAAAAAGTAAGTCTCAAAGCCTTGAGCGGGAAACCACAATCATGTATACTGGGAACAAATGGCATCCCTAAAGAGGGAAAAAGAAAGGGGTAAACAGTTTGCATAAGTATATTGGTAAAACATGTCCAAATGTCCAGTATAATTGCAAAGATTTGCATAAAGCTATAAGAGCAGCCCACTGTAAACCCAATGCTGCAAAGACAGCTAATTTTGTACAATCTGAAAGCATAGGAAGTAAACATATAGATGTCTGTCACAAAAGATGGTAATACAAAACTCATATCCAATGCATCCAGAAAAAAGAGCAGGGGGGGACATACCTATAAATGTTTGTTGCCACAGTTTTCATCAAGGTGCATGGAGGCACCAGTAGCCATAGAGAGAGATACCATCTCCACTGTATTTATATGGCTAATTGCCAGGTGAGGGGAACCTCCCCAAATGGGGGTAGAGACAGTGCTCCACATGTGGAAGTGCAAGCTTCCTGTGTCCACCAAGAAGGAAGGTCCCCCGAGTGTGCAGTGCACAGTGTCACCCCATACCCACAACCAAGATGGTGGTGTAGGTGTAGTGATGTCACGCACCTGTCGTCCGTAGTGGCCATGAAAGACAGGGGGTGTGTGGAAGATGGATTGCAGGCAGAGGCCCACCCCTCATCCGAGGACCAGAAATGCACAGGCGCCGTTTCTCAAAGTGGTGTCTCAGGCAGGGTGGATGCAGATGTAAACAGTGAGGAGCACAGCTCCCAGGCATACACATCCTAGGAAACCCGCAAAAGGATGTCGGTTGGCCAGAGGCTCAGAGGGAAAACAGGGTTGCACCCATCCGAACCATGGACCAAATGGCCCATGCGTATCGGGCATACATGAGGTTGCCCCTGCCCAATGGAGAACATGAGGAGAGGAAAGATTGGAGAAAAAAGAAAAAAGAGACATTAGAGTGCGATGGACTCATGGAAACACGAAAAAAGAGAGCGTACGACGATGATTGGCACAGTGGGATACAGGACATACAAAACATGCAAAGGAACAAACAAAAAGGGCAAAAAACACATGGAATACCTCATGGATGTTATAACCACATATAACATGACAAAACCTGCATGTAGATAAATCAGTGCAGAGGAGCATTCCCAGAACACATGTTGGAATATATATATATATATATATATATATATATATATATATATATATGTAAAGGATCAATGTTGCGGGGTTATAAGAACAAGGGTTGAATTCCGAGTTGCTCAGTTATTTTTTCAATACCTCCAGAGGTAAATCCCTCAAGAAAGGGTTTGTAGTTAACCGCCTCATTGAGGCCTGAAAATGTGTGGCCTTCAGGGAGAAAATCCATTTCAATTCTCTCTGAAGGAGGCACTTGTTGTAATCTCTTCCTCTTGGATTCGGGTGTATCCTATCAAGGACAAGAAATTTGTCTTCCCAATGGTAGGTCAGGATTGCATCCCTTCATACTACAAACGTGTTTGAATATTCTGGTGCGGAATTCAACCTTTGTCTTACCCACATAACATTACATTCACATAACAATAAATAGACCACACCAATAGTTTTGCAAATTAGCAAAGTGTCGTGCCCTGAAAATTTGAAAATTGTTATCCTATACTTACCGTAATTTTCCATTCCTGGCTTATCCTCATGCAAGCACACAATGGGATAACTCCCCCTCCCCCCCAGAACCCACAGGACCACCTTTTCCTAGATCAATAAATGGCAGCCCCTCCCCAATTGAAGTGTTCAATAAGGGAGTTCTGTGCTAACACAAGACCAGGCCAGGAAAGGAAAATGATGGTAAGTAAAGGACAACAATTTTCCATATTCCTAGCCCACCTCATGTCAGCACACAACAGGATATAGCTAGCTGCACTTCTGGACAGGCAAACCTTCTAACAAAAATTAAAATCATAACACTCATAGGAAAAGCTAGTTAAAAAACAATAAAGTATTTCTCCTGCCAGACGGCTGAGACAAAAGCCCACCCAAGCAAGCAAAATTTGCTGAAAGCACATCCAACTTGTAGTGACGAACAAAGAGTGCACATGAACTCCAGCTGGCTGTTTTTACAGATGTCCTCCAATGACACCTCGGCATAAGCTGCCAAAGAGGCTGCCACCACTCTGGTCAAATCAGGTCATACCTCTGCTTAGGGAGATAATCTCCTCCTATATGCTAATCCAATTACTTTGGTTATCCAAGAGGAGATGATTCTTAAACATGCTGCCTCTCCTTTCTATGGATCAGTTGGTAAAATTAATTGTCTACTTTCCAAATTTCCTTTAACCTCTGTAGGTATACATCCAGGAGCTTGACCATGTCCAAGACACTAAAGTCTTTCCTTGTATACTTAATAATCTTTGCAGAATGCTCAAAAGGATTGCCTTCCAGTTGTCATGGATCCTGTACTCCACTTTGACTTGAAATTAAGAGAAGGCTGTAAGATTACCCTATCTGGCAGAATGACACAAAAAGGTTCCCTGCAAAAAAGTGCTGCAATTTCTGACACCCTCTTGGACGAAGTGATTGCTGTCAGAAAAACAAATTTTAATGAGAGGACATGTCTCCACTGGAACAAAGGGTCACTGCATCAGTGCTCTTAGGGCCACTCCTAGGTCTCAGTTAGCGAATAAGGCTTTCCCAGTAGGTCGCATGCAGGTCACCTCCTGCATGAAACACCTGATCATTTGGTGAATGAGGACATCTGCATCCAGTGAATGAGGACAATGCAAAAGTTTAAACTTTGATTGAGTTGCATGCTAACCTAATTTTGGGAGTTGATTGCAGTAATTCCATGACATTGGACAAGGCTAGAGAAAGAGGTGAGGAATTTCTCTGTTGTGCAAAATATATAACTTTTCTCCCAAATTTTTCATACGTAGTGTTTGTAGAATATCCAAAACAGGTGACCTGGAGCAAGACCAAAAAAAAGAACACTTCAGCTGGGGAAAGGCAGCCATTTATTGATCTAGGAGGAAGTAAACCAATTGTGTGCTGATGTGAGTTGTGCCAAATATGACTATGTACAGCCATTTACTTGTACTGGTGGCTGTAGTGGCACCTGTGGCTAGCTGGTTGCTGAAAAGCAGTGCTGATTTTATGCTTTAGGAATTTAGCTAATAAATGTCTGTGTGCATGTGGCAATAGGCTAATATGCCGGATCTTTGTATTTTACAATGAAAATACAATAATTCTCCCCAAAAGCCCACTGTCCATGGTGCTGAATTTGTGTTTTACATACTGTAGATTCAACACTTGTTGGACTATTACCATTATCAGAGGGGCTCCTTTTTCAAATGAATAACATTTGCCTAAAAAAAAAAAAAAAAAAACCGACTAAACGTTTGTTTGCCAGAATGACCATCAAAAATGAATTAATTGCATTTGAAATGACAGAGTTGTTGGTGAGTGAATGAGGACTACAGGCCAGTAGATGTACTTGGATTAATTAGGAGTTTCATAAATACTGTATGTCCTAAACTGTTCCATTTTCTGATAAACTATTCTCAACCTGTCATTCTAAGCCAAATGAAAAATAAGTTAGTATTGCCTTTATTAATAAAATAATTTGACAACAGAAATATGGGTTATATTTTACTATAGAACTAAATTAATGTGCTTCTCTAAATCTGTAAGCGCAACGTTATTCATAATAAAAAAAATAAACAAAACAAGTGTGTTTCTACGTTTTCTTTTTTTTTACCTATTTATGGTGCAGTCATTCTTGGTGCCTAACCAAGTTGCTTATTGCATTATATTTAAATAGATTTGGCAGAAATTCATTCCCATTTGTTTGTTGTTTCAATGATATCCCAATTGCATTTTTAATCGAGAGTGCATTTTAAAATCTTTCATTTAATATGAACTTGCCTGGTGGTTATTTCTCTAATAATTACACTGGACCAGCTCATGTATTATGCTGTTTTATGGTGCTTCTAATGTTTATAAAGCACACAGCAGGAATTAAATATTAACACATAAGGGAAGGCTATATGAATCATTTAGATAGCTAGTTTTGTTCCCAAAATACACTCTTAAATTCATTGTACATAGTACATGACTATTAATATAACAAGTCACCAAACTCTATATCACATCATAAATCTCAATAAATGTACATACACACTGCAAATAAAGTGCATTTCAGGTGTGGAAAACAAATTGATACACCCCTTATTCATTTTAAACGTTGGATATCTGTTGAAGTTCCCCCTGTAACTTCTCTGTGTTGTCTCCAACAGTAAAGTGGTTTAAGTGCATCATAGAACTTATGATTATATCCTTCTGAATTTACAGTAGTAGTAGTAGAAACATTGCTGATCACAAATAATTAATGTTCCTGTATTGGGCAGCAAGGGGAATGGTCATGATTTGTATGTAATCAAGGGATATATGTTTGAATCCACAATACAGACATTTGTGGGTTGATTTACTAAAGGCAAAATGGCTGTTTACTTTGCAAAATAATTTTACCTTAGCATAATCAAGGAAATAACAGGAGAAAAAATAGTATTTGTATTTGCACAAGAGTGGATGTCAAAATCAGCAAAGCTTTATCTCATTTCCAAAGCTAAGGGAAAATTATCCTGCAAAGTTAACAGCCTATTTGCCTTTAGTGATTTTTTCCCATGCTGTGTCCCCACTAAAAGAAAAAAGTAAAATTATATATCTCCAGATTGTATGTGAAAAGTTACTAAGTAAAAAATTGACTAAATACCACATGTACACATACTGCATGTAACTTTTATGGCACTCACTACTTCTAATGGTATATAATTACATTGTATCCTTCTTAAACAATGTTCTTAGGTTAAAACATACTCTTTTATTTAAACAAAATACATGAATAAAATAAGCTTTCATATATAATATCAAAAAGCCCTGATGAACCCCTGCTGGATTATTAAGCATTTAATAAGGTGCACTTTTTGGTACTTAGAACCCTTATTGCAGTTTATAAATAGATGGCCACTTGACGTGAATGTCCTGAAAAAAAGTTCTATCCAGCCCAATAAAAATATGCAATCTCATGTTTAGATCACATTTTCTAGATCCAGGGCCTGCATGTAAGTCAGCTAGTCAGTTCCCAGCTAAGTCAGCTTGTCAGTATGTTCCTCATTTACAAACCCCTGCAATACACAGTATCCAGGTACTCCAGAATGAGCAGACGGCTGAACCAAGGAAAAGAATACAGTATAGTTTAACTATAGTATAGTATATACTAGTATAGTATAAGGATAGTTTGTGCAGGTAGATACACACATCCACCAAGTGCAAAATACATTAGTATACTTTTGCCTAGTTCAACTTCCTGTTCATATGGGTATACATATTTACACTATGTGTAAATAAGTTTAAAGTGGAACTGTAATAAAAAGAACATTTGTGAACAGGCAGTTTTTTTTAAAGCCGAAGAGACATGCTATGTCTCTCTTGTATTAAAGCTTCTTACCTGCACTGTACACTAAGCTGTGCATGTGAATATTAGTGTTCAAATTTGGCATCTGCTGAGATAAATAAACTCCCGTACATTGATGGGAGTGACCTAATCTCAGCATGACCAATGAAAATGGCCAAAGATCAGTCAGTACCTGAACGATTTTCAAAAAGTGTCAGCCTGCAAGGGAGCTCTAGGACCCTGCAGAGCTGAAGTGGACATTAATATATTTCTGCTTTAAATCTACCGTATTATTGTGTATGATGAAGGTTAACTGATTAAAAAACAACAGAAAAGGGGGAAAATGAGTCCTTTGAGGATAGCATACGTATAATCCAGCGGCTCTGCTCCCCGTCTGCTCTCCGGGACTCCCGCTCCACTTCCAAAGCAGCTATCAGCACAGTAGTCAGATAACTTACCTCTAGATATCCTCAGGCACCCCATGTGGAGCATTGGGTGCCAGAAACACTCCTCTCCTCCTGCTGAGTAGGGATGAGCTTCGTGTTCGAGTCGAACCCATGTTCGACTCGAACATCGGCTGTTCGATCGTTCGCCGAATTGCGAACGTTATGGGCCATTCGCGCTAAATTCGTGTGGCGCGTCACGGCCCATAATTCACTGCGGCATCGCAGTGCATTGCTGGCTGATGATTGGCCAAGCATGCACTATGACCCGCATGCTTGGCCAATCACAGCGCCGTCAGTAGAGAGAGCTGTAATTGGCCAAAGCCAGGTTGGCTTTGGCCAATTATGGCTCAGGGGATTTAGTACACACCCCACACTATATAAGGCCGCCTGCACGGCGGCCCTGTGTAGTGTGTGTTCCGGTGTGCTGAGAGATAGAGAGAGAGAGAGACAGTGTCATTTGATTTGAGTTAGATAGATTAGGCAGAACAGTCAGTCAGTTAGCTGCACTTACAGTGTATTGTGTATATATATGCATCCCAGGTGTTGCATATATATATATACACTGTATTCAGTTTAGCTAGATCCGTTCCTGTTATCTTCTATCTAGACTATTTACATTTAATGCAGTGCGTCCTGCTCACAGTGTTCAGCTAGATCCGTTCCTGCTATTTACATTTAGTGCAGTGCGTCCTGCTCACAGTGTTCAGCTAGATCCGTTCCTGTTATCTTCTAGACTATTTACATTTAGTGCAGTGCGTCCTGCTCACAGTGTTCAGCTAGATCCGTTCCTGCAATTTACATTTAGTGCAGTGCGTCCTGCTCACAGTGTTCAGCTAGATCCGTTCCTGCTATTTACATTTAGTGCAGTGCGTCCTGCTCACAGTGTTCAGCTAGATCCGTTCCTGCTATTTACATTTAGTGCAGTGCGTCCTGCTCACAGTGTTCAGCTAGATCCGTTCCTGCTATTTACATTTAGTGCAGTGCGTCCTGCTCACAGTGTTCAGCTAGATCCGTTCCTGCTATTTACATTTAGTGCAGTGCGTCCTGCTCACAGTGTTCAGCTAGATCCGTTCCTGCTATTTACATTTAGTGCAGTGCATCCTGCTCACAGTGTTCAGCTAGATACGTTCCTGCTATTTACATTTAGTGCAGTGCGTCCTGCTCACAGTGTTCAGCTAGATCCGTTCCTGCTATTTACATTTAGTGCAGTGCGTCCTGCGCACAGTGTTCAGCTAGAGCCGTTCCTGTTATTTACATTTAGTGCAGTGCGTCCTGCTCACAGTGTTCAGCTAGATCCGTTCCTGTTATCTTCTAGACTATTTACATTTAGTGCAGTGCGTCCTGCTCACAGTGTTCAGCTAGATCCGTTCCTGCTATTTACATTTAGTGCAGTGCGTCCTGCTCACAGTGTTCAGCTAGATCCGTTCCTGTTATCTTCTAGACTATTTACATTTAGTGCAGTGCGTCCTGCTCACAGTGTTCAGCTAGATCCGTTCCTGTTATCTTCTAGACTATTTACATTTAGTGCAGTGCGTCCTGCTCACAGTGTTCAGCTAGATCCGTTCCTGCTATTTACATTTAGTGCAGTGCGTCCTGCTCACAGTGTTCAGCTAGATCCGTTCCTGTTATCTTCTAGACTATTTACATTTAGTGCAGTGCGTCCTGCTCACAGTGTTCAGCTAGATCCGTTCCTGTTATCTTCTAGACTATTTACATTTAGTGCAGTGCGTCCTGCTCACAGTGTTCAGCTAGATCCGTTCCTGTTATCTTCTAGACTATTTACATTTAGTGCAGTGCGTCCTGCTCACAGTGTTCAGCTAGATCCGTTCCTGTTAAATTCCTACTGACAGGCAGGCTTGTCTGGTTACAGTATATAAAGCTACCTGAAGAAAATTACAGGTGTTCTATTTGATCCTATTAGTACCACGGTCAGGCAGCTAGACTATTTACATTTAGTACAGTGCGTCCTGCTCACAGTGTTCAGCTAGATCCGTTCCTGTTATCTTCCTACTGACAGGCAGGCTTGTCTGATTACAGTATATAAAGCTACCTGAAGAAAATTACAGGTGTTCTATTTGATCCTATTAGTACCACGGTCAGGCAGCTAGACTATTTACATTTAGTACAGTGCGTCCTGCTCACAGTGTACAGCTAGATCCGTTCCTGTTATCTTCCTACTGACAGGCAGGCTTGTCTGGTTACAGTATATAAAGCTACCTGAAGAAAATTACAGGTGTTCTATTTGATCCTATTAGTACCACGGTCAGGCAGCTAGACTATTTACATTTAGTACAGTGCGTCCTGCTCACAGTGTTCAGCTAGATCCGTTCCTGTTATCTTCCTACTGACAGGCAGGCTTGTCTGGTTACAGTATATAAAGCTACCTGAAGAAAATTACAGGTGTTCTATTTGATCCTATTAGTACCACGGTCAGGCAGCTAGACTATTTACATTTAGTACAGTGCGTCCTGCTCACAGTGTACAGCTAGATCCGTTCCTGTTATCTTCCTACTGACAGGCAGGCTTGTCTGGTTACAGTATATAAAGCTACCTGAAGAAAATTACAGGTGTTCTATTTGATCCTATTAGTACCACGGTCAGGCAGCTAGACTATTTACATTTAGTACAGTGCGTCCTGCTCACAGTGTTCAGCTAGATCCGTTCCTGTTATCTTCCTACTGACAGGCAGGCTTGTCTGGTTACAGTATATAAAGCTACTTGAAGAAAATTACAGGTGTTCTATCCCAGCTTAGTGCAGCTACAGGCCATTAGTATGTCTGGAAGGCCAAGAAGGAGAGGCAGACAGTCACAAGCCAATAAGAGAGGGCAAGCAGGCTCTGTGTCTAGTGCTGGTCGTGGAGACGGTGCATCCTCATCAGCACGTGGCCATGGGACACGCTTGGCCTTTTTTTCGGCAGCTGGCCGTGTTGAGCCGCAACATGCGGAAGACTTGGTCGAGTGGATGACCAAGCCGTCCTCATCCTCCTCATCCTCTCTCACCCATGCCCAGGGTGCTTTGTCTGGCAAAGCAGCGGCCTCTTCCCTCAGCTCAATGTCATCAGTGACTCCTTCCCTAGCTCCACCATGTCCTCATGAGGATTCCCTCGAACTGTTTGACCACAGTGTTGGGTACATGCTCCAGGAGGATGCCCAGCGTTTGGAAGGCTCTGATGACGATACTGAGCTCGATGAAGGCAGTAACATGAGCGCGGACAGAGGGGGTGCCCAAGAAGGACAGCAATCTGGCAGTCATGCTCCCCCTGCTGCAGCATACTGCCAGGTTTGCTCCAGTGATGAGGAGGGAGGGGATGATGAGGTCACTGACTCAACGTGGGTGCCTGATAGGAGAGAGGAAGAGGAGGAGGAGGAGGAGGCGGCAGCACATCACCAACGAGGCAGGATGCCCTCCAGGGGCCAGCCTAAGGGCAGCACATTGACTGCATCACACCCCAAAGCTCCACATGTGCAGGGCGCTGCAGTCTCTGCGCGTTATTCAAAAAGTTCTTTGGTGTGGGCCTTTTTTGAGACGAGTGCATCAGATCGCACCGCTGCTATTTGCAACATATGTCTCAAGCGTATCTCGCGTGGCCAAAACATCTCCCGCTTGGGTACCACATGCTTGACCAGACATATGTTGACCTGCCATGCAGTTCGTTGGCAAGCGTATCTAAAAGACCCACACCAAAGAACAAAGAGGATCTCTCCTTGCTCCTCATCAGCTGAGATTTCCAACCCCACTAGACCTTCAGTCCTCTCTGAGACCTGCATTGAGAGGAATGAAGGTGTAGAATTAGGTGTGTCACAGCCAAGTACTTGTGGGCAATCTGCTTTTGGTACACCGACGTCAGATTGTACCAGGCAAATTTCCCTGCCCCAGCTGCTGCACCGCCGAAAGAAGTTTGCTCCCAGCCATCCACATGCCCAGCGGTTGAATGCTAGCTTGGCAAAATTGCTAGCACTTCAACTGCTGCCTTTTCAGTTGGTAGACTCTGCCCCCTTCCGTGAGTTTGTGGAATGTGCGGTTCCTCAGTGGCAGGTACCCAAACGCCACTTTTTCTCACGGAAGGCGATTCCGGCTCTCTACCGGCATGTGGAAGGCAATGTCCATGCCTCGCTGGACAGGGCGGTCAGCGGTAAGGTGCATATTACCGCTGACTCATGGTCCAGCAGGCATGGACAGGGACTTTACCTAAGTTTCACGGCGCATTGGGTGACTCTGCTGGCAGCTGGGAAGGATGCAGGACAAGGTGCAGTAGTGTTGGAGGTTGTTCCGCCACCACGCCTCCAAAATGCTGATTGTGACACACCTCTCTCCTCCACCCCCTCCTCTTCTTCTTCCTCCATGGCCTCTTCCTCGGAACCAGCGGTGCTCCGTAGGCGTTCAAGGGGCTACGCAAGTACGCAGGCCAAAAGATGCCATGCGGTGCTTGAGCTGGTGTGCTTGGGGGACAGGAGCCACACTGGGGCAGAGGTTCTGTCAGCTCTGCAGGGGCAGGTTCAGAGGTGGTTGACGCCACGCCAACTTAAGGCAGGAATGGTGGTTTGCGACAATGGCACCAACCTCCTCTCTGCCCTCCGACAGGGACAAATGACCCATGTGCCCTGTTTGGCTCACGTCCTTAACTTGGTGGTGCAGCGGTTCTTGGGCAGGTACCCGGGCTTACAGGATGTCCTGAGGCAGGCCAGGAAAGTCTGTGTGCATTTCCGCCGGTCATATAATGCCAGTGCTCGGCTGAAGGACCTCCAAAAGGAGTTTAACCTGCCCAAGAACCGCCTAATCTGTGACATGCCCACCAGGTGGAACTCAACGTTGGCCATGCTGCAGTGGCTGCACACGCAGCAGAGGGCCATCAATGAGTACCTGTGCGACTATGGCACCAGGACAGGGTCAGGGGTGCTTGGTTTTTTTTCCCCACGCCAGTGGGCCATGATCAGGGATGCATGCACTGTCCTGTCACCATTCGAGGAGGCCACGAGGATGGTGAGCAGTGACAGTGCATGCATCAGTGACACTGTCCCCCTTGTCCACCTGTTGGAGCACACGCTGCGTGGAATAATGGACAGGGCACTTGAGGCAGAACAGAGGCAGGAAGAGGAGGACTTCCTTAGCTCTCAAGGCCCCCTTTATCCAGACAGTGTTCCTGCGTGCCCGCCGATCACACAGGAAGAGGACGAGGAGGAAGAGGAGGAGGAGGAAGATTGTGTCAGTATGGAGGTGGAGCCTGGCACTCAGCATCAGCAGCAGTCTTTAAGGGATCAGTCCCAAGAAACACATGGACTTGTACGTGGCTGGGAGGAGGTGGCTGCGGACCATGTCGTTCTTAGTGACCCAGAGGACTCCGGACCGAATGCCTCAGCAAACCTACGCTGCATGGCCTCCCTGATCCTGCAAAGCCTGCAAAAGGATCCTCGTATTCGTGGTATCAAGGAGAAGGACCAATACTGGCTGGCAACCCTCCTTGATCCACGTTACAAGGGTAAGGTTGCGGACCTTATCTTGCCATCGCAGAGGGAGCAGAGGATGAAACATCTTCGGGAGGCCTTGCAGAAAGGTCTGTGCAACGCGTTCCCAGAGACTGGGAGGTTACAAACTCCTGTTTCTGGACAACGTGTTGCTGAGGCTTCGGTCAGTCAAAGAAGGAGCGGTGGAGAAGGTGGCCGTCTGACCGATGCGTTCAGACAATTTTTTGGTCCGCAGCCCCAAGGTATGATCGGTTCCAGCAACCATCGCCAGCGTCTGTTTTACATGGTGCAGGAAGACCTAGGGGCAAGATCAGACTTGGACACCTTTCCCACCGAAAATCCTCTGGGTTACTGGGTCTTGAGGATGGATCACTGGCCAGAGCTTGCACAGTATGCAATTGAGCTACTGGCCTGTCCTGCATCCAGCGTTCTTTCGGAACGCACATTCAGTGCTGCTGGAGGCGTGGTAACCGATCACAGGGTGCGTCTGTCCACCGACTCGGTCGATCGGCTGACCTTCATAAAAATGAATGAGTCTTGGATCACCACCAGCTACCAAGCACCTGATGCTGATGTAACCGAATAATTTTTTTTGAAATCTCAGATCCCTTCAAAGACTGCCTATGCTGATGCTGAGTGACTATCCCTGAGTAATTATCCTCTTCCTCCTCAATCATCACGTTGATAGCTTGTAAGAACATTTTTGGTTCTGGGCGCCACCACCAGTGCCTAAGGCACAATTTTTCAGCCCCTGTTTAACAGGGGCGTGTAATTACAATTTTTGATGTAATACTTTGCAGCAGGGCTCGTTCCTGCATTCCAACTAGAGTGTCTGTGAGGGGTTGCAGTGTTGTGGCACCAGCACCAGTGCCTAGGGCCCAATTTTTCTGCCCCTGTCTAACAGGGGCGTGTAATTACAATTTTTGATGCAATACTTTGCAGCAGGGCTCGTTCCTGCGTTCCAACTAGAGTGTCTGTGAGGGGTTGCAGTGTTGTGGCACCAGCACCAGTGCCTAAGGCCCAATTTTTCTGCCCCTGTCTAACAGGGGCGTGTAATTACAATTTTTGATGCAATACTTTGCAGCAGGGCTCGTTCCTGCGTTCCAACTAGAGTGTCTGTGAGGGGTTGCAGTGTTGTGGCACCAGCACCAGTGCCTAAGGCCCAATTTTTCTGCCCCTGTCTAACAGGGGCGTATAATTACAATTTTTGATGCAATACTTTGCAGCAGGGCTCGTTCCTGCGTTCCAACTAGAGTGTCTGTGAGGGGTTGCAGTGTTGTGGCACCAGCACCAGTGCCTAAGGCCCAATTTTTCTGCCCCTGTCTAACAGGGGCGTGTAATTACAATTTTTGATGCAATACTTTGCAGCAGGGCTCGTTCCTGCGTTCCAACTAGAGTGTCTGTGAGGGGTTGCAGTGTTGTGGCACCAGCACCAGTGCCTAAGGCCCAATTTTTCTGCCCCTGTCTAACAGGGGCGTGTAATTACAATTTTTGAAGCAATAATTTGCAGCAGGGCTCGTTCCTGCGTTCCAACTAGAGTGTCTGTGAGGGGTTGCAGTGTTGTGGCACCAGCACCAGTGCCTAAGGCCTAATTTTTCAGCTCCTGTTCAACAGGGGCATGTAATTACAATTCTTGATCTAATATTTCACAGCAGGGCCCTGTGAGGGCTTACAGTGTTGTGGCCACAGCAACACCTAAGGCCCAAATTTCTGCTGAGTATATAGGGCAGGACCCTACTTTCAAACATCTAACTTACAAACGACTCCTACTTGCAAACGGAAGGAGACAACAGGAAGTGAGATGAAATCTACCCCTAGGAAGGGAAATTCTCTCCTGTAAGAGTTAATATGGGAAAACAATTTCTCCTTTCCACTGATGCTTTCCAATCCTTGTTCCACAAAAAAACCCAAATTTTCAAAAAACATTTTTCATTGGGACAAAAAAGTGAGGTGAAATCTTCTGAAGAGGAGGAAAGACAGCAAAACAAATGTCACAGGGGTTATAACCCTTCCCTATGTTTTCCAAAAAGCTTAGAAAAGATTTTTTGGCTGGAGCTAAACACGTTAAAAATGTTCAAAATTACAAACAGATTCTACTTAACAACAAACCTACAGTCCCTGTCTTGTTTGCACCGCCTGTATACTGCTGTTCAGAGTATATAGGGCCTGGTGGCCCCACACCTTTCCTTATTTTAATTTGGGTGCAGGGTTCCCCTTAATATCCATACAAGACCCAAAGGGCCTGGTAATGGACTGGGGGGTACCCATGCCGTTTGTCTCACTGATTTTCATCCATATTGCCATGACCCGACATGACATTAAACCCGCAAGCAGTTTTAAATGAGATTTTTTCCTTTAAAAATGACATTTGGTGCAGGGACTGTTCTAAACATGGGAAACACGCGTCACTTTACAGGCATACTATAGACACCCCCCCAGGTACGATATTTAAAGGAATATTTCACTTTTTTTTTTTTACTTTAAGCATCATTAAAATCACTGCTCCCGAAAAAACGGCCGTTTTTAAAAGTTTTTTTTGCATTGATACATGTCCCCTGGGGTAGGACCCGGGTCCCCAAACCCTTTTTAGGACAATACCATGCAAATTAGCCTTTAAAATGAGCACTTTTGATTTCGAACGTTCGAGTCCCATAGACGTCAATGGGGTTCTAACGTTCGTGCGAACTTTCGGTCCGTTCGCGGGTTCTGGTGCGAACCGAACCGGGGGGTGTTCGGCTCATCCCTACTGCTGAGCTATGGTCTTTATTGATCCTCGAGTATGCAGGATGACATGCTGGAGCCTACAGACCCTCCTGCGGCTTCATATACATATGCAGCATGGCCAGATCTAGGAAGATGGTGAGGTGAGTTGTGCCCCCCAGATTTCAGTTGCGATCCCCTAAAGCTTCCCACTCACCACCCTCCCCCACGCCTGATGTTGTGTCTGACTAACTCCCATCCCTGCACTCTTTTTTTCAGTCATATAATTTTTATTAGTTTTTTCACAATACAACAACAATACAAAACATAAAAACATTTCCCACAAATAACCCCACCCATACACACCTCAAAAAAAAAAAAAGAACAAAACACATACTTCCGTGTTTGTACCAGCTAGACTACGCTTCAATCTTTACTCAAGGCCCTTCATCTCATTAATGCTCCTTAATGGGATATATATATATATACTTATCTCCTTCTTCTGTCAGTATCATTTTCACTCAAATAATTGTTCAAACATATTGGTGGCTAACCACCAATGCCACATTTTCTTTAATTTTTTAGAACTACTCCTATGTTTATATGTCAATTCCTCACGTCTTAGATTCTGATTAATCACCCTAACCCATTGATCTATCTTTGGTGGGTATTTTGGCATACATTTTTGTAATATAATTTTATGAGCCATCTACATAGTTCTCAACTAGGGATGGGTGAATAGTTCGGCCCGAGCATAAGTTTCGGCCGAACCTTCGCTGTTCAGATGTTCGATGAACAGCCGAACAAATGGGTCATTCGACCATTTGTTCTGCCCCCCAATCAACCACAATTATTGGCTGAAGCAGTGAAAGCTTCAGCCAGTCAGGGCACAGAGCACTGTCAGAGTCATGATTGGACACTGTCATCATGACTTTATCCAATCATGGCTCGTTCCCGCCCCACAGTATAAAAGTATTCTTTCAATGGCAGCCATTTACAGTGTGATTTTGGCGTGGAGAGAGCTAGAACAGGGCTCTCTTCAGTGCTATTAGTTAGTTAGTGTGCTATACTGTGCTATTTTGCTTCAATTGTCAGTGTAGAATATTAGTTTAGTGTCAGTCTAGGGATAGTGTGAGTGTAGTGAGGAGGACCATCATTCAGCTTTGCATAGTGTGCAGCTAGAGAAGGGATAGCTCAGATAGTTTCAGTGTAGTGTAGTGAGACCATGTCAGCAATCTTTACATTAGTGTGTAGCTAGAGTAGGGACAATTCAGATAGCATCAGTGTAGTGACGGTTGAACACCGTCTATTTGATTGCGTTACTGCCAGTTTAACGCCATATAGTTCTGTGTGTGTTACTGCCAGTTTAGCGTCATATAGTTTTGTGTGCATTACTGCCAGGTAACGCCATATAGTTCTGTGTGCATTACTGCCAGTTGAACGTTTTGTTGCCAGTGCACTACATTGTGGCCTCATCATACACACTGGCTCCCCAGCTGTTGCTGAGCAAAATAAAGGCAGCTTGCAGGGAAAATGTCATTTTTTTTGCTTTATACATGCAATTATTGCTGCAGCAGATTCTAGACATGGTACAGATCTGCCACTTTACAGGTAGACTAAGGGGACCCCCCAGGCACTATATTGGAAGGATTTTTTCATTTTTAGGCTTTCACTATAAAATAAAAAAATCACTGCTCACTTAAAAATGTAGTTTTTCACATACTTTTTTATTGATACATATCCCCCAGGGCAGGAACCATACCCCTATAATGATTGTATGCCCAATTACATGCATATAAACCTTCAAAATAGGCACTTTTGATTTTTGACATTCGGGTCACATTGACTTTAATGGGGTGCGTTATTTGGGTCCGAACTATCGTGGTGTTCTGAAGTTCTGGTGCAAACTGAACAGGGGTCTGTTCGGCCCATCCCTATTGTCAACCACATCACATGCATTTCTGCTGGCAGTGTGCCTTCCGGTATGATCCCTAGCAATGCCATTTTTGGATCTAAATGAATCTGAGTAAAGCATAACAAATTTGAAAAATATCAAATACACCATCCCAGTAGCGATGCAGTTTAGGACATTGCCACAGCATATGTATAAGTGTACCTGTATCAGTAATGCACCATGGGGAGTTTGGTGTATCTACTTTACCCTAAGAGTATAGCTTTAAAGGGGTATAATGGGATCTATGAATGATAAGTAACTGAGTTAAGCATTGTGAAGATGAAAGGGACACTTTAAATAAATTATTCAATGCTTGTTCCCAATCCTCATCACAAAGTGTTTCTAGATTCCTACTCCACCGCCCAAAGCTATTCACTTGTGGATTAGTTCTAACTGCCGTTTGAAAAAGAGAATATACACTCCCTATAAGTCCCTGTTTAGACCGTTTTATGGTTACTAATTTATTGGTTAGAATTGATGAAGGATTATATTTTAATAAATAAGTCAGAAAAAAGCTCATTTAGAAAAAAAGCTTATTAGGCAAATGATATCTTTCTGCCAGTTTATCAAATAGTTGCAATACCTCATTATCGAAGAGTTGAGAGAGAAACAAAATACCAGCCTTCTTCCATAAATCAAAATTTTCACGCTTCGCTACCTCAGGCAATTGCACGTTATTCCATATAGAGGTATATTGAGTATATCCCTCATTTTGAGAAACTTGTTGAGTAGTAATCCAAATCTTATGTATTAAATTAAATGTAGGATAACTACATTTACTATAAAAGTGATAAGCTACTATTAACTGTACCAGGGGATCTATCGGCAACTGGGATAATATAATCTGCTGTATGGGATCCTCATAATCTATAACATTCCATCCATTTACATGGGCGACCGCAGAACTTTTTTCAGGGGGGGCATCATTTTAAGGTCACAATGCTCCGCCCCTTTTCAATAATGTCATGAAGGGGAGGGGCTTAGTCATTATCACATAAACCCTCCCCCTTCCACTGCCATATTTGGTACAGTTTGTTTCTGCAATAATAATCCCCAATATTGGTGTCAGTTTCTGAATAATAATCCCCAGCGTTAGTGCAGTAGCTGCAATATTAGCCCCAGCATACATGGTGAGTGGTAATATGCTCATTTAAAACCATGCAGCATGAAGGAGCTAATTAACACTGACATTGGCCACTAATTCAGCTCAAGGGGTTAATGAACACTGCTATTGGTCACTAATGCAGTAGCGGCAAGTGGCAGTGTTAATTACCCCTTTGTATTGCAGCAGGAATAGGTTAACAATGACACTGGCCACTAATGCAGCACAAAGGGGTTAATTAACTGCTACTGGCCACTAATGCATTAGAGATCAATGGCAGTTTTCATAAATGCCTTGTGCTGAATTAGTGGCCAGTGTCAGTACATTAACCCCTTCTTGCTGCATATTACTGCATATTAACCCCCAATAACAAAACCCACCACAGCTCCCAAAACATTAACCAGTCCAGTGCACTGGAAAAGCGTCACTGCAACATTACACTGTTAAGCAACATGCCCTGCAAGAAATATCCAGAGCCTAGTAGTACACCTACTGCCCTGTGCAGAGCGATGGTGGTGGGCACATGAGCTTCACATTCCAAACCACAAAAAGTCACATCAGTAATCATCATCATCACATATTCACCAACAGCCCTTCCCCTCTGTCTGCCATTGCTCACTTACCTAATTCCAGCAACATGCACGCTCCCTCATGGTGCCTCTCTCTCTCTTCCTGTCCCGGCCTCTGAATGACATCATGTCAGAGGCGGGGACTAGAAATGATCTGTGGGGTGGAGTTCACTCCCCCTGACAGAGAAGTGTAAGGCCCCTTTCACACTGGGGCGGTTTGCAGGCGTTATTGCGTTAAAATACCGCCTGCAAACTGCCCCTAAACAGCCTCCGCTGTTTGTTCAGTGTGAAAGCCCGAGGGCTTTCACGCTGAAGCGGTGCGCTGGCAGGAGAAGAAAAAATCTCCTGCAAGCCGCATCTTTGGAGCGGTAAAGGAGCGGTGTATTCACCGCTCCTAAACCGCTCCTGCCCATTGAAATCAATGGGACAGCGCGACTATAGGAGTGGTTTTAACCCTTTTTCGGCCGCCAGCGGGGGGTTAAAACCATGGTAAAACAGCACTAAAAATAGCGCTGTTTTACCGCCGACGCCCCCTACTGCCCCAGTGTGAAAGGGGCCTAACTGATGTCTTCTCAGCTGAGTTTAGGAGCTCAGGGAGTGTTCCAGCACTCGGCACCCCGCTGCAGCTCGGCAAGGACACTTTAGGTCTGACTTGGGTAGTTATCTGTGACTGTGTACTGATGTGCATGTTCATCTGCCATCGTGCACAGTTTAGCCGGCACTGCCCACACTGTCATGTTGCCGATTCCAGGGGGGGCACTTGACCCCCCTTGCCCCCTGCTGCGGACGCCCATGTCCATTTAGTTGCTGAAGTTGAGATGCTAGATAATACAGTCTAGCATTTGGAACGGCCAGCCCTCCCTCGTCTTTAGGCAGCTGCAAAGTTTCCAATCTAATCTGAGGTTGTTTATGTCTCCAAATAAGTTCTCTAAACAAAGTATCTATTTGTTTAAAACATTTCTGAGGGAGCCATACTGGACAATTATGCAACTAATATAATAATTGTGGCATCCATATTATCTTTATTAGATTTGCTCTACCTATTATCGTTAGAGGGAGTTTACTTAAAATTTTCCCCACTTGCTTAAACCACTTAAGAAGTGGGACTGAGTTCTTCTCAATTTATGTATTTACTTTTAATCCCTGCACTCTACATACACATATAAAAAAATTGGTTGAAGATCAGTACTCACTATTAGGGGTTTTCAATATACCCGTGTGGTGTCCCAAGATTTACAGGCTCACCAATAATAGGTGCGGTCTCTGTGCCTAAATACTATAGAGAGAAAAGATTTACAGGGGAAGGATTCCCACTGAGAAGAGACATAGGTGGACCATGCTGCTTAATAAGGGATACATTTTTTTAGAAAAATATATTTAATACAAAAGGGGCCAAGACCAGGTACCCAACACCAAGATCATGTTAAAAATAGACAACATTGTCTGTTTAAGAGCAGCTGCATCACACTTCAACCATGCATGCACATGCCTATAACAAGGCTATTGTGAATTGGAGTAGGTAATATTTATGGATCAGACTATTGATCTCAGTGACATGCACCGTGCATAACAAAGTCCTTCCCATCACTAGGTTTAATTAGAAACCCTTTTAACAAAAAGGACCCCTGTTAAAGGGTGGTTGATTGAGTCAAGTTGCTAGTCCCACAGAGACAGCTTTAATTGAGATAGTAGCAAAATATAGCTGTCAGTGTGGAGAGATGATTATAATCCACAGTTAGTATCCAGTCCAAAGGCACAGATATACAGTTTCCTGAGTGGAATGCATGTATTCACAGGGTCTTAACTGTTGGAAAAAGAATAGCTCAATGACACTGTTGTGAAGCTGGCTAAAACTGGCTGAGAGGTAACAAACAGCAGGAGGCAAAGTAAAAGGAGGCAATTAAAGGACCTATGGTCCGCTCACCCGACCATTCATGGAGCGATATAATCACAGTCCTGTACTATCTTTCTCAGGTCTGGGGGGCTGTATGTGCCGTCCTGTATGCTCCGTTTGTTTAGTGGGGTCCATGGGGCTCCAGTGAGCAGTTTGCTGTCAGCACAAAAGATTTTCACATAATTTGACATGCATCCAACGTGGCTCAAAATGACGCAGATAGGCTATTCATTCCAGATAGGACCTTACATTATGTATAATTACTTTAAAGTAATCAACAACTATGAAAGCTATGCGATTATTAATTTTAAGATAACATAAATTTAGCTAAACCTGAAAAAAACGCATGTTTTCTTATAATTTAGTTTAAGCCCAAAACGCATGTTTCATTATAATTTAGTTTAAGCCCAAAAAGGATGCATATATGGATACTGAGTAATCGAATAACAGCTGCCTATCATATACAAAGAAATCATATACTTCAAATGTATATCAAATACCAAAAATATATAGTTAGGCCCTAATCAATCCAAAAACAGCTGGAGGCTACATTCTGTGTTTAGGCATAAGTGTTCTTAATCGGAAGATCCACATCTTCTCCTTTTGGAGCAGGATCGTGTCAAAATCGCCCCTGTATATAGGTAAATTTAGGGTATAGATCCCTTTGATATGGATGCCAGCGGTATTGCCATTATGGTGATCTGCGAAGTGTAACGCAAGTGGGGACATGTCCTCTCTTCTTTGTTTGTTATCTTCTTTGACTGCATTTTTTATGCTTCTTAAAGCTGTATTACTGTACTTTACTTTATACACAGCAGCTGTATTCAATAAGTGCCCTGACAGCTATATTTTGCCACTATCTCAATTAAAGCTGTCTCTGTGGAACTAACAACTTGACTCAATCAACCACCCTTTAACAGGGGTCCTTTTTGTTAAAAGGGTTTCTAATTAAACCTAGTGAAGGGAAGGACTTTGTTACGCATGGTGCATGTCACTGAGATCAATAATCTGATCCATAAATATTACCTACTCCAATTAACAATAGCCTTGTTATAGGCATGTGCATGCATGGTTGAAGCGTGATGCAGCTGCTCTTAAACAGACACTGTTGTCTATTTTTAACATGATCTTGGTGTTGGTGGTGGGTACCTGGTCTTGGCCCTTTTTGTATTAAATATATTTTTCTAATGTTTTTTCTAATAAAATGTATCCCTTATTAAGCAGCATGGTCCACCTGTGTCTCTTCTCAGTGGGAATCCTTCCCCTATAAATCTTCTCATTCTACACAGCCTGAGCACAGCTTCCCCGCACAACAAAGAGCTGAAACCGGATTCTCTTCCACACAGCTATGTGCACTGTACTGTGAATAGCTGGTGACTACAGCCTCACTGCTGCCGTTCTAACCAGGGAATTTCACAGGTCAGAAGTGCAACATAATCACCAGCTATAAACAGTGCAGATCATAGCTGTGTGAGGGAGAATCGGATTTCAGCTCTGTGTTGTGTGGGGAAAAGCAAATGAGAAGATCTTTCTGCCTGTGCTCGAGGTACAGGTAAAATCACATATAAATCAAATAAATTCTTGCGCTCAGCCAAAAGGAAGTATTAGCATGGACTGCTACAACTCAAGTAACCTGAATACTGGGCCCACTAACAATACTACAATGCACTGTCCCTTTATGTATCAAAACCAATAAAATGACACAATTATGCATATGTGCAAATGGGCAAAAATTAAAACAACCAAAACAGTAAATGTGTGCTGTTACCTTGAATCCCACAAAGTACAAATGAGTATCTATTAAAAGAAATGTGCAAATAAGCAATTATAAAAAAAGTGTACACAATAATTATCAGTGTAAAGTTCAAAGCAATCCAAAAACATTCATATACAGTAAAAACAAAAGTCCATAATAAATTGATGGTGACAAAGTGCTTGTAAAAACATCCCACACAAAAGTATGTCAGTGCTCGATGGTGCTCCTTAGAAAATAAGAAGCAGGGCCTCTTACCAAATAGATATGATCTCGAGTTACAGAGATCAAAAGTGCAGTTCCCATACCCAAGAAGATGGGCAGTCTCACTGTCACAAGCCTCCAATTGATTAAAGATTCATCAGTGGAATATACACAAGACCTTTGAGATCAGAATGCCAATCTCCGCATAGGCATATGAAAAGTACAAACAGGGAGAAGCATCATAGTGAAGTACAATCAAGACAACTTTATTAAAAAAGGATTTGCACTTATATAATGGCAGATAAAAGCAAGCAGCAATGATAAAACTATCTACCTAGCCTCACAACCTGGCTGGCGTGTTGATCTTGAGTAAATGTTCTTGTCCACTACGGATCAAAACCTATTTCCTTGACCATCATGGTAGGTTTATTTGCCTGAACTGTGACTACATAACCTGCTCTCTTACTTTGGTTAATATACAGTATATGCACCTAATACAGGTCAAATTCAATTTCTCACAGAGGTTTTTGAAAAAAAAATGTGGAAATTCTCTCAACCTTTTTATGATTGTTGGAAGTGACTTTAATATGTCTACATCCCTAATGAAAGGTAGACAAATGCTAATTCAGTCCACACCTTCAGCTAAGGTTCAAAGACTATCCACCTCTTTCCATCAGCTGGTCAGAGCCCACCACCTTTTCGATGCTTGGAGGGCTAAAGTGTTTGTAAAGGCTCCAGGTTTTTCACCTTCATGCATACTATAATAGACTTAAATTACACCCTGTCCTTTCTTTCCCAGACAGTTTGCTCCAGTCTGATGGCGCCCTAACCTACTGTCCCCACACCATGTCTAAGGTTTTTGGTGACTATTATCATTAGCTATATAATTGTTTAATATTCAACCCCCACACCCAATTTACCCAAGAGAAATTTGACATATTTTTTGCTTCACTCCATTTACTTAAACTATCTTTTTTTTTTCCCAAAAAGTTTTTATTTATGAAATCAAATAAGTTGACATGTGGTATTGTACAGGTATATCAGACATGAACAATACATTTAGCAACAAGAGTGCATTTAGCAACAAGTACCTAAACTATCTTAAGCTCAACTCTCTACATGCAGAGATCACTGTTGAAGAATTAGCATAGGTTTTCAAACACTTACAATGTCCAGGACTGGATGGGTTGCCATACTCCTACTATAAGTCCTTTCTCCTGACTCTGTCCCCTTATCTGTTGGACTTTTTTGCTTCCTTAATGAAATGTACCATCCCCCATCCCCAATTTCTACATGAATTAATTTCAGTTATACCAAAACAAGGGAAAATCAATCCCCGATAACTACCGACCTATTGCCCTACTTAAGTCTGATTACACAATTTTACTAAAGACCTGGCAAACAGACTTATTCTGATGCTCCCAAAACAAATTCAAGGAGATCAGGTAGGTTTTGTTCCCTCTAGACAAGCAGGGGACAACACCAGGCAGGCTATAAACCTCATAAATCTTTTAATCAAAACTAATTGTCCAGCCCTTGTCCTCAGACTAGATGTTCAAAAAGATTTAGACCCATTAAGCTGGCCCTTTATGTTTGCTACACTTTCCCACTGTGGCTTTGCAGGCCTCCTCAAGGCCCTACAGGCCCTATACTCCCGACCTACATCTCAGGTACAGGTGGCTTCCTTCCTATTACATTCTTTCACCGTGAGTAATGGCACCAGGCAAGGTTGTCCACTTTTACTCATCTTTACTTTTAATCCTATGCTTGGAACCCCTTGCCAATGCTATTTGCTCTCAGCCTGACATTCATGAAGTATTGGAGTATTCTCCAGCCATGGAGAATATAAGCTGTCCTTTTTTTGCTGATGACATCATTTTAACACTCACCCATCCTCATGTCTCTCTCCCTTCTTTACATACCACTCTGACATGCTTTGGTTCCCTATCAGGTTTTAAGATAAATACTACTAAAACTGAGGCTCTCCCCCTCCACATTCCTCCATCTCTATGGACCACTCTCCAACAAAATTTCCCAGACACAACCGGGACAGGTGCTTTTGGAGGGGACTAGGGGACTAGGGGCTTACCTCTATGATTTGGTCGACCCTCCACAAGTCTATCTCACAATTAAGAAGCCTCTATCTAGCTCCCATGCTGTTTACTCTCTCTCTTTATGGAAAAAAAAATGTCTCTCTCTTCTCCTTACCCTCCACTTTTGAATGTGATTTTTAACCCAGATATCCTGGGCAGTGTATCTCATTGTCAAATTCTCCCCTGGTCTCAGACGAGCATCTTCCAACTCTACCACCTAGTACACCCCGTAACCTGCAAATTTCTTTTGTTGCCATCCAAAATAAATATCATATCCCAAAACAACTTTTTTTTCTCTTATCTTAAGAACCTAAGGCCCCTATGAGCCACACCTGATCTCATCTTATATAAAATTCTTCATGACATGTTCACTGAGACCAGTGATTCATTTATGTGTAAATGGGATCACATCCTTCAGTACCCTATTTCCCTCACACAGTGGGGGGAAATCTGGGAATCTACTTCCAAGGTTTCAAGGTGTGTGGCGCAGAGAGAGACTGCCTACAAAATTCTTTTTTTTGTACAAGACTCCAGACATTTTACATGCTCATAATTTATCAGTCTCTAGGCAGTATTGGAGATGTGATAATGATGTCGGTACTCATTTCCATATTTTTTGGGACTGTCCCAATATTAAACCCTACTGGGCCTATGTTAAAACCCTTCTGCAAGCCTTCTCGGCATGGTTTTACCTTTAAACCCATGCACTATTTACTTGGTTTACCTTATCTAGGTATCTCTAAGTATGCAAAGAGGCTGATGGCTTTTGTTTTATTATCTACTAAAAGGTTTTATCCCATCTTGTTGGTTATCTGCTATGCCTCCTTCGCATTCACAATTACTCTCTACCATAGCAGAAATTTGTAGGATGGAACATCTTACGGCCGTAGTAGAAGATTATTTTGTCGAAAATTACAAAAACTTTGGAGATGTGAGATCATTCTGAGTTTTGCCCTGAACGTGTTGTTTCAGATTTGTAGTTAGCTGTCTTTCAGGCATTTCTAGTCTGTTTGGCCCTTAACTATACTGCTCTCTTTGACCGAGATACCCGTGGTCAGGCCATGACTGGAACAAAAAAGAGACCAGGGCATTTTAGACTGAGCAGCCCATTTTTTTAAACCAAATTACAAGAATAATAACAAGAAGAATAAAGACAGTATCTGGCTATGCCCATAGTGTATCCTAAGCATGTTGCATATCCTACACAATCTGCTTAGCCTTATACATCTTTATTAATCTTTATTAGTCTACCAGCCTACTGTCCCTTCCTGAATGCTGGCATCCTCTACTGAGCGCAGCATCTCTATTGAGTGCCGCGAGAGGTGACACATTGCAGCGGAAGGAATAATCTAGCAGAGTAAGTTCCTGCCCATATCACAGTCCCTCCCTGGAGGCCTACACCAGACCTGATGTGGAATTAGAAAACAGAATCTGGCTACGCACATCATGTAACAGATTCTGTTTTCTGCCTTCCTTTTCCGGGTTTTTACAGGCAGCTACCACTGAGCCGCAGTGAGGCTGAAGGTAAGACAGGTCTGGGAGGACTCAGAGAGTCCTGCCCAGTCAGTGTCACTCCCTAGAGGCCCACATGGCTTGCGTGCAGATAGAGACCCATGAGAGCCAGGTGCATGATATATCCAATATGTCACATTAGCCAGCTCTTGTTAGGACATGTAGCCCAGTGGCTCCGGCCCATCAGGCAAATGTATGATGTGTCCTATGGCCAGTCCAGGCCTGCCCATGGTGTGCCCTTATGTTACGCCTATGTCCTCTTGGCTATCATTATGCTTATGTGATCTTATAATTGCTTATAGTTTGTTTACCTTTCTCTGTCTTTGTATCTGCTGTACAAGGCTTCATACTTATTGATGTTGATCAAGCTTGTTACAGCTCCATTCTTGACTCACTAGATTTGCTGGGGCTGTGAAATTGTTGTCTCTTTTCTTTTTTTTTTTTGTTATTATTGTACTTCTGAAAACTCTTAAAAAATACAATTACAAAAAAAAGCTGAAATGGTGTGGGGTTCCCCAAGACATTCTAAACCAGACCTCTATCCAGACATGCAACCTGGGTGGCCAGAAAAGAGGGGGCAACAAACATGCACCCCCCAAACCAGATCAGGCCACATGCTTTCAACATTGAGAGGCACATAGTCTCCATGTCGTGGGCAACAAGGGCTTTATACAAACATCCTGTCCACTAAAAAGGAATTAGGGAGTTTGCAGGGAACACAGAGAAATTGTCAGAATATGGACAAATTCCAGCATCAAGTCACATAAGAAGTCTCACTAGTTTAAACCAGGCCTAAAACATCTGCGTGTTTCAGTTATAAAGTGATGTGGCCAGTTGTCCTCCCAATTACTATTTTCATGACCTTTTATATTTTAAACTCTTTAATATCCTTTTTACTATACATCAACTAGTTTGTAAAGCTTGTCTCTACATTGAAGAGACACAATGGGATTGAGTTATTTAACCACTTCAGAGCTAGACTGCTTCATTCCATTCCTGTCCAGGTCACTTTTCATATTTCAGTGCTGTCACACTTTGAATGACATCTACTCAGTCATGCAAAAATGTACCCAAATTAATTTATATATTTTTTTATTTATTGAGCACTGAATTATTGAGGAGGGGTTGGACAAACATAGTTTTCCATGCCTTTTCTCATTGTGTCACAAGAAAGATGTTAGCGCCCTCAGTGTTTTAGCAATAAAGAGTATATCCAACAAGTCCCTCACAGCCAATGAGAAGTTGTCTCTATCGTGTAGGTGTGAGAAATTCACAATAAAAACTAGGAACTACTATGTCTCCCAATGGCCTGAATGAGGATCCAGAAGTGCATAATGTAATTTACCACTCAGGTCCATGAAGTTTATATTAAAAAAAATATATCTATATCAATCTATACAGTATCTATATATACTGTATATATACAGTGGGGACGGAAAGTATTCAGACCCCTTAAATTTTTCACTCTTTGTTATATTGCAGCCATTTGCTAAAATCATTTAAGTTCATTTTTTTCCTCATTAATGTACACATAGCACCCCATATTGACATGAAAACACAGAATTGTTGACATTTTTGCAGATTTATTAAAAAAGAAAAACTGAAATATCACATGATCCTAAATATTCAGACCCTTTGCTGTGACACTCATATATTTAACTTAGGTGCTGTCCATTTCTTCTGATCATCCTTGAGATGGATCTACACCTTCATTTGAGTCCAGTTGCGTTTGATTATACTGATTGGACTTGATTAGGAAAGCCACACACCTGTCTATATAAGAACTTACAGCTCACAGTGCATGTCAGAGCAAATGAGAATCATGAGCCAAAGGAACTGCCTGAAGAGATCAGAGACAGAATTGTGGCAAGGCACAAATCTGGCCAAGACTACAGGCTACAAAAAGGCCAAGGCTACAAAAAAATTTCTGCTACACTTAAGGTTCCTAAGAGCACAGTGGCCTCCATAATCCTTAAACAGAAGACGTTTAGGATGACCAGAACCCTTCTTAGAGCTGGCTGTCTGGCCAAACTGAGCTATCAGGGGAGAAGAGCCTTGGTGAGAGAGGTAAAGAAGAACCCAAAGATCACTGTGGCTGAGCTCCAGAGATGCAGTCAGGAGATGGGAGAAAGTTGTAGAAAGTCAACCATCACTGCAGCCCTCCACCAGTCGGGCCTTTATGGCAGAGTGGCCCGACAGAAGCCTCTCCTCAGTGCAAGACACATTAAAGCCTGCATGGAGTTTGCCAGAAAACACCTGAAGAAATCCAAGATGGTGAGAAATAAGATTCTCTGGTCTGATGAGACCAAGATAGAACTTTTTGGCCTTAATTCTAAGCGGTATGTGTGGAGAAAACCAGGCACTGCTCATCACCTGTGCAATACAGTCCCAACAGTGTAGCATGGTGATAGCAGCATCATGCTGTGGGGGTGTTTTTCAGCTGAAGACACAGGACGACTGGTTGCAATCGAGGGAAAGATGAATGCGGCCAAGTACAGGGATATCCTGGAAGAAAACCTTCTCCAGAGTGCTTAGGACCTTAGACTGGGCCAAAGGTTTACCTTCCAACAAGACAATGACCCTAAGCACACAGCTAAAATAACAAAGGAGCAGCTGCACAACAACTCCGTGACTGTTCTTGAATGGCCCAGCCAGAGCCCTGACTTAAACCCAATTGAACATCTCTGGAGAGACCTAAAAATGGCTGTCCACCAACATTTACCATCCAACCTGACAGAACTGGAGAGGATCTGCAAGGAGGAATGACAGAGGATCCCCAAATCCAGGTGTGAAAAGCTTGTTGCATCTTTCCCAAAAAGACTCATGGCTGTATTAGATCAAAAGGGTGCTTCTACTAAATACTGAGCAAAGGGTCTGAATACTTAGGACCATGTGATATTTCAGTTTTTCTTTTTTAATAAATCTGCAAAGATGTCAACAATGCTGTGTTTTTCTGTCAATATAGGGTGCTGTGTGTACATTAATGAGGAAAAAAAATGATTTTAGCAAATGGCTGCAATATAACAAAGAGTGAAAAATATAAGGGGGTCTGAATACTTTCCGTCCTAACTGTATATACATACACATATATACACACACACATAGATAGATAGATAGATAGATAGATAGATAGATAGATAGATAGATAGATAGATAGATAGATATGTATATTCAAGTGTTCTATTTAATAATTATTTAATAATAATTTTTCTGTAGTAAGGATGGTTTTTAGTTGGCTAACAGACCATTGATTACGTTTATGGTTGCTGTACTGTATATAATATTCATCATGGATCATTTGTTAATGTTGTTATTTATTTGTAAAACAAAGATATGTGTAGCGCTAAAAAACTAAAAATTCAACATAAGGACAATGTAGTCCAACTGATGGTGAAAAACATCTAAGAAAAACTTAGAAGAAAGTCCTCCATGTTTGTAAGACTCATGTAAGCTAATGGTCCATATAAATGCAGTGACTTCATGTGAAGAACAAAACAATTGCGTGACATCTGAAGTGAAGACAGAAGAAACACACCACCACCGACAATGAGAAAGCTTACCAGATCTCGTGGACTCAAGAGGACATACGCCCCATTGGGTCAAATAAGGCTTGGGTGGTGGATTATGATAGATGTTCCGGAGGAATAGTAGAGATGGACATCCAAGAGTAAACCACGGATTGGTGTGTCCCTCAGGATGATGTTGAGAAGTAGGTGGCAATGATGTAAGGCAAGAAGGAAAAAGGCCACATAGCGTAATTCCATAAAACAAGTATCAAATTTATTTAAAATAAGGGATACACTCACATGTACATCTTTAAAATCAGCGCCGTAAAAGTATGGCGGCAATGGGGTCCTAACCGACGCGTTTCGTCCTCTTAGACATCTTATTTATTTGTAACTGTTAGATAAATTTTAGTCCATCGGGTGATTCATTTGTTTATCACTTTGAGGTTTTAAAATTAACATTGCAGTGCCTTTTTTGATTGTTTTAATTTAATTAATTTTAGTAATTTATTTAATTTTTTTATTATTTTTTGGTATGGTATTGAATGAATTGAGTTCTGAAATATATATATGTTGTACATTTTCTTGGAAGCATGTCCCACTATTTATATTCGTATAATATTCCCATGAAAAGCATGTTTTTTTTTTTAACAATTGCTCTAACCCCCCTTTTTCTTTTTCAAGTTTGATATTAGTACTGCATGCCACGTACACACGACCAGTTTTCCCGTCAGAATAAACTCTAAAGGTTTTTCTGATGGAGTTCCGACGGAATTCCGCTGAAACTGTCTTGCATACACATGATCACACCAAAGTCCGATCGTCAAGAACGCAGTGACGTACAGCGAGTACGACGGGACTAGAAAAAGGAAGTTCAATACCCAGTGCGCCACCCTTTGGGCTCCTTCTGCTAATCTCATGTTTATCTCGTGTTTGTAGAAGTTTGGTGAGAGATGATTCCCGCTTTTCAGACTCCAGCTTTTTTCTGATCGTTTGTTCTTCAGTGCGTTCTGTTAAGTTCGTTCTGATCAGCTGAACATTTTGTAAGCATGGTGCGGGTACGTACTCGTCGTAGAGTTCATGCTGTGTGGGGGCTTGGTGTTGGGGTTCATACTTTGACCCAAGTCCAGTCCATGAACAGGGCAAAGAGGAGTTCATGGACCAAGAATTGGTTACTCCAGCGTGACCAATTCTAGCACATGCCTTTGCTTCATGAGATCCAGGAGAATAATCCTGATGATTTTAGGAATTATCTCAAGATGACGGACCCCGTTTTTCACCATCTGTTGGCTTTGCCGACCCCTTATATCTGCAGGCAGGATACATGGCGACTGGGAGAAGCCTGCAGGACCTCAAGTTCTCAACAGGCATCTCCCCCCAGGCTCTGGGGATCATTATTCCAGAGACCTGTTCTGCCATCATTCAGGTCCTGCAGAAGGACTATATTAAGGTAAGTTTTCTCCTTTAACGTCACATTATATGTATTTAATGTTTGCTAATGTATTGTATTTATTTTATCATTCCCTAATTACCATGATTGGAATATTATGTGAATGTCCCCTTTATCCTCATGCACGCTGGAAGCTTTAAATGCTCCTTTTTTGGCCTACATGCATATTTGCCTTCACTAACCTCCCCAGAATGTTATCCTGGGTCCATATACACCTATAGCCTAGTCCCTTAACAATGTATATTGTCAGCTCCATTGTACTGCTTTCCCCGAAACACCCCCTAAAGTGTGTCCAAATGATATTTGTGTCCTTAAATTCATTTGTAACCCCCCCTAAAATGTGTACAAATGTTATGAGTGTCCTTAAATTCAGGCAGAGTGCTGGAGGCTTTTTTTTGGCTCCCAAAGTCACCTCAAACCCTTCCCCCATACAATTTTATCAATGGACCATCAGAGGGGTGAGGAATCTGATAAGTGGGCCTTATATTTTTGTCTTTAAATACTCCTTAAAATAAATGTTATACTGATGTTGTACAAGAATGTTTTTTGTGTAATCTGTTTGCAATGTTATGTGCAAAAGTACTTATATTTTTTCTTGTTTGACTCAGTTTCCTTCAATGCCACAGGAATGGCAGACTGTGGCCTCCCATTTTACTGACCTTTGGGACTTTCCCAACTGTGGAGGGGCTATAGATGGGAAGCATTTCCACATACGTAAATACGTAAATTATTTTATGGGTAGGGGGGCCATTGCTATGCCAGACAATGTCTAAATTTTTTTTAATAAAAAAAATATTATCTGATAAAATCTTGAAATTTCTTTATTGTGTGTGTTTCTTTTTGGCCTCCTAGGTTCTCCTAGTGCACTTGTAGTGCCAAGTGGATTTTCCTTTAGTAGATAAGCCCCATTGTCACTGTAAACACAAAATTACTTACAAAACTGGTATTGAGCATTGAAAGAAGAAGCCACATGTTGTTGATTCTCAAAATTTTTACTCTGTGCACATTCACATGTGCGTTAGAAATTTTTTTAGAAAAATATTTTTTTTTATCAATTTTTTTTTTTTAGAAACAGGCATGTTTTAAAAGATAAGATACACAACTCTGGAACTTACAAAGTTCCATGTATAAAAACTGAAGGCAATATCAGACATTATAGTGTCAAAAATGTCTTAATATTGACTTCAACAGATGGGGTGATGTCACCCCTGTAAAAGCCAAATTTTGAAGATGCACACAAATTTGGAGTCCAAATGGGTATTTCCCTCCTGATCCCATACCTAAAGTCAACATGTGCTATCTCCCATCATGGGGGATCAATGGACGTGTTTTGGGGGTGCAACCCCCTCCTCTCACCTACTAGAGTTATGAGGAAGGGGTTGCACCCACAAAACGTGTACATTGAGATCCCCTGATGACAGCACATGTTGACAGACCGTGTGCATCTTCTTTTAAAATGTCCAAACAAATATTGGGTTTAGTCCAACAAATTGCTAAATGGATGGGATTTGAAACCAATTTATATTCTCCCCAACACATCAATTATGTTCTTCATTTGTTGTTCCATAACATTCAGTTTCTTCCTTATAATGTCTATTTCACCATTCCACAGCATGATGTCATGGATGAGCCTTTGTGCGCTGTCACTTGTGAAAGGTTCAGCTTGCTGTTCAACAACCAGCACATCACCTAAAAATTGGTTAAAAAACATGTATTTTAAATATGCAGGCATACATAGATTACCTGAAGCTGGGGTGTCAGACACTCACCTGTTTGGGTGATAATCTTGCCCACTTCCTCCACCTCTCCTTCCTCCAGATCCTCGGGGGGGGGGGTCTTGGGCTGATTTCCCCCTTCTTGGTGAAGTGGGGGGGGGGTCCCTGGTGTCCTCTGAGTGGTGTCCTCCAAGTCTTTTCTCCCCTATGAGAATGAACCAGAAGGTATACTTAGCACAAAGATATTTGAGTCCAGAAATAGGAATATGAAACATTGCTTGGAAATATTTTCAACCTCTCTCTCTCTTGTGGCATCTTCCCAAACTCTCTAAAACATGCGCTAATCACCCCCATACTTAAAAAGCCCTCACTGTACCCCACCAATCTCAACAACTTGCGTCCCATTTCCTTACTCACCTTCTCCTCCAAACTTCTTGAAAGACTGGTCTACAACTGACTAAGCGACCATCTGACCATGAATAAACTTCTTGATCCCCTTCAGTCCGGTTTTCCCCCTCAACACTCCACGGAAACTGCTCTCCTTAAACTCTCAGATGACCTACTAATGGCTAAAACCAGTGAACACTATTCTGTACTACTTCTCCTGGATCACTCTGCTGCCTTTGACACAGTGGACCACCCCCTCCTCCTCCAAAAACTCCACTCCTTTGGTCTCCGTGACTGTACTCTTCGCTGGTTCTCATCCTACCTATCCCATCGCTCCTTCAGTGTCACTTACAACTCTACTTCCTCCTTTCCTCTTCCTTTCTCCGTTGGGGTCCCCCAAGGTTCTGTTCTTGGACCTCTCCTTTTCTCAATCTACACCACCTCCTTGGGTCAGTTGATTGCCTCCCACGGCTTTAAATGTCATCTCTACGCTGATGACACCCAAATCTATATCTCCACCCCCCAGCTCTCTCCATCTGTCTCTTCATGCATTACCAACTTACTAGCAGACATATCAGCCTGGATGTCACACCACTTCCTCAAACACAACCTATCCAAAACCGAGCTCATGATATTTCCTCCCTCAGGTGCCACTTCCCCTGATTTCTCTGTCAATATCAACGGCTCAACTATCAACCCATCTCCCCAGGCCAAGGTCCCAGGTGTAATCCTGGACTCTGAACTAACCTTTCGACCCCACATTCTATCACTATACAAAACTTGCCGCCTCACTCTCCGCAACATCTCCAAGATACGCCCCTTCCTAACCAATGTCACCACAAAGATTCTAATCCACTCCCTGGTCATTTCCCGCCTCGACTACTGCAACTCCCTCCTCATTGGTTTACCTCTAAATAGGCTATCCCCACTTCAGTCCATCATGAATGCTGCTGTCATCCACCTCACAAACCGCTCAGCATCTGCTACACCCCTCTGCCAATCCCTCCATTGGCTGCCACTCAGTCACCGAATTAAATTCAGGATACTAACTATAACTTACAAAGCCATCCACAACCTGGCCCCCAGCTACATCTCTAACCTAGTCACAAAATACCAACCTAATCGTTCTCTTCGCTCCTCCCAAGACCTCCTGCTCTCAAACTCCCTTGTCACCTCATCCCATGCTCGCCTTCAAGACTTCTCCAGAGCCTCCCCCATCCTCTGGAATGCTCTACCCCAATTCGTCCGATTTTCTCCTACTTTATCCACTTTCAGACGATCCCTGAAAACTCATCTCTTCAGTGAAGCCTATCTGGCCCCCACCTAATAACTGTACATTTATCTTCTCAATCAGCACATCACCCACAGTTATTACCTCTTGTATCTCTTGACCTTCCCTCTTAGATTGTAAGCTCTAAGGAGCAGGACCCTCTGATTCCTACTGTATTAAAGTGTATTGTATGTGTACTGTCTACCCTCAAGTTGTAAAGCTCTCCGTACACTGTTGGCGCTATATAAATCCTGTATAATAATAATAAAATATGGTCCAATTGTCTGTTTGGGCAGAGTTCCACGTTGAAGACATCTTTAATTCCCTTTTAACCAAGCTAGAAAACTTACCTTTTGGACAAGTTTCACAGATGGAGACACCCCAAGTATCCACTGGAGCACCTGTGTGGGTCACCTTAAAAAATGTGCTCTGGTGTCCCACACTAGTGCTCCTGAGTCCAGATATGTAAACAGTTGCTGAGTGTCTCCTTACATTCCACTGAATCAAGTTTGAAATTCATTCTGATTTCAAAGACATCTAGACAACAATGTCCTAAACTTCTTTTAATACAAATTAGCATGACCAAATGTAGTTAACCCTGTATCAGCTAAAAACATCGTATTTAGTTTTCAAAATGAACTATGTTTCCTACGAACGATTATTGTGCCCACAAACATGAAAGTAGCCATTTAAAACTGTACAACAGTAAAGAAAAGCACATGGAGCAGCATGCAAGTTAATAATCATAATAGGAAAACACGACAAGTACTTACTTTTTTGAAGCACTTTCTTTATCCTTCTGTACTGATCCTGCTCCCTTAATTTTAGGTCTGACCAGCGTTTTCTTAATTGCTCCTTTGATCGTCATATCCCAAATTTCTGCCACAGACTCTTCACCACTTTCATCATGATTTTGGCCTTTCACTTTTAGTGTTCAGTTACATTTGAATATTTATTTTTATTTTTATATGTTGAATTTCTTATCAGTGTGTTTGACACAGGTATCGTACCTGATTCTATTTATATAATGTATATATGCATGCCCTGTACATGGGCCATGTCCATCTGTACAGTAATGTACAGGTGTTCCATGCATCCCCATGCAGGCAGTCCTATTGATGTCTATTGGGGCACAGCAGCTCCATGGAAACAGCCCCTGCTCCCAATCTGACATCCACACAGGTGCGTGTCAATGAAGTCACACTGTCTGTGTTTGAGCTATTTGAATAGGGTACACATTGTTAAGCCCCATGTGCATGAGGCTGTATGGTGACAATGGGATTGGTGTGGAAATGTTCAGGAACACTTTGACTGGCTGCACTGGTGTGATGAGTGTGTAAGGGCTCCTTTACACTTGTGGTTGGGGACAGTAAGACCCCAAGGTTAAAATGCAATTTTACTGCCCCTCAACCCATTCACTTTTAGCTGGGAAGGTATACATTTCACAGAAGAAATTACACCCCCTGCTGTGCTTGTTAGGCACAACCACCTGCCAAGTGCGACCCATTCAAGTAAATGGAGGCTCACTGTAACTGCTCTGCAACCACGCACAGTGTACCGAGTTGCTGCACGGTAATCCAGCATTTATTGGGTTAAAACAAGCAGTGACAAGGTGATACAATTTCTCGCCGCCTATTAAATGCTCTCTGAAGAGCATTCTGAATGTACATTGCTTTTCAAAAAGCACCAAAAGTGTAAATGAGCCCTAAAAAAGTGTGTAAAAAATGATCACTGTCACCAGAGGAGTGCAGCATCATTATAGTGACATTGTACTGCTCTGTCTAATGATCAAAGACACTGTGTGCTGCAATAGTATATTGTATCACTGATCATTAACCAGAGTAATGAAATGTCACCATAGTGACACTGCACTGCTCTGGTGACAGTGATCATCTTTATTGTTTTTTTTTTTTAATCTTGAGCATGTAGTACAGTGCCCAGCACTGTGCAACACACTCTCTCTCCTGTCACAGTTGATTACTGTGAGAGAAGAGACTTGGAGGGTTGCAGCATTGCAGCCTTTGTTTACTTGTGTGATCATCACAGTGATCACATGGTATCCGGCCAATTAAATTCATCTGAGGGATGCAGCGATCACAGATCACGCCACTGTGTGGCCTCAGGGCTGCACACGAGAAGTAAGAATGGGAGGACGTACCGGCATATCCTCCTGAATTGTCCCACCAGGCAATATATATAAATATAGTGGGCAGGCAGGGCTGTTCACTTTGTAAAGGAATTTCCCTTAGCTTAGTGACTGAGGTGAAGCTCTGCTGACTACCATAATCCAATCATGTTCAATTTAAATACTGTCTTTTTTTAAATTTTCTTTGCACAAGAATGGGTATTCCACTTATATACATTTGTGTTTTTTTCTTGTGTTTTTTCTTTTTGCTAAGAAATGTATTAAATCCACTGATTCCTGTTTTGAGTGCACCTGTACCTTATTTTTACAGGTCCAGCAGTAAATAAAGGAATATGTTATTGAGAACTCAGTTCCATTTTATTAAAAATAGAAGAATTACATTTGCATTCATAAATCAAACATTTTAATACTGGCAGTCATGTTACTTCTTCAGATTCTAATTTAGAAACATGACAAAGCATGACCAGATTGACTAACTAATTAATCAATACCAAATAATGTATTCATTTGTCAAGTCACTGAGACATAGAAATTTATGTGCAACGTGTTGATTAGGAATTGTCTCTGAATGTAGCCTAATTGTTATTCTGGAAAGTCATTCACAAAAGGAAAGGTTGATTTAGATAGATTACAATGATTTAGGCAGCTAAGCATAAATGTGCCTGGTAGAATATATAAATGCATGCATCCACATAGAACAAGAAAAGTTTAATTTAGGTGTCATTGTGTTAAAGAAACACTAAAACAAAACGAATAAGATTTTCACATAAATGTAGATATAGCAACCTATAAGAGATAGAAATACCTTAGCAATTTTCACGGACAGGGGTTAAATAACTTTGTGGGGTCTTCAATAAACTTCCTTAGTTTGTTTGTTACTCACTTAAAGAGTTTGCAAAAAATATCTTTACAAAAATAATAAACATGATATACTTATCTGGCCTCAAACCACCTTTTCTGGGGGCCCCTTCTAGTGCTCTCTTCTTGGTGCACTAACGTAGGAAGCCACTTCCTATCAAGGTTCAGGCTTGCTCCTAAACTGAGCTGTGTGTGTCACTGACACACACACCGCAGCTCAGCCCCACCCCCACTCTTCACAGGTTTTGATTGGCAGCAGCAGGAGCCAAAATCTCCAGCTGCTGCCTCCATGTCTTGTGAGAAGAGAGAAGAGGAGATGTCTGCTGCACATGAGCACAGCCCTGGATCAAGATAGGACACAGTTAAGTATTAAGTGGGTAGGAGGTGATACAACAGGTGGCACATTTTATACCTTAATGCAGGGAATGCTTTAAGGTAAAATATGATCTGCCTTTACACCAACTTTAAAGTATGCCTAAAACTAAAACTTTTTATAAAACTATCCTGTTCACAGTGTGACAACACTGCTGTGCAGTTTCACTGCAGAATGAAAAGTGGTGTGACTCTGTTAAAGGAAGGAGAAATAGATCTACTGGTGAGATCAACAGGTCATAAACTATGTAACAGTCTATATATAATCTTGAGACTTTGATAAGGTTAATGTATGGAATTGTGCAACATACTGATTTGAACTCTATGAATCTTATAAATTACACTGTTAAAATATTACAAAAGATTCAGGGTAATTTTCTACTTAAAGGCAATGCTTTTGGAAACCTGAGTAAAAAATCATCCAAGCTCAAAGGGTACACCCCCAATCTAAGTAGTAATTTAGACAAAATTCTCTAGCTGTCTATTATAGTTGAACTGATAAATGAAAGAAAATTATTTTAAATAAAAAAAAAAAATTTAAATGATCTTGAACATCTGAAGACTTATGTCCTAAGAGTACCAAACTTTAGATTTGCTTGATTAACTAACGTGTGAAGTTAGGTGTAAAAAGGTAAACTGAAGTAAAAGGAAACGTGTTTGCATTTCATCAAACCTCAAATTATGCAGGGAAATTAAAAATATATATATTTTGATCTTCAAATGATTGGATTTTTTTTTCTGTATTCGGATATTTTTATTAATTAACCAGTTGTGACCATTTTTGAACATTGGAGATACTACACTACTACTACTACACAAATATGGCATAGAAGCAGTTAAATACTTTCTTTCCAAGAGTGACATACACCCCCTACAGATCAAATTTCTCCTCGACACCATCAAATTTTGTCTCACCCACAACTACTTTTCTTTTGTGGGTGAGTTCTTTCGACAAAGTAGGGGGACTGCCATGGGAGTAAAATTTGCTCCCAGCTACGCAAACCTTTTCATGGGTCTGTGGGAAGATAGGTTCATCTGGACCAATAATCCTTTTAAGGATCAGCTTGCCCTTTACACCAGATACATTGATGACATTCTGATTATTTGGAACGGATCGTATACAGAATTAAACAATTTTCTGGAACACTGTAATTCCAATCCATTTGGTATCTCCTTTACCCATGTGGTTGACGATACATCATTTTTTTGGATCTGGATTTGCAAATCGATGAAGAAGGTATGATTCTGATTCAAACCCAGCGCAGGGAACTCTTACCTTCATGCTAAAAGCCACCACCATCCCAAGTGAATCTGCAACATTCCCTACGGCAATTTTGCAGGCTGAAGAGAACCTGTACTAAAAGAAGCGATTATGAAAAGCAAGGGTCCATTCTAAAAAAGAAATTTCTCAAGAAGGGTTATGAAGAACTTCTCATTGAACAAGCTTTTTCAAAATACTGGACACAGTACGATGAACATCCCTCAGTCACTATGGCAATGGAGGTCAACAAAACAGGGAGAAACAAGCGGATTATTGACAGAAATGGCTGTAATTCTATTAGATTCAGTACACAATACAATACCAAAGCATTTGACACACAGAGAGTCATCCAGAAGAATTGAAACATTCTCAAGCAGGATCCCATTCTCAATCTAGTCCTACCATCCAAACCAGAAGTTGTGTTTCGAAAATCAAAAGACCTTAGAAGTTTAATAGCACCAAGCAGAGTACGAAAACCCCTTAAACAAACAACAGATTAGAGCCGCCTGTGTTTGCCATCTCTCATGGCACAAAGTGGATCGGCTCATTCACTGGACGGACTCTGCTGGCGCATCCTCCCCTGGGAGCCAACAGGTGTCCGGTCATGTGATTGCCCCTTGGAACGCATGACCACGCCCATTCACTCGTTGGCGTGCATTCCAATTGCAGGCCACACCCACCTCCCCTGGATGGCCAAAAGCACTCTCAGCCCACTCCCAGACCCGCCCCCACCGGCTTTTAAACTCGCCAGCATGTTCTCCTCATCTCAACACTTGCCTATGTCTCAGACGGAGAGACAGTTTTAAGCATCCACGGCTCCAGCACCATCTGAGGAGACATCCTCCCCCTTACATCTCCATGGATCACACGATTCCCTACCCCGAAGGACGTACACAGGCTGCAGTCTCTCCCCCACACAGCTTTGGAGACAGGTCAGCTATGGGATCATTATACTAACTCTGCATCATCCCATGCATTTTTTTACTTGTCTATTCACTAGTGTCCTGAGGGACCCCCTCTCAGGTTGCCCTCCTTTCCCTCTTCCTCCCTCTTCCTTCTTCCCTGTTCAACTCTTCTCTTCTCCTCTGTGCCCTTTCCCCCTGCAGGTACACCCAACAGTCCCGTACCACCGGAAAGGGAAAATACATTTATACATTTTTACCATATCACGTAGGTAGGTGCGATCCCATATTCAATTACCAGTCTGTCATCTTCACCTATGGCAATTAGCACCTCTGCATTCCTCTGCATGCATAGTCCTTATGCATTGTCACACTCCAATCCGTTTACATTTGTCACTCTTCTTCTCTGCCATCATGCTGCACAAACTGTGGATTCCCACCCCACCGACATGACACATATTCAGCATAGGCACATGTCCCGTGCATTTAGGTGGGTTATATGTATGTGTACATGTGAACGTATATATTTACACCTGTATGGTTACATCTGTGCCCCTTGTGCATTCTGTGCTAATTTGCTTGCATCCATACCTTGTTCCTGCACAGCTACCTATGTACTGGCAGAGATGTTTACACATGCATGCGCATGTCCATTGCACATAAGCACAACATGACCCATCGTGAGAGGCAGTTTTTCAGCGTTTCTTGGTGTATCTAACATTGCACACATGTTTCTTCTTTATGTGTATATTCATATATTTATTAATTTCATGTTTTTTGTTGCTTCAGTGTTCATTACCAATCAATCATCTATTGTTTTTATTGACATTGTATTCTTTATATTTTCAAAGTCTACATATTAGATTTTTATTAATGTGAATTTTATTATACTCCAGCCTGTATTGTACAGCATACACTTGCCATGTGCTCCATACTATACATTTTTGATCTGTATTCCACATAGGACACTTGGACGTGGATTGGTATGGAGCTTAGAATAATTAATTATCCATCACAGGACATACCTTCCAACTAGCCACTCCTCCCCATGTACACATGTCAGCCTACCGGCTAATACAGACTGTGCTCTTGTTCTCCAGGCTCTGATGAAGAGGTTACCCTCTTAAAATGCCTATTTTAAATACTTGCCTCAACATGGGCATATCCCATTTTTAACTTTTTAGTGCATATTTTGTCACCTGTTTTTACGAAACGTAGTATTTGTATTATTGATATGTCTGTATTCCATTATATATGAATAAACCAAACATGTTTTGATGCTAAGCGGTTGATCACACGCCCTCCATCGACCTTCTTCTACACAGTCTTCTCCAGACCACCCCTGATCAGGTGAGGCAGCGGGACACGCATTACCATCTCCTTCAGTCCTTTCACTTTCAACAATACTACCAATTTACACAAAAACACCTTCACAAGTGCAGGAGTAATTTTTACTATATTTTGTTCACATTTCGCACTACTACTACACCACAGATGTCCACAAAAACTTTAACAAAGTTCACAGGGCATCTGTAGTACCTGCCTCTCTGCCCCCACATTGCCAGGAATTCCCAGCTGTCAAAGATTTAAATTCAGCAGCTGTAGAAGCTATTTTCAAATGGTAACCACTGATAAACACTGCTCAGACCAAAATTAACATTGTTACTTTTGCATTTACTCTGTTTTATTCATCTGCTTAAAAACTGGATGAGCTTTGATAAGCAACCTGACAAGTAAAACATTTTTTCAAAGAAAACATTTATCTATTTAACCCTTTATTACCCATTAGTTTCCTCTAACCAGCTCTACCAAACTAATTTTTCCCATCATCCCCTTAACTATTATTTTCCTGCTAAAGCTTTTAATTTCTATATTTCTAACTTTTTATTATTTTGTTTTTATTTTTATTCATTTTTTGTTAATTTCTTTAGTGTCACATTAAAAAAGTAAAAATTGAAAAAAAATGTATTCATTCTTTTGTAAATAACTTTGCAATGCTTTGAACCAGAATCAAAATTTTAATGTAATTTTAATTTGGACAAATTATAGATTAAAATCAATACTTTTTATGGATTCCATGAAAATAAAATAATTATTGCAAAACCATATCATCAAAAGAAAACCTTATTTTCCTAAAAAATTATCACAACTAATGACAAAGTTATTTCTGTAGCAAAGATGTAAAGATTGCTCTGATCCATATAAAGTGTACAGGTGTGAGTGCTGAAGTAGTTAATATTAAAACCAATGGTATTACAGTTTATCCCCATGAAATGCAATGAAAATAACTAGCATGATTATAAGGTGCAAGGTTATAAATATGTACCCACTTTATTTTGCATAGTACATTTTACAACATAACTTTATTTAAAAAGAAAGAAAGGAAAGGAAAGTACTATATAAAAAGTAAACCTGCACTGTCTTTCTTGCCTAAAGACTTACCGTTAATGGCACCTTTATAAGGACCTTACTGTTAGGACAGTAAGTGCAGAAACACTATGAGGGCTATACTGCCTATACAATTGCCACAGTTGCTGTAGAGAAGCTGCACATATTCTAAGAAGTTATACCTGAAACCAAAACCTTGGATATTGGCAAACAAAGAGGGTCTCTGCACAGAATAAAATGTCTTGATGAAATCAAATAACAGGGTAGTGCAGCTGTAATGTGATCATATAGGTATATATATATATATATATATATATATATATATATATATATATATATATATATATATATATATATATATATATATATATATATATATATATATATATTTAATATAGTGAAACTTACCAGTCCTTAGACATAATGGCTGCATTTTCTTTATTCAGGTTTATTTTTTTTCACTTTTTTTAACTTGGAAATTCAGTGAATCCTTCCTGTCCCTTCATGTCTATGCTTTTTTTCTCCATTGTATCCATGGGAGAAAGCCAAAGTTGTCATACATATTGGACCTCATATATGCCTTGTTCATTTCTTTATTACATGGGTATAGCTGTTTACATATGCAAGTAGGGATGAGCAGAACACCCCCCGGTTCGAATTGCATCCAGAACACGCGAACGGACCAAAAGTTCACGCAAACTTTTGAACACCGTTAAAGTCTATGGGAATCGAATGTGAGAAATCAAAAGTGCAAATTTTAAAGGTTAATATGCAAGTTATTGTCCTAAAAAGGGTTTGGGGACCTGGGTCCTGCTCCAGGGGACATGTATCAATACAAAAAAAGTTTTAAAAATGGCAGTTTTTTCGGGATCAGTGATTTTAATGATGCCTAATGTGAAAAAATAAAAGTGAAATATTCCTTTAAATATCGTACCTGGGGGGTGTTTATAGTATGCCTGTAAAGTGGCTCATGTTTCCCATGTTTAGAACAGTCCCTGCACAAAATTACATTTCTAAAGGAATAAAAGTCGTTTAAAACTGCTTGCGGTTGTAATGTAATGTCGGGTCCCGACAGCATTGGAAACTCCCTAGCCCATTATCAGGCCCTTTGGGTCTTGTATGGATATTAAGGGGAACCCTGCACCCAAATTAAAAAAGAAAAGGTGTTAGCCCTCAGGCCCTATATACTCTGAACACCAGTATACAGGTGGTCCCAAGAAAGACAGGGACTGTAGGTTTGTTCTTAAGTTGAATCTGTTTGTAATTTGGAACATGTACATTTTGTAAGTGTAGCTCCAGCCAAAAAAATCTATTTTTAAGCTTTTTGGAAAACACAGGGAAGGGTTATCACCCCTGCTGTAACATTTGTTTTGCTGTCTGTGCCCCTATTCAGAAGATTTCACCTCACTTTCTGTCCCTATGACAATTGGATTTTGAAAATTTGGGGTTTTTAGGGAAACAAGGATTGGTGATAAAGCATCAGTGAAGGAGACACCTTTTTCCCATATTAACTCTTACAGGAGAGAATTTCCCTTCCTAGGGGTAGATTTCCTCTCACTTATTGTTGTCTCCCTCTGTTTGTAAGTAGGAGTGATTTGTAAGTCGGATGTTTGAAAGTAGGGGCCTGACCTATATACTCTGCAGAAATTTGGGCCTTAGGTGTTGGGGGTACCAGAACACTGTAAGCCCTCACAGTTACTCTTGGTGGGTGCTGAAACGGGCCCTGCTGTGAAATATTATATCAAGAATTGTAATTACATGCCCCTGTTGAATAGGGTCAGAAAAATTGGGCCTTTGGTGGTGTTGCCACAACACTGTAAGCCCTCACAGTTACTCTTTGTGGGCGCAGGAATGGGCCCTGCTGTGAAATATTAGATCAAAAATTGTAATTACACGCCCCTATTGAACAGGGGCAGAAAAATTGGGCCTTAGGCACTGGTGGTGGTGCCACAACACTGCACCCCCTCACAGATACTCTAGTTGAGCGCAGGAACAAACCCTGCTGCAAAATATTACAGCAAAAATTGTAATTACATGCCCCTGTTGAACAGGGGCAGAAAAATTGGGCCTTAGCCACTGGTGGTGGTGCCCAGAACCAAAAATGTTCTTACAAGCTATCAACATGAACATTGAGGAGGAATAGGATAGTCACTCAGCATAACAGGATAGTCACTCTGCATCAGCATAGGCAGTCTTCAAGGGATCTCACATTCATAAAAAAATTAGTCAGTTACATCAGCATCAGGTGCTTGGTAGCTGGTGATCCAAGACTGATTCATTTTTATGAAGGTGAGCCGATCAACCGAGACGGTGGGCAGGTGCACTCTGTGATCGGTTACAAAGCCTCCAGCAGCACTGAATGTGTGTTCCGAAAGAACGCTGGATGCAGGACAGGCCAGTAGCTCAATTGCATACTGTGCAAGCTCTGGCCAGTGATCCATCCTCAACACCCAGTAACCCAAAGGATTTTTGGTTGGAAAGGTCTCCAAGTCTGATCTTGCCCCTAGGTATTCCTGCACCATGTAAATCAGACGCTGGTGATGGTTGCTGGAACCGATCAGACCTTGGGGCTGCGGACTAAAAAATTGTCTGAAGGCATCTGTCAGACGGCCACCTTCTCCACCGCTTCTTCTGTGACTGACCGAAGCCTCAGCAACACGTTGTCCAGGACCAGTAATTTGTAACCTCTCAGGCTCTGGAAATGCATTGCACAAACCTTTCTGCAAGGCCTCCCGAAGATGTTTCATCCTCTGCTCCCTCTGCGATGGCTGGATGAGTTCAGCAACCTTACCCCTGTAATGTGGATCAAGGAGGGTTGCCAGCCAGTACTGATCCCTCTCCTTGATACCACGAATCCGAGGGTCCTTTCGCAGGCTTTGCAGGATCAGGGAGGCCATGCAGCTTAGGTTTGCTGAGACATCTGGTCCTGAGTCCTCTGGGTCACTAAGGATGACCTGATCCACAGCCACCTCCTCCCAGCCGTGTACAAGTCCATGGGTTTCTGGGGACTGTAAACGATCCCTTGAAGACTGCTGTTGATGCTGAGTGTTAGGCTCCACCTCCATGCTGACACAATCCTCCTCCTCCTCTTCCTGTGTGATCGGCGGGCCCGCAGGAACACTGTCTGCATAAAGAAGGCCTTGAAAGGTAAGGAAGTCCTCCTCTTCCTCCCTCTGTTCTGCCTCAAGTGCCCTGTCCATTATTCCACGCAGCGTGTGCTCCAACAGGTAGACAAGAGGGACAGTATCACTGATGCATGCACTGTCACTGCTCACCATCCTCATGACCTCCTCAAATGGTGACAGGACAGTGCATGTGTCACGGAATGTCCCACACTCCACTTGAGTGCTTCCGTCAGTATACCACTTCCTTGTAGTCTGGATACAGATATCAGATATTCCAACTGCTCCCAAGCATAAAACAAGACAAGACTTGCTTAGTTGCTAACATGGACTAACTTTATTTGAACCAGAATACAGTCTTATATACAGTAGAAGATAAGGTTCCCCTCTCCTGCTCATATTACTCTAACAATACACCTGTAACCTAGTTAACCTAATTAACATGAGCTAGTTTACTAAATCATTTACCCAGACCAGATGACTCAGAGACATGACCTGTAGGACACAGACTCGTGGTCACCGAGCTTCACACAGTAGTAAAAACACAATAGCAGGAGCTAATTACAATTACCAATACGAACAACAATCTCCCCCCTCCTCAGCCTAGTCATCAACAAACTATAGTAGGAGTAGACTGTTCGTCTCCTAGCCAGTCCTGGAGGCCAATGTGATCAGCTCACACAATTAACATGTTGAGTTCAGAATCAAACAAACCAATAATAGTCTCTACATACATCCTGGGAGATATTGTGGACAAATATTACTGTCCCATTTTAAGTAGTCCAAGATACATTTTCTCACTCACCCTGTGCCAGGATAGCACAGGGTGACTTAGACATAAGAAGTGTATGGGGAGCTGAAACAAGGGCATCCCCTACTTTCCAAGGGATTCTGAGTTCCACGGGCCCTCCCGTCACATCTCTCCCCTTTCGGCAGAAGACTAACACAGGAGGAGACCCCAGACGGATTGACTCAGAAGTTATAGGGCGTACACACGGTCGGACTTTGTTCGGACATTCCGACAACAAAATCCTAGGAATTTTTCCGACGGATGTTGGCTCAAACTTGTTTTGCCTACACACGGTCGCACAAAGTTGTCGGAATTTCCGATTGCCAACCACGCGGTCACGTACACCACGTACGACGAGACTAGAAAAGGCCGGTTCAGAACCAAGCGCGGCACCCTTTGGGCTCCTTTTGCTAATCTCATGTTAATAAAAGTTTGGTGAGAGACGATTCGCGCTTTTTCAGACTCGTGGCTTTCAGATCGTTTTCTGCCATTCAGTTTGTGCTTGTGGGTTTGTATCTGCTCTTCAGTGCGTGCAGCAACTTCCGCGTGACTTTAGGTAGTCATTGTATTCTTGTTAGTTCGTTACTGTTTTTCAGGTCGCTCTTCACAGGCCTTGCTGTTCTTCAGTGCGTTCTGTTACTTCGTTCTGAGCAGCCGACCATTTTCTAGCCATGTTTCGTATGCGTACTCCTCGTAGAGTTCGTGCTGTGCGGGGGCTTGGTGTTGGGGTCCTGACCTTGACACAAGTCCAGTCCATGAACAGGGTGGGGAGGAGTTCATGGACCAAGAATTGGTTGCTTCAGTGTGACCAGTTCTCTCATATGCCTTTTCTCCGTGAGATCCGTGAGAATAATCCTGATGATTTCAGGAACTTTCTCAGGATGACGGACCCCGTGTTTCACCGTTTGTTGGCTTCGCTGACCCCCTATATCAGCAGGCAGGATACCTGCATGAGGCAAGCCATCACTCCGGAGCAGAGGTTGGTCGCTACCTTGCGGTATTTGGCCACAGGGAGAAGTCTGCAGGACTTGAAGTTCTCGACAGGCATCTCCCCCCAGGCTCTGGGTATCATTATCCCAGAGACCTGTTCTGCCATCATACAGGTCCTGCAGAAGGAGTATATGAAGGTAAGATTTTTATCCTTTTATATCACATTTTATTGTATTGAATGTTTGATAATATCTTGTATTTCTTTCCTCATTCCCTAATTACCATGATTGTAATATGCTGTGAATGTCCCCTTTGTCCTCATGAATGCTGGATTTTTATGTAATTATTATTTTATGTCCTTCATACATATTTGCCCTTCACTAACCTCCCCAGCATGGTGTCTCCTGCCCTATATTCACCTCATGTAGTCACTTAACAATGTATTTTATCAGCTCCATAGTAGTGCTTTACCCCAAACACCCCCTAAAATGTTTGGAAATTTAATTTTTGATTTAAATTCAGGCAGAGTGCCAGAGGCTTTTTTTTGTGGTGTCCCCAAATATTTTTTACTAACCCTCCCTCCCCCCAACTGCTAAGTCAGCTGATCCCAATTCTCTATCTATCCCCAATCGTCTATCTGCTGACTTTGCCAAACCCATACACACTATACCCACCTCTTTACTGGTCAGATGTATGGATGAATTCCCCAAAGCATGTAGTGCAAGGGCCTGCCTGAATAGTTTCAAATGGTACTGTTTAAAGTTTTTGTATACTATTATTATCTTGATAGGTAATAGCAGAATGTCCAAATGTCCTCAAATGTGTACAGTGTGTATTTGTATCTTTGTATTATGACACTTCTTACCTGTCCAGTGGGCTGCCAATAGTGTAACTAAGGAGGGGCTGTTCCAAGTAATACACATTATTTAGGCATTCATCTCTCAATGAAGTGAAGAGGGTTACCTGTCCAAGATTTACACACACCCCCTATAATGTTAGAAATGGCCAATGAGAGGGGGGGGGGAATATGATAGGTGTACCTTATACTTTGGCGTTGTTAAATTCCCCTTAATAAATGCTATCTGGAGGTTGCCCCATAATGTTTGTGTATAATCTGCTTGCCATGTTTCTGAGTAAAAATAGTAATGTTTATTGTTTTTTCCTCAACAGTTTCCTTCCACGCCACAGGAATGGCAGACTGTGGCCTCCCACTTTGCCCAGCGGTGGGACTTTCCTAACTGCGGAGGGGCAATTGATGGGAAACACGTCCACATCGTCCCACCAACCAACTCGGGGTCGTACTATTATAATTACAAGGTGTTCAATAGTATAGTGATGTTGGCGGTGGTGTCGGCTAATTACGACTTCTTGTATGTGGACGTGGGGAAGAATGGCCGGATGTCCGATGGTGGAGTCATCGCCCAGACGGAGTTTTACAGGCGTCTCCAGAATGGCAGCTTGGACTTGCCAGCTCCAGAGGACAATGTGGAAGGACTCCCATCCGTGTTCGTTGCTGATGAAGCGTTTGCGCTGGGGGACCACCTGATGAGGCCATTCCCAATGAGGACCCTCACCCTGGAACAGAGGGTTTTTAATTACCGGTTCCGCCTATTTATGACACCCATCCATATGGCGGAGTATAAACTGAACCATATAATACTTGCGTGCTGTGTTCTCCATAACTATTTAAGGAAACATTCTGCCAACTATGCTGGCTCAGTTGGGCCTGAGGCCGGAATGATACATCAAACCACACTGACGGCGCTTGAAAGCAGCCGTCCTGGTTGCCCTCCCTGAGTGCCCGTGATGTCCGGTTACGATACCAGGAGTTCTTTGCGGGTAGGGGGGCCATCAATATGCCAGACAATCTGTGAAGCCTTTTTATAATAAAAAAAAACAAAATAAATCTTTGTGGACATTTACTGCTTGTGTTTGTTTTAGCTGACCCTGACAGAAATGTTTGGAGTGCAGAAAATGGCGTGATTGTGTAACCTTATACAAAGCACTGTTGGCTGTTATTTACTAAATGCAAAAACACATTTCACTACAAGTGCACTTGCAACTGCACTGAAACTGCACTTGTAGTGCAAAGTGGATTTGCCCTTAGGAAATAACCCCCATTTTCTCATCAAACAACAATTACATCACCCCAAAAGTGTTGTAGCGTTGAGACAATAATCCACACATTCTTGATTAACAATCTTTTTAATACCTGCACAATCACATGTGCATTTACCAAAGGTTTTTCACACAAACTAACATGTTTGTTGTATACCAATTTTTGTGGTGGCATTATCCAAAATCAAAATGTCCATTTTATAGAAAACAGGCCTGTGTAAAACCAACAAGAAAGACACAAATCTTGATCTTACAAAGTTCACATTTGGTAGAACTTGAAGGCAATATCAGACATGCGTATGTAGGAACTGTGTTTGATATTGCGTTCAGATGGGGGGAAATCACCCCTGGAAAAGCCAAATTTGGAAGATGCACACAAATTTCCCAATGTCAACATGTGCTACCTGCCATCACGGGGGATCAAGGGATGTGTTTTGGGGGAGCAAGCCCTTCCTCACCGCTACTTTATTATTGAGGAAGGGGTTGCACCCCCAAAACGTGTCCATTGATCTCCCGTGATGGCAGATAGCACATGTTGGCACACTGTGTGCATCCTCCAAATTTGGCTTTAGGAAAAACCACAAAAACATTTAGCACATTGTAGCACACAAAAGAAGAAAGTGATTTGGAGGGGTTTTAAACTCGCCCCAAAACATCAATGATGTTTTTATATTTTGGAATAACATCATTGATGTTTTGCTTGATGATTTCCAATTGTAAATTACACCCCATGATCTCCCCGATCAGGATCTGGGCACTTTCGGATGTGAAAGGATCTTCATCCACAACCTCACGATCACCTAAAAAGAGAGGAACCCCAAAATAAATTTGGTTTAAAAAAATGCCGCCATCCATCTCTTATCTGAGCCTGTGGTTGCAGACACTCACCTGTTGTGGTGACTAGTTCCACCACGTCTTCTTCCTCCTGCTCAGCTTGTGTTGGGGGGATTTCCCCTTCTTCCAGAGGGGGGGGGCTCTGGTCTCCTCAGATGAGGGATGTCCTCCGAGTCTTTTCTCCCCTATGTGAAACAAAATGGTATAATTAGCACACAGATATTTAATGTCAGAACTATAAATAGGAAACATTGCTTGGAAGTGGGGTACAATTGTCAATTTTAGCAGAGTTCCAAGTTGTAATTTTTTGAATGCCCTTTGTCAACCTGCAATACTTTACCTGTTTAGTGTGAGCTTCACAGATGTAGCCCCCCCTATAGTATACACTGGAGCACCTGTGTGGCCCCCCTAATAAAAATGGCGTTTTTGTGTCCCACACTAGTGCTCCAGTGTCCAGATGTGAAAACAGTTGCTCAGTGTCCTCTCCTTACACAGAATCTATTTTGCTTTTCATTCTAGTAACAAAACCATCTACACAACCCAATTCTTTGAAGACAAGTATAGGGCGTCAAAATGGTGGCCAAATGCATATGGGCTAAACAATGGTATTTTATATTTGGAACGAAAAATGTTTGATCCGAACGAATAATGTGCCCATGAACATGAAAGTTGCCATTTTAAACTGTACAACAGTTCCTAAAAGCACATGGAGCAGCACGAACGTAATAAACAGAAAAAGAATAGGAACACAGCACAACTACTTACTTTTTTGCAGCACTCTCCGGATCTTTCTGTACTGCTCATGTTCTCGTAATTTCAGGTCCGACCACCGCTTCCTGAGCTGATCTTTCGATCGTCGTACCCCGAATTTCCGGTGCAGACTCCTGACCACTTTCACCATGATCTTGGCCTTTCGGACATTGGGGTTGGGGTAAGGCCCATACTTTCCATCATAGTCGGCCTTCTTCAGGATGTCAACCATCTCCAACATCTCCCCAAAGGACATATTTGAGTCCTTAAATCTCCTTCTGGATCGGGACGTTTCAGGCTCCGGCCCTTCCTCCTCCTCCTCCTCCTCGTTGCTACAATTAGCACGCACCTGCTGTCTATCCGCCATGTGCTCTTCCCCCACTGCGCCAAACGAAAAGGGGCGGGGAATAGACTAGAAAGAACGTCAGGGGCGGGCGGAGTTATACATATGCGCAGTGTGTATAAAGCGTAACACACGTGCGTATTACGTACGATCTGTGAGCGGAGGAAGGAGCATCGGAGACGCCGATCGTGATAACGAAGGTAAGATCTAAACTTGCGCCTATACTGCTTCGAAATGGAAGCCTATATTGTAACAAGATTAGGGGAGTTTTGCCTGACATTAGGGTTTGTCTTGTGTTGTGTCTTGCAGAGAAAATGGATGGGTTCAATGACCACAATTTCCTGCCCCTGTTCATAGACAAGTACAGGGAGCTGCCCTGTCTGTGGCAAGTGAGACACCCCCACTATAACCACAAACAGAAGAGGCAGGCAGCGCTGGAGAAACTGCTGGAGTTGGTGAAGCCGGTGGTCCCCACAGCAACCATCCCTTATTTAAAAGCTAAAATTGGTGGCCTGAGGAGCACTTATCTTAGGGAGCGCGAGAAGGTCACGGATTCCCAGAGATCCGGAGCTGCGGCAGATGACGTTTATGTCCCCAGGCTGTGGTACTATGAGAGACTGCGATTTCTGTCAGACCACACTGAAGTCAGGGAATCCCTCTCCACTCTTCCTTCCACGCTTCCTTCCACCCCAACTGAGGCTTCCGATGTCCAACCTGGGCCTTCCAGCCAGGAAGAAATGGAGGAGCCCAGCTGGAGTCAGGTATAGCATTCTTCTACAGATTTCTGGTCAATAAATAAATGATGTTTACTAGATTTTATTATTGATCACTAATTGCTGATTGAAAAAAGTGTTTTACATATCAATAGACAGTAGTGGGCACCCAAAATTGGGACAAGAATGAAAAATGCTGGGCTCAGAATGATAGTCTGTTATATTTGTTAACATTCAATTTGCAGCAGTCAGGAGGTGAAAATTGTGTGTGATTGATGAAAAAAATACTAAAACTATGTCCCTTTTTTATACACAGGAAGACCTCAGCCAGGAGGAGGTTGTGGAATGTGGCAGTCAGGAGGAGGCGGGGATTAGTGGCAGCCAGGAGGAGGCGGGGCTAAGTGTCAGCCAGGAGAAGCCTGGGACAAGTCGCAGCCTGACTTAGTTTCAGGTCCCTCCCCTCCGCCTGCCACATAAACGAGCCAGGAAGACGACTCCGAGTCCCGTGCAGGATTCAGCATTCAGGCTGATCCAGGAGGCTTCTGCGTCCCTCAGAGCCTTACCAACTCCTGAAGAGACCTTTGCCTGCATGGCTGCCACCAAATTGCAGGGCATGCAGGAGGGCCAACGCAAGCTCTCTGAGGACCTTATTTATAAAGTCCTACATAAGGGGGTGAGTGGGGAACTAACACCCAAGACGGATGTCATTGAGATGGACGATCCTCCTCCTCCTCCTGCTGCCACAACTCCACCACCAGAGCCACCACGTGGAAGGAGGTGTGGAAAGAAGACCAGAGAGTGATGACCCTGGGTTCAGTCTGGTCTGACAGAAGCTGCAGTCTCTCGTATGACCACAGCCTGGGGACATAAATGTCATCTGCTGCTTTCCGGATCTCTGGGACTTCTGGACCACACTGCCCTCCCTTAGATAAGGACTCCTCAGGCCACCAATTTTGCTTTTAAATAGTTGATGTCTGCCCTGGGGGTCCAAGGCTTCACCCACTTCTGCAGTTTCTCCAGCGTTGCCTCCCTCTTTGTTTATAGTTGTGAGCCCTTAATAAATTTTTTAGGTAAATTATACTCTCCTGTGTGTGTTTTCATCCAAAAAGGACAGTTTGTTGGTGAGGATTCAGGTACATTTCTAACATAAAATGTGAAATTAACAAGAGACAACAACACCAAACAATCTCCTACAGATTAAAACAGGCCACACACGGTCGGAATTGACGCGATCGGATTTTGTTGTCGGAAAACTTTATCTCCTGCTGTCCAACTTTGTGTGTCGGAAAATCCGATGGAAAATGTCCGATGGAGCCCACACACAGTCGGAATTTCGGACAACACGCTCCGATCGGACATTTTCCATCGGAAAATCCGACCGTGTGTACGAGGCATTAGTCAGTAGTTCCAGTCCTCTAATGCCTGTACCCACACAGTACCCCAAATAAATTGTTCCAAACAAAGCATTACTCACCTAGCCAACCTCTGCCTCTCTCAGAGAACATATCTGCCGCTGGGGAGAGGCCTGGACTGGCCCTTCTCCCTGGAGTCCTTTTTGCCGCTGGAGAGAAGACAGGGTGACTGGGCTCACTCTATCATGCTGTTGGGGATCTGGGCCGACTGCTCAGCATCCCTGGGGTATACAGGTGGAGACTGAAGTCCCATCCACCTTCACAGGAAATCCATCCTCTCTTAGTTGAGGGCAGAGTCCAGCAGTACTCGGCCCTGTTGCCAGCCCTTCTGCTGGAAACCCCACACCATCTGCTCTGGCTAACTGTTGGGGAGGGAGGCTGACTGCCCCGCCTCCCTGGAACTCTGTAAATGTTGCCAGTGCTGGGCAGAGGTTGGTGGCACTCTGCCCGGTTGCCAGTGCTTCAACTGGGGGAGTTCCTTGTAACTCCACAGATACTACTGTTGGTGCTGGACAGAGCACAGTGAAGTTTGGCCCCAATACCAGCTCTTCTGCTGGAGGCTCATCAGGTTGTTCTTCCTCAGCAGAAAAGTCTATCAAATCCCCTGTCTCTGCAACTGGTGTCTGTTGATAGAGATTCACCATCTCCTGTCCATGGAGCTCAGAAGATGCTATCAGTGCTGGGCAGAGGTTAGCAGAGCTCTGCCCTGTTGTCAGCACTTCAGGTTTGGGGACGGCAATCTCCAGATTTTCCACTGCCGATTCTCTAGCATGCTGCTGGACAGGCATATTCCTCCATCCAAGATCATCCCATGCAGAAACAGGATCATCAAGGTCAGTCAGCACTTGCTGCATCCGCCATAAGACATCTGCCTCCATAGCTGTAAGGGCAGGATGGCAAAGCACACTGTTACTCTGCCACATTGCTGACTCTTCAGCCAGGATTTCAGGGTTGTCAATTGGTATTTCCTGATAGTCCCAGGCAAAGGGAGCCCAGCCCTGGCACTGAGCAACGTCTAGCAGCTGTTTGTAGGCAATCTCCAGCTCCCAATCCTGAACGGCCAGAAACTCCAAATCTTCCTGTGCACTTCCGAAATGTTCAGTAGCCCTTCTCTGAAATCCATGATTTCGTCCACCCGCCACTCCAAATCACTCCCAAAGTTAGGGTCCCCTGTCAGCTTCACATACAACAGTCCCAAGCCGCCGTAGTTTAAGCCTTCCGTTGGGCTGTCATCCGCTATCCAGGGACATGCTTGGGATACGTGCCACCGGAGGGCTCTGTAGCTCTCATCCAGCTTCATCTCTGCCCAGACCAGCCTGCTTAATTCAGCTGTCTGCTCCTTGTGTGGTCTTTTCTCCCAAAAACCGCACCTGCTATCCGTACTGTGACCAGTACCTTTCCTGGATGGAGGGGAGAACTTTTCCCTGGTGTTGCTGCTCACGGGCTAGCACTTCTTTCCAGAGTTTGCAGCGAATAGAATCACACCATCCCAGCAGGACCTGCTCTGATACTGGTCCTCTGTGCTGTATCTGCATCTCTCACAACCTCCTTCTGAATTCCTCCTCCATGGCGACTGGTATCTGTACCTCTCCTCTCCTGCTATCTGGACCATGGATCCAGGTGGAAGTTTGGATGTCCCAGACTGCAGGAAGCATCCTGCTGCTTGCCACCAATGTCACAGAACGTCCCACACTCCACTTGAGTGCTTCCATCAGTATACCACTTCCTTGTAGTCTGGATACAGATATCAGATAATCCAACTGCTCCCAAGCATAAAACAAGATGGGATTTGCGTAGTTGCTAACATGGACTAACTTTATTAGAACCAGAATACAGTCTTATATACAGTGGAATATGAGGTTCCCCTCTCCTGCTCATATTACTCTAACAATACACCTGTAACCTAATTAACCTAATTAACATGAGCTAGTTTACTAAATCATTTACCCAGACCAGATGACTCAGAGACATGACCTGTAGGACACAGACTTTTGGTCACCGAGCTTCACACAGTAGTATAAACACAATAGCAGGAGCTAATTACAATTAACAATACAAACAACAATCTCCCCCCTCCTCAGCCTAGTCATCAACAAACTATAGTAGGAGTAGACTGTTCATCTCCTAGCCAGTCCTGGAGGCCAATGTGATCAGCTCACACAATTAACATGTTGAGTTCAGAATCAAACAAACCAATAATAGTCTCTACATACATCCTGGGAGATATTGTGGACAAATATTACTGTCCCATTTTAAGTAGTCCAAGATATATTTTCTCACTCACTCTGTGTCAGGATAGCACATGGTGACTTAGACATAAGAGGTGTATGGGGAGCTGAAATAAGGGCAACCCCTACTTTCCAAGGGATTCTGAGTTCCACGGGCCCTCCCGTCACAGCATGCATCCTTGATCATGAGCCACTGGCATGACCCTGACCCTGTCCTGGTGCTATAGTTGCACAGATACTCATTGATGGCCCTCTGCTGCGTGTGCAGCCGCTGCAGCATGGCCAACATTGAGTTCCATCTGGTGGGCATGTCACAGATTAGGCGGTTCTTTGGCAGGTTGTATTCCTTTTGGAGGTCAGACAGCTGAGCACTGGCAGTATATAACAGGCGGAAATGCACACAGACATTCCTGGCCTGCCTCAGGAGATCCTGTAAGCCCAGGTACCTGCACAAGAACCGCTGCACCACCAAATTAGGGATGTGAGCCAAACAGGGAACATGGGTGAAGTGACCCTGTTGGAGGGCAGAGAGGAGGTTGGTGCCATTGACGCAAACCACCATTCCTGCCTGAAGCTGGCAGACTGCCCCTTTAGAGTTGACAGAATCTCTGCCCCAGTTTGGCTACTGTCCCCTAAGCACACCAGCTCAAGCACTGCATCTTTTTGCCTGAGTGCTTGGAGGCATGGTGGTGGAACAAGCTCCAGCAATACTGCACCCTGTCCTGCATCCTTCCCAGCTGCTGGCAGGGTCACGGTAACGTCCCTGTCCATGCATGCTGAACCATGAGTAAGCGGTAATATGCACCTTAACGCTGACCGCCCTGTCCAGCGAGGCCAAGACATTGCCTTCCACATGCCGGTAGAGAGCCGGAATTGCCTTCCATGAAAAAAAGTGGCATTTGGGAACCTGCCATTGAGGTACCGCACATTCCACAAATTCACAAAAGGGGCAGAGTCTACCAGCTGAAAAGGCAGCAGGTGGAGTGCTAGCAATTTAGCCAAGCTAGCATTCAGCCGCTGGGCATGTGGATGGCTGGGACTGAATTTCTTTCGCCGGTTTAGCAACTGGGGTAGGGAAATTTGCCTGCTACAATCAGACGTTGGTGTAGCTATAGCAGATTGCCCGCAAGTACTTGGCACACCTAATTCTACACCTTCATTACTCTGAGTACAGGTTTCTAAGAGAACTGAAAGTATAGTGGGGTTGGAGATCCCAGCTGATGAGGAGCAAGGAGAGTTCCGTTCTTTGGTGTGGGTCTTTTAAATACACTTGCCAACGGACTGCATGGGAGTTCGACATATGTCTGGTCAAGCATGTGGTGCCCAAGAGGCTGCTGTTTTGGCCACGCTTGGTACGCTTCAGACACATGTTGCAAACAGCAATGGTGCAATCTGCTGCACATGTCTCAAAAAAGGCCCACACCAAAGAACTTTTGGAAAAACGTGCGGAGTCAGAAGCGCCTTGCACATGCGGAGCTCTGCGGTGTGATGCAGTCGGTTGGCTGCCCTTAAGTTGGCCCCTGGAGGACATCCTGCCTCATTGGAGATGTGCCTCCTGCTCCTCCTCCTCCTCTCTCCTATCAGGCACCCATGTAGAGTCAGTGACCTCATCATCCCCTCCCTCCTTGTCACTGGAGCAAACCTGGCAATATGCTGCAGCTGGGGGAACATGACTGCCAGTTTGTTGTCCTTCTTGGGCACCCCCTCTCTCTGGGCTCACGTTACTGCCTTCCTCAATCTGGGTACCATCATCGGAGCCTTCAAAACTTTGCTTTATTTATATTTGTGTGTATCCCACTTCTAGCATCAAGTTCTCGACAGGCATCTCCCCCCCAGGCTCTGGGTATCATTATTCCAGAGACCTGTTCTGTCATTATACAGGTCCTGCAAAAGGAATATATTAAGGTAAGATTTCTCCTTTAACATCACATTATATGTGTTTAATGTTTGCTAATGTATTGTATTTATTTCATCATTCCCTAATTACCATAATTGTAATATGCTGTTAATGTCCCCTTTATCCTCATGCATGCTTGAATTTTTTAAACTTCCTTTTTGTCCTTAATGCATATTTGCCTTCACTAACCTCCCCAGCATGCTATCCTGGGCCCATACACACCTAGCCTAGTCATTTAACAATGTCTTTTGTCAGCTCCATAGTAGTGCTTTACCCTAAACACCCCCTAAAATGTGTACAAATGTTATTTGCATGCTTAAATTTAGGCAGAGTTCCAGATTTTTTTTTGGGTCCCAAACTCATTTGGAACCCTCCCTCCCCCCAACCATTAATGCCCCGTACACACGATCGGACATTGATCGGACATTCCGACAACAAAATCCATGGATTTTTCCGACGGATGTTGGCTCAAAGTTGTTTTGCGTACACACGGTCGCACAAAGTTGTCGGAATTTCCGATCGCCAAGAACGCGGTGACGTACACCACATACGACAAGACTAGAAAAGGCCAGTTCAGAACCAAGCGCGGCACCCTTTGGGCTCCTTTTGCTAATCTCGTGTTAGTAAAAGTTTGGTGAGAGACGATTCGTGCTTTTTCAGACTCGTGGTTTTCAGATCGTTTTCTGCTGTTCAGTTTGTGCTTGTGGGTTTGTATCTGCTCTTCAGTGCGTGCAGCAAGTGATGCGTGACTCTTGTCATTCTGTTCTTGTTCGTTCTTTACTGTTTTTCAGGTTGCTCTTCACAGGCCTTGCTGTTCTTCAGTGCATTCTGTTACTTCGTTCTGAGCAGCCGACTGTTTTCTAGCCATGTTGCATATACGTACTCCTTGTAGAGTTCGTGCTGTGCGGGGGCTTGGTGTTGGGGTCCTGACCTTGACACAAGTCCAGTCCATGAACAGGGTGGGGAGAAGTTCATGGACCAAGAATTGGTTTCTTCAGCGTGACCAGTTCTGTCATATGCCTTTGCTCCGTGAGATCTGTGAGAATAATCCTGATGATTTCAGGAACTTTCTCCGGATGACGGACCCCGTATTTCACCATTTGTTGGCTGTGCTGACCACTTATATTAGCAGGCAGGATACCTGCATGAGGCAAGCCATCACTCCGGAGCAGAGGCTTGTCGCCACCCTGCGGTACTCGGCGATGGGGAGAAGCCTGCAGGAATTGAAGTTCTCGACAGGCATCTCCCCCCAGGCTCTGGAAATTATTATCCCAGAGACCTGTTCTGCCATCATTCAGGTCCTGCAAAAGGAGTACATGAAGGTAAGATTTTTACCCTTTAATATCACATTTTATTGTATTTAATGTCTGCTAATGTATTGTATTTCTTTCCTCATTCTCTAATTACCATGATTGTAATATGCTGTGAATGTCCCCTTTGTGGATTTTTAGGTAATTATTTTTTTTCTCCTTCATACATATTTGCCTTCACTTACCTCCTCAGCATGGTCTCCTGGCCCTATATTCACCTCATGTAGTCACTTAACAATGCATTTTATCAGCTCCATAGTAGTGCTTTACCCCAAACACCCCCTAAAATGTTTTAAAATGTGATTTGTGCTTTAAATTCAGGCAGAGTGCCAGAGGCATTTTTTAGTGGGTTCCCAAATCATTTTTAACCCTCCCTCCCCCCAACTGCTAAGTCAGCTGATACCAATTCTCTATCTATCCTCAATCATCTATCTGCTGACTTTGCCAAACCCATACACACTATAGCCATCTCTTTTGTGGTCAGATTTATGGATGAATTCCCCAAAGCATGTAGTGGAAGGGCCTGCCTGTATACTTTCAAATGGTACTGTTTGAAGTCTCTGTATACTATTATTATCTTTTTTTTTTTTCTCTTAATAGATTTTTATTGAAAACGTTTTCGCAGGTTACATGTTATGCATTTATACAAGTATGAAATTATTCGATTGTAAGTGCATTGACATGTTGTACAAATGATACTAAGATCTGAGTAACTGAGAATGTGACTAAACACTGTGAAAGAGTTCAGATCAAGGTAACTAATGCCAACTAACAGCAGGTAACAAACATAGTCTTATCAAATTATAAAGGTGATAACCTGGAGTGGAGAAAGAGAAGATGGGAGGGGGGGGGGAGAGCAGGGGGGTAGGGACAAGGAGGAGGGGGGGGGTAAAGAGAGCAGCAATGCTATGCTATATATCGAAGTATGACTGTTACAAAATATAATTCTCTGTGTACCATTTGTACCAAGGATTCCAAAGGTCTAGTGTTTTGGAGTGATGTTGTGACCCTCGTGAAAGAAGAGTTTCATATGTGAAGTGCATTTGAACTAAATTGACTACCTCCACTTTCAAAGGAATGATATTTGATTTCCATTTTCTCATTAGAAGAAGTTTAGTTGCCAGAAGAATGTGTGTGGTCACCTGTCTGAGATATATAGGTAACTCATCAATGTTTAGGTTGAGGATCGCTAACTGTGGAGTTAGAGTGATAGGAAAGTGCAGAATTTCTTGCAAGATGGTTTGTACATCAAGCCAGAGCTGTTGTATATGAGGGCATGCCCATAGGATGTGTAGGAGAGTGCCGGATTGACCGCAACCCCGCCAGCATTCATGTGAAGTGTGGACATGAAATTTGGCAATTCTGTGAGGGGTTAGATACCATCTCATTAGTGTTTTTTGAGTAAGTTCCCAGAGAGATGTACAGGAAGTTGCTTTGTACACCGAGTTGATTGTTATTAACATTGGTGATCAGTGAATTGTAGTTTTAGGTCTTTCTCCCAATCAAGGAGAGGTTTGGATTTGAAGAATGTGTTTTTTTCCTGCATTAGTAAATAAATGAGGGAAACCCCGTTGGGCTTGGTGTTGTCTGAGAAGAAATAATCCCACAATTTCGTGGGTAGTGCTCCTTCTAGGGATGAGTAGGTTGCGAGGCATTTTTTTATTCTATGATATGTCAGAAAGTCTTTGGTGGGTGCATTATATTCTTTTTGCACTTGTGGGAAAGATTTGTTAGACGTGATGTTGAGGAGGTCCTGTGTGTGTAAAATCTGATCTGAGATCCAGTGTGGGAAGTTTAAATCAGGGGTCAGGTGTTTTAGGGTGTTGATAGGAATTGGAAGAGGTTTGGTCGGGAGAAGTGACCATTTGGTATGATGTAAGGTTCTCCATGCTTTGATGGAAGCTTTACTAGGTGGGGAGTAATGCTGTAAGGAGTGGTTGTTCATGGGGGTACTGAGTAACCAGTCGGTGAGGTTGGGGCCTGGTGTTTCATTGTTTTCTATGGCGCTCCACAGGGTAGTGGGTTTAGGTTGTAGCCATTCTCTCAGCTGAGATAAGATCGTGGCTAGATAATAGTCTTTTATATCAATGTGTCCCATCCCTCCTTTAGATCTGTGTTTTATGAGTTTAGAGTGGCTACATCTAGCTTTCTTTCCTTGCCAGACAAATTAGTTCAGGATAGATTGGAGGGAGTTGAGGTATGATGTTGAGAGAGGGATAGATAATGTACGGAAGATGTAAAGTAGTTTAGGGAGGACCATCATTTTGAAGGCTGCTAGGCGACCTGCCCATGTGAATTCGTATTTTGAAATTTTTGACATTTCCCTAATGAGCATTTGCTTAGTTTCTACATAGTTATGTGTAAAGAGGCCTTTTGTGGATTTTGTAAGTTTGATCCCTAGATAAGGTATCCCAGAATCTGCCCATGAGTAAGGATATTCATTCATAAGAGTGTTACTGGTTACTGCATCCATACCTAGGTCTAGTATGAAGGACTTGTGTTCATTAACCTTATAATACGAAACATCACTAAATTTTTTCAGTAGCATTTGTACCGAAGCCAGGGAGGAATGAGGGTTCATGATCATCAATATCACGTCATCAGCAAATAAGTTGATTTTTGTGCCTACCTGAAACCCTGTTATTTTAGAAGATTGTCTTATGTGTTCTGCTAGGGGTTCCATTGCTAGGTTGAAAATGATTGGTGAGAGTGGGAAACCTTGGTGGGTGCCATTTGTAATGGAAAATGGTTTGGATAACATTTCCGACGTGTATACCTGAGCAGATGGTGCGGAGTATAGAGCCATTATGGCAGTTAATATTGGCCCCTGAAAACCAAATTTTCTCAGAGTATCCCGTAGATACTGCCAGTGTACTCTATCGAACGCCTTCTCTGCATCCAGAGATAAGAGCAGAGAAGGCGTTCGAGACGATTCGGCACTGTGGATTATGTTGACAATCCTGCGAGTTGCATCAGATGTCTGCCTACCCTTCGTGAAGCCTGATTGGTCTTTATGGATTAATAGTGGCATTAAATTGAATAGTCTAGTGGCTATTAATTTAGCATATATTTTTGTGTCTAGGTTGAGAAGACAGATGGGTCTAAAGTTTTGAGCATGGGTGGGTTCCTTACCTGGCTTCGGTAGAGTAATGATGAGAGCGCTTAGCATTTCAGGAGGGAGAGAAGAGGATGAGGCAGCGTCATTGAATACTGAAGACATATATGGTGCTAGAATTGTACCAAATCGTTTGTAATATTCACCTGTAAGGCCGTCTGGTCCTGGTGATTTGTTCGAGGGTAAAGTTGTAATTATGTTACGAATTTCTATGTCAGTAAATGGGGTGTTTAATGCGGATAATTGGTCTGCGGTCAATTTGGGGAGATTGATTTTGTGTAGAAATGATTCTATGTCTTGTAAGGATGGTTGTTTGACAGAGGTATCGTCTTTTAGATTGTATAACGTGTTGTAATAGTGACTGAATGCGTCTGCAATGGATTGTGGGTCTGTCAGTTTTTGTTTGGTGGCTGGGTGAAATAGATGTGCAATTTTAGTTTTGGAGTGATGCCCTTTAATTCTGTTAGCCATAGTTTTCCCATCCTTATTGCCAGTGGAGTAGTGCTTTGCTCTAAAGTATGTATGTGCTTTCTCGAATGTTTGTAACAGGTGGGACCTTAATTCCTGTCTAAGGGAGTCTAATTTTTTTTTGCGTGCTGGGTCAGGTGACAATTGGTTTTGGGTTTCTAGAGTTTTAATGTTTGAAGTTAGTAGATTTAGACGCTGTGATCTCCTCCTCTTCTCTCTAGCCCCAATTTTTATGAGAATTCTTCTTATGAATGCTTTATGGGCATTCCAGAGGACAGAGTTATCCTGTACAGATCCTGAGTTGGTGTTGAAGTATTCTTCCAGGCAGCTTCGGATGTAGGACGAATGGGCAGGTGATTTAAGGATTACAGCATTCGCTCTCCAGATCCGAGTTCGGGAGATTGTTGGGGAGTCTTCCAGGGTTATAGTGACTGGCGCGTGGTCAGACCACGTAATGGTATCTATTGCTGATGAGGAAATTTTGGGGAGTGTCCATTTGTCTACCAGAAAATAGTCAATTCTCGTGTAAGAATTATGCCGGGGTGAGAAATAGGAGTAGTCTCTTTCTGTGGTATGATGGCATCTCCACACATCGTACAGGTCATTGGATCTGATGAGGGATCCCATAGGGGAGGGTAATCTGTGCAAAGGAGTGGAAGAGTCTATGGAGTTGTCCGGTACTATGTTGAAATCTCCACATATTATTAGTTGACCTTGTTTGAATTGGTAAATTTTTTTCATCAGTTTGGAGAGACAGTTGATTTGTTTCTTATTGGGAGCGTAGATTGTGACGATGGTATATCTGAGAGTGCAGTCTAGAGCTAGATATCTGCCTTCTGTATCAATGAGACTATTGTGGAGAGTGAAGGAGCAAGAAATCTTAATAGCTATCATGACACCTCTCTTTTTCTCTGGGCCTGATGCTTTAAAGATGTGGGTAAAATTTTTGTTGGTACATAGGAGCTTAGCGGTAGATTTAAAGTGAGTTTCTTGAATACAAAGAACTTCACAGTGGGAGTCTTGGGCAGTGTGCCATAGAGAAGCTCTCTTGGCCAGAAGGTTTAGTCCCTTCACATTGAGTGACAAAAATTATGGTAGTGATGTGGAGGAGGCGTAAAATATGTTAGTACTTACAGTTCCTCGTGTTGCTGGTGCGGCGGCTGTGAGATCCTTGGGGCTTGTTAGTGTGGTTGATCAAATAGGTTGTTGTTAAGAAGAAGGTCGAGTTCTGAAGGTCTTGAGCTCTCAGGGAGAAGAGTAGATAAAAAGGGAAATAGAAAAAACAATTAGTATGTTCTCGCAGGGGTAGAGGATGCAAGGGTTGGCAGTAAGTTTGAGGACTCAGAGTGAGGGTAAAGTTCGTGGACTATCTGCAACGAGCAGGCACCGGATCGGAGTGCAAATGAATGATGGTTTAGGATCATCACTAACCTGGTGTTCAGGTGTTGAAGTTAGTATGCATTCCCTTGTTGTGCACATGGAGGTTCGCTGTATGGGACGGCTGGGTTGACGGTTCGATCTCGGGAATGATGCCCCAATTTCGAAGTAGCTTTATACCTTCTTCCACCGTGTGAATGCTATGCCATGCCCCATTTTTGGTGATGAGTAGCTTGGTTGGAAATCCCCACTGGAACGGAATTTTATGATCGTGGAGAGGTTTTGTAATGGTCTGCAGCTGACGACTCTGTTGGCGGGTGAACTGGGAAATATCAGCAAAGAGTTGCAGCTTGGCGTATGGGGCTGGTAGTTGTCCCAGGCGTCTGGATTGCTTAAGCAACATATCTTTGGTATGGAAGAAGTGTATTCTCATCAAGGTGTCTCTGGGTACTTCTGCAGGTAAATGTGGTTGTTTTGGTAGTCGATGGATTCGATCGATTATGGTTTCAACAGGTGGGAGGTCAGAGAGGAGCGTTGAGATGAGTTTTCTCGCATATGCGTTCAAGTCAGCCGGGAGGATATTTTCAGGAATACCTCTGATCTTCACATTGTTGCGTCTCAAACGGTCTTCGAGATCCGCCATTTTGGCCCTGACCCAGTGGTGTTCTTCGCGGGTATGGTCATGCGCATCTACTAAATCGTTTACTGTTTCAGTCATGACAGACATCTGTTTTTCAATTTGGCCCATCTTTTGTCCCGTGTGCATCATTTCTGTTTTAAAGGCAGTGAACATGGAGGAGATGTCATTGTGAAGAGAGCTATGCAGTGACATCAGCATCTCCTTCAGCATTGTGTCAATAACAGGCTGGTTAGATGTGGGGAAGGCCGCTATGGGGGATGATAATGGTGTCTGCATGAGCAGATGATCTAGAACAGGTCTTACCTCCAGAGCCTGTGTATCTGCATCCAGGCGCATCCACGGTTTTGCTGGACTGTTTGATGTGGAGGATGATCCTGATGGTGGGTGAGAGCTGGATGCTTGATCCTGAGGTGGTATTGAAGGATCATCCTCGTCAGGCAGATCTGTGTAGGAATCAGCAGTGCGCTGTTCCCCTGTGAGCTGTGAGGCGCCGCGGGCGCCATCTTTGATTCTTTCTTCCTAAGAGAAAGTGTAGAAATCAGTCAATTTCTTTGGCTGTCTATATGCCTTCCTTTTCCGGGATGTTCCGGTCTGGTTGCCCGAGGTATGGGGGTTAGTTGAATGCATTTTGGGGTCCGGTGGAGTGATGTGTGGGCTCAGATCTTCGATCGGTGCAGGAGCTGTGTAATTATGCTGCCATACTGCTCGGCGGTTAGCCACGCCCCCTATACTATTATTATCTTGATAGGTAATAGCAGAATGTCCAAATGTGCTCAAATGTGTACAATGTGTATTTATATCTTTGTATTATGACAATTCTTACCTGTCCAGTGGACTGCCAATAGTGTAACTAAGGAGGGGCTGGCCAAAGTAATACCCATTATTTAGGCATTCATCTCTCAATGAAGTGGAGAGGGTTACCTGTCCAAGAGTCCTCCCTATAATCTTAGAAATGGCCCATGAGAGGAGGGGGGAATCTGATAGGTGTACCTTATACTTTGGTCTTTAAAAACTCCCTTAAATAAATGTTATCTTGATGTTGGCCAAGAATGTTTGTGTCTAATCTGCTTTCCCTGTTTATGTGCAAAATGACTAAATTTTTTTTTGTTTGACTCCACAGTTTCCTTCCACGCCACAGGAATGGCAGACTGTGGCCTCCCACTTTGCCCAGCGGTGGGACTTTCCTAACTGCGGAGGGGCAATTGATGGGAAACACGTCCACATTGTCCCACCACCCAACTCAGGGTCGTACTATTATAATTATAAGAGGTTCAATAGTATTGTGATGTTGGCGGTGGTGTTGGCTACTTATGAGTTCCTGTATGTGGACTTGGGGAAGAATGGCCAGATGTCCAATGGTGGAGTCATCACCCAGACGGAGTTCTACAGGCATCTCCAGAATGGCAGCTTGGACTTGCCACCTCCAGAAGACAATGTGAAAGGACTCCCCTTCGTCTTCGTTGTGGATGAAGCATTTGCGCTGGGGGACCATCTTATGCGGCCATTCCCAATGAGGACCATCACCCCAGACAAGAGGGTTTTTAATTACCGGCTTGCCAGAGCCAGAAGAGTGGTGGAGGACACTAGACATGTGCATTCGTTTTTCGTCCGAATGCATTTTCGTCCGAATTTCAGGTATTGTCGTTATCGTTTTAACAAACGATAACGAAAGCCCAGATTCCGAAAAACGAAAGATCCAACATAAACAAATGCTTTATTTTCGTTTTCGTTGCGACAACAGTTCGATATAGATAGGAGATTCGACATGACGCTAACGATAACAATTTGTGTCTATCGAACCTGTGGTCGAATGTGCCTAACCTTAACTCTATAGTCTATCCACCATAGTAGTCCAAGATTATTCGAAAAGATTCGACATAGAGAGAAGATTCGACATAGAGAGAGAAGATTCGACATAGAGAGAGAAGATTCGACGTAGAGAGAAAAATTAAGTAAAATAAAAATAATGATGATGATGGTTATTATTATTATTGGCCAATTGTAACCAAAAAGGAGGGGCAGTAAAATAGCTAGAACCGCATGTACAGCCAACTTAGTTTGACTTACGATTTGCTAGCAGAGAGAGACAGACACGCTGATTCATTTCAGAACAGTCAATCTTAGCTGGTCCGTTTGAATTCATTGTCACTTTATCAGAGAACCTGAACTATTTCATTTGAGCATAAGCTAAGCACAGCAGCAGAACAGTAGTGAAGCAAGGTACATCTGTGTTGTGAACTTGATAGATAGACTAGTGATACTAGTGTTGCTGCTAGTGTTGTGATAGACTCAGAGGCTGCCCGTGTTGTGGTGAGGGTGATTTATAGATTGAGATTCTATATACCCTATCTCCACTCCAGTCCATTTTCTGACTTGCAGTTGCTGTAAAGTTCAGAAATGTACCGTTCTAATGTAAAAGTGAAGGCTGGTAGAGGTAGTGGTTGTGGTCGCGGTCGCAGTGGACGCCTTGGTAAAAAAAGTGGCAAGGTCTCTGCTACTAGTGCCTCTGACACTTCTGCCACCACCAACATGCTGTCCACAGCAGTGGGTGTCACCGCCAGTGCCACCCACAAAGCTAGTTCCACCACCCCCAGTTCTTCTAATATTACTTTTCCTGCCAGACCACCAACATCTGCTGCCACTTCCACTGCCAGTGCAGCGCCTCCTTCCACTTCTACAGGTGTCATGGCTGCATATTTTTATGGAATAGGCAAGAAACCTAGTAAAGTGGAGTTGCCTTTACAGTCACCACCACCAATCACACTACCAGTGCCACTGCCCAGCTCCCCAAAGGAGCAATTGAGGGAGACAGCAGCAGAGACAGAGTGTGAGACTTTTTCTTCATTGGCCCAAGAAGATGATTTAGAATGTGATGCTCCTCTTTCCCCAAACGCTGCGGATGTTTTATACAATCTTAGCCCACAGGACTTACAGCTTGACCTGGAGAAAGTGCAAGAGGGATATTCTGTGAGGAGTAGGACAGGTAGCAGTCCACTTTTTTCATCTGCTGCTAACTCCCCTTCTCCCTCTGTTATTATGGAAGAATCGTGTGATGATGATATCACTGACCTCCCAGTCCCCAACACCCCTGCCATTAGCAGCACTAGTTCTAGTTCACCAAGTGTAACTGTAGTGGCAACAGCTTCCACCACTGGTGTGCTACCTGCTGCAGCTATATCAGCCCTAAATAGATATCCACAGGGTCAAGGGGCATCCCGCCGCAGCAATGTTTAGAAATACTTTCAAACATTGGAAGGCGGGTTCTTTGCCAAGTGTAAATTGTGTGGGAAGCAAGTAAGTAGGGGTAAAAAGTTAGGTCATTTAACCAATGCTGGTATGAACCTACACCTTAAAAATTACCACCACTCTACTTTACTGCGGGCAGAGGCAGAAAAAGAAGATGGTAGAGCAGGAAGCAGCATAACGGACTCTGACTGTACTGGTGGTACCTCCTCAAGCACACCACTTACTCACAGCACAGGAGGCAATAGAGAGGGTTCAATTAATACAACCCGTCCACGTGCAGTAGTTCCACTGCAGACCCACTCAGACAGATGCACTCTGTAGGAATCGGAAGTGCACCGCTAGGTAGTGGATCCTAGGACTGACTGCTGTGGATTGAAACCTGGGAGGTTCAGGAAGCAGGTCTACTGGATCACTAACACAGATCCCACTGGGAGCTAGAGCATAGATTCCCCAGGGCGCGCAGTCTAAGAGCCAGTAGGTGTTCACCAGAGCCTCTAGTGGTGAGGATGGACTGCGCTGCAGTCTGGCTCCAGGTCGCGGCCCCCAGGGTCTCACATCTCATGCTCATGGTAGACTACAGGAGAAGAGGAAAGAGGCAGCAGGCTGGAACAACAAGCAAGTAAGGGATAAGCCAAGGTCGGGGCCACAAGCAGACAAGGACAACAGGATACACGCCAAGGTTCAGGGTCACAGGCAAACAGGGATGGTCAGGGACACGCCAAAGGTCAGGGTCACGAGCAGACAGGAATAGTAGAGAACAGGCCAAAGTCGGTTAACTGGAATCAGACGTAGGAAACACAGCCAGTACACACGAAAGCTAACACACAATGGTTGATCAGCACTGCTGACTTGCAGTGCACAGGTTAATATAGGGTTCCCTGATAGGAGCTGGGGTGGAGCCATGCTAGAGGAGAGCTTACAAAAGCAGTCAGGTGAGGGTCAGCTGGTCTCTAGAGATGAACACATGGAGACAGGTAAGCTGACAGACAAACTCTAATGCATAACCATGACACTGCCCTTTGAACTGTTGCCCCTTGTAATTGCGTTAGCCTGTGAACCTCTGTCCGGTTAACTGTTGCCCTCATGATTGCAAGCCTGCAACCTATGTCCTGTGAACTGTTGAGGACTGTATAGAGTAACCCCTGCTGTAACTATCTGCTGGGTATTCTGGTGGAGGGAAAGCTGAACACAATACATGGGATTACCCTTTGCACATTGAAATAGTGTAGAGAGAAATCTCATCAATTTTCTAAGTTCAGCCTGATGGTTAAATGTAGAAAAACTACAATTATAAGGCCTCTAGTAAGTTAGTAACAATATATGGACTAGTTCATTTAGATAAACATCACACAAATCTAACAAGGAAAGCAAAACTCAAGAAAACAATTATTTCTGAACAAAATTTTTTTATTTAACAGTTAACATAAACAAAACAAAAAAAAAAAAATAGAGTACATTCTCCACCAACCTGGTGACCAGTCGCTGTAGGGACATATTAATCCCAGCCAACTGGTCACCAAGGTACCGCGTAGCCTCCAGGTGTCTCCTGAGGCTACGCTGGTACCTCTCCAGAGCCACAGAGTGACGGAGCTGCCGGCGATTGTGGAGGGCCAAAGATCGACGCAGCCTCCGGGTAACTGCAAAATGTCTCTTTTGGACCTCCACAATGCGCCGCAGATAATCCGTCACATGTGGCTCTGGAGGGTGGGGGATGTGTGCCTGTTCTGGAGCGGGTGAAGGATGCACTGGGGAGGCCAGGTGGGGGGATGTTGAAGGGTGGAGGACTGTAGAAACCACTGGGGACTCGGAAGGACAGTCAGTCCTCAACCAGACGCAGGCAGGTCCAGGTCTTCGTCCACAGGCTGCAGTTGCAGGATGAAGACTTCACCTGTGAAGAAAAGAAAATACATTAGATAGATAGATAATACAATACACATACACATGGCTTCTTCACCCTAACATTATATAAAGGCAAAGATCTCCCAGCCCTTGTAGACAATCCTGTAACATCTTGAGATGTTTTCACTTCCATCCATACCAGTTTTTGATATTTAGTGAGATGCACCTAATCAATTTGTGTGTAGGAGATAGTGGTGTCTGTGTCAATTCGCTGCGTCATACCAAGTTTGCAGAGCTGTGCAGGAAGGTGTAGTACTACTTTACTGTACTCTGACCGGGGTGGAGCTGAGTGTCCTCCCCGGCCAGAGTACAAAGGGATTCCCCTCTACACATCGAGCAGTGTAAAGGGGAATCTCCCAAAGATTTTATCCGCTTGGTCGCACGGGCGGCTGGAGAAAATCTTAAGGTGTAATGGACGCCTAAGTGCTACTGCTAACTAATCTACCTCATCCAGACTGACTGACTTTGGCAAATATGGAGGATCAGTTGCACTTGCAGAAAAACATATCATAAGCTATATCAGCTTTTAACATTACACTCACCAAAGAGAAGCCATTCAAGCCATTGCATATGGGATGACCTAATAAAAAGTTGTTTAATAAAATATAGCAGGCTACTTTTTAAAGTTGATAATTTTGTAAGGCCACTGATTGTTGAATAAAATAAGCCCCACTTCTGTTCTAGGCTAGGTAGGTTACTCACTCCTGGTCTAGGCTAGGAGGTATAACAGGTATAACATCATGAGAAAAGTGTTAATGCATGCATTAGGGGCATGCCAGAGATTGAACGTGTCCAGGGACTGCCAGCCAATAGCTGGAGATTCTTTTCTGACACACCCCCCCGCAGCCTGCTGTGTTATTCATAATGATTAACAGTGATTGGCTCAGACTGGGAATCTGAACTGCAGCAAGAAGGTGGCGTGATCAGGGACATTGGGGAAATATTAACAAGCACAGGTCACGCTAACAGGAAAACTGGAATCAGCTGCAGAGGGAAACTAATATAATTAATAATTCCAGCTAAACCGAAGCCTTGCAGAATAAATCACAAGCTATTCTAGACAAGGTATGCCATCAGCATTTCATATTTAAAATACTATATTTGCCTGGAAAATACAAAAAAGTTATGCTTACTCCCTGGATCTGCCGCGTCTGGCTGTTCCTCCGCATCCCCAGCAGCCTCTACAGGGCAGGTCTCCTCCACCTCCTGCTCAGCAGCTGTTGAGTAATGATAGAAAAGAACATTACAATCTGCAGTGTACAACAATCTCACACATTAGTACAAGAACATTGAAACATGTATGATCACTCAGCAGATACCAGCAAGATTATACTAACTTACATGTGGGCGTTGCTGCCTCAGCCTCCTCCTCAGTCTCCCCCTCTGACTGGATGAAACCTATTTATAAAGGAGAAATGATGAACGTTAATAAACGTAAATAAATATACTGTAGTGTAAATAGATAAAATTAATTATCCATTAGCATGACAATACAGGGCAGGTCACTAACGTTTATCTACAAGGCAGGGACATGCATTCACCATTTAGAAAATATCATTTAAAAAAAAAAACAAATACGAGGCACTTACCTGTCCTGGTTCCAGCGGCGCCGGCAAGTGCTAGGTGCACTGCCACTGATCAGGCACCTTAGTTCAGAGCGGCAACGTTCTGTCAGATTACGTAAGTTACGCAATCGCTTGCGTTACCTGACAGAGCGTCGCAGAGGCTCTACCTGTCACTGCATGAGTGAGAAACAATGACACTGGAATCAACAATGGAAGGCTGGACAAATGGAAAAGGAACCACTGTATTAGTGTCACTACTACAGTACTTAATGCATGATGATGACGTTGAGGACTGCTCCTCTGCCCTCTGCCTTTGGCGGCGCTGGGCCTGGAGACGATCTTTAAATAAAATCAAACACATCATGGTAAAATTACTATGTCGCGTCGCATGGTTGACAAAAAAAATTTCCTGCACACAATGCAATGCTGACACCAACCCTGATGAGCCAGCAGTTTTCTTATCTCATCCTCCCCTACAGCTGCTAAGAGCTCCTTCTCATGGGGGAGGAGAAGCACCTGCTTTCCTCTGCGCCCCGACTGCCTGCGCTTACGCACTATGGAACTGCAAAACAAAAAGAGAAGAGAAACGGGTTCCACAATTAAACTACAATTGTAATCTGAAAATGACATCAACACATGAAACACATGTAGAATGAACCCGTAGAATGAAACAATGCAAATGGAATTTTTGGATTAGGCACATTTTTTCATGTAGCACAAGGTTTGCACATTTATTTATTAACCAAATTTATTGTAAGAAAAACCTATGCTTTTTTGGTGCACAATAAATAATAAAAGGCAGGATAGGGATTGTGCCGATTAAATGTCCATTGTGTCCACTCCAGTCCACCTTTCTATTACGCGCTTGTGTGAACTATGTATAGTGTAAAATTTCCTTCCTTGTTTTGCAAAGCATTAACCCACTTGCGGATGTGGACCCCCCCCCATAGTAACTAAACATATGGCGGGTCCGCAAGCTGGTTAAGTCCAGCCACCGTAACACTTTTATATATATATATATATATATATAAAACTTTTTTATTTTTTAATAACAAAAAATGTAAAACCCAGCGGTGATCTAATGCCACCAATAAAAGCTCTATATGTGGCGGGAGAAGAGCATAAATTTCATTTGGGTAATACATCACAGGAGCATGCAGTTTAAAGCTGCAATGCGCTAAATAGCAAAATATGGCCTGGTCAGAAAGGGGGCGTAACCTACAGGTGGTCAGGTCAAGTGGAACTTAAAAGCACTTACTGCTCAGTTTAGTGATAACTAACTAAGAACAAATAACGGCATGGAAATATTCCTCTTAAAATGATCGTGGCGATATATAACATGTGCAACTGCAAACTATGTGTAGGCTAGGCACACCTATGCGCAAATTTGGTTTTTCATAGGAGGGAGGATAAATTGAAAATTATTTATTCCTTTTTAAAAAAAAAAAAATTCACCTAACTTTACTGACATCAAATTGTGATAGCAATAACATATGTTTATATGTGTGTGTGTAAAATCAGTGCATTTTTGGAGCTTTTATCATTGTATAAATGACAATGGTCCCGAAATGGCATCAAAAGTGTCCGATGTGTCCGCCATAATGTCGCAGTCACAATAAAAATCGCTGATCGCCGCCATTACTAGTAAAAAAAATTGTTAATAAAAATGCCATAAAACTATCCCCTATTTTGTAGACGCTATAACTTTTGCACAAACCAATCAATAAACGCCTATTGCAATTTTTGTTACCAAAAATATGTAGAAGAATACATATCGGCCTAAACTGAGGAAAAAGTTTGTTTTTTATATATTTGTTGGGGATACTTATATAGCAAAAAGCAAATAAAAACCGCAGAGGTGATCAAATACCACCAAAAGAAAGCTCTATTTGTGGGAAAAAAAGGACATCAATTTTGTTTGGGAGCCACGTCACACGACCGCGCAATTGTCAGTTAAAGCGTCGCAGTGCCGAATCGCACAAAGTGGCACGGTCATTTGGCAGCCATACCTCCGGGGCTGAAGTGGTTAAAATGTAAAAAAAATAATCAGACACATTACTTACCGTTTTATGTCGCTGAATTTTTTGCGACAGACAGTCGGGTCACGCCGATGGCGATATGTCTCCTCCACCTTCCTGGAGATCTCCTCCCACTTTTCCCGCTTCCACTCCGTAGTGGTTTCCCTGGAGCGGGGGCCACACAGCTGCATCCAGCAAGAAAGCGTTTCCCTTACCAGGACCTAGGACTCAATATGAGTCCACATTAGGTTACGCTTCCTGCTGGTTGCAGCTTGTGTCCCCCTCCTGCGCCCATTTTTGGATGCTGCCTTAGAAGGCCCAGGAACAGCCTCCTCCATGCTGCTAGTGCTGGAATGGGTTGCTGCTGGTGCTGCCATTGCCATTATCTCTAAGCCACACAGCGTTGGATTTTGCGGCCGCACTTCCGCACTTCCGATTGAGAAACGAATGTGAAAGTTTGGTTGGCTGACTGCTGGGGCAGAGTAGACCAATGCAATGAGCATGAACGATGAAGATTCGACACAGAAACGAAAACATGCAAACGTAAATCTGGCTTATGGTGTCTATCGAAAGTTAGAAGATTCGACAGAGCAGCTAAACAAACTGTATGATGCTGCTATCGAACATTTCCGGTCAAATGCATCCCAGAAAATTCGACCGGAATGTACAATTGCGACGTCGTACAGTTTAGCTGCCCCGTCGAATCTACTTTGAAAATTCGACAGACACCATAAGCCTTTAATGACCGATTCGACCTTAATTCATTTCGATTTTCGGACGAAAGTTTTTAACGAAAAACGAAATAAAGAAAAACAAATTTCGGGAGTAACTAAATAAATTTATATTTCGGACAAAAACGAAATTCCGAAACGAAATATTTCAGTGTGCACATGTCTAGAGGACACATTTGGAATCATGGACAGCCGGTTCCGCCTATTTCTTACACCCATACATATGGCGGAGTATAAACTGAATCATATAATCCTGGCATGCTGTGTTCTACACAACTTTTTACGGCAACATTCTGCCAACTATGCTGGCTCAGTTGGGCCTGAGGCTGGACTTCAAAATGAAACAACCCTGACAGCGCTTGAAAGTGGCCGTCCTGGCTTGCCCCCCCCCCGAGTGCCCGTGATGTCCGGCTAAGATACCTTGAATACTTTGCGGGTAGGGGGGCTATCAATATGCCAGACAATGTCTGAAACCTTTTTCAAATAAAAAAAACAAATAACTACTCAAGTCTTTGGTGACATTTACTGCTTGTGTTTGTTTTAGCTGACCCTGACAGAAATGTGATGAGTTCTGAAAATGACGTGATTGTGTAACCTTACAAAGCACTGGTGGGTGTTATTTACTAAAGGCAAACACACTTTGCACTACAAGTGCACTTGTAGTGCAAAGTGGATTTGCCCTTAGGAAATAACACCCATTGTCACAGAAAACACCAATTAGAGCACCACAAAAGTGTTGTAGCGTTGAGACAATAATCCACACATTCTTGATTAACAATCTTTTTAATACCAGCACAATCACATGTGCATTTAGAAAAGGTTTTTAAAACAAACCAACATGTTTGTTGTATAACAATTTTTGGGGTCACATTAGAAAAAGTAGAAATGTCCATTTAAGATAAAACAGGCATGTTTAAAACCAACAAGAAAGACACAAATCTTGAACTTACAAAGTTCACTTTTGGTAGAACTTGAAGGCAATATCAGACATGAGTATTTACAAACTGTGTTTGATATTGCGTTCAGATGCAAAAGATGCACACAAATTTACGAATGTCAACATGTGCTACCTGCCATCACGGGGGAGCAAGGGACGTGTTTTGGGGGTGCAACCCCTTCCTCACAGCTACTTTATTATTGAGGAAGGGGTTGCACCCCCAAAACGCGTCCATTGTTCTCTCATGATGGCAGATAGCACATGTTGACACACTGCGTGCCTCTTCAAAATTTGGCTTTTCTCAAATTTTTCAAAAAATTGTCAATGTCAAAAATTTGTAGCACACAAAAAACAAAGGGATTTGGAGGGGTTTTAAACTCTCCCTAAAACATCAATGATATTCTTCATTTTTTGAAGAACATCATTGATGTTTTTCTTGATGTTTTCCAAGTCCCTATTACACCCCATGATCTCCCCAATCAGGATCTGTGCACTTTCCAAGGTGAAAGGATCTGGATCCACAACATTACAATCACCTAAAAAGATAGAAACCAAAAAACACCATGTATTATAAATATGCCGGCATCCATCTCTTACCTGAGCCTGTGGTCGCAGACACTCACCTGTTGTGGTGCCAATTTCCACCACGTCTTCCTCTTCCTGCTCTGCTTGTCTTGGGTGGATTTCCCCTTCTTCCAGAGGTGGGGGGTCTCTGGTCTCCTCGGATGAGGGGTGTCCTCCGAGTCTTTTCTCCCCTATGTAAAAAAAAAAAATAGGTCTACTTAGCACACAGATATTTGATGGCAGAACTATAAATATGAAACATTGCTTGGAAGTGGGGTACAATTGTCTGTTTTGGCAGAGTTCCAAGATGTTGCATTTTTCTTGTCCTTTGTGAAGCTTCAATACTTAACTGTTTTGTGCAAGCTTCACAGATGGAGTCACCCCTATGGTATACACTGGAGCACCTGTGTGGGCCCCCTAATAAAAAGGGTGTTCTTGTGTCCCACACTAGAGCTCCAGCGTCCAGATGTGTAAACAGCTGCTGAGTGTCCTCTCCTTACACAAAATCTAGTTTGCATTTAATTCTAGTAACAAACCCATCTACACAACCAAATTAGTTTCACACAAATAGGCCCTAAAAAATGTGGGCAAATGCATATGGCCAAAACAAAGGTGTTTTATAGGCCGAAAGAAAAATGTTTGATACGAACGAATAATGTGCCCATGAACATGAAAGTTGACATTTTAAACTGGATAACAGTTAAGAAAAGCACATGGAGCAGCACGAACGTAATAAACATAAAAAGAATAGGAACACAGCACAACTACTTACTTTTTTGCAGTACTCTCTGGATCTTTCTGTACTGCTCGTGCTCTCTTAATTTTAGGTCTGACCACCGCTTCCTGAGCTGATCTTTCGATCGACGTACCCCGAAATTCCGGTGCAGACTTTTGACCACTTTCACCATGATCTTGGCCTTTTGGACATTGGGGTTGGGGTAAGGTCCATACTTTCCATCATAGTCGGCCTTCTTCAGGATGTTGACCATCTCCAACATCTCCCCAAAGGACATATTTGATGCCTTAAATCATCTCCTTCTGGATCGGGATGTTTCTGCCTCTGGGCTTTCCTCCTCCTCCTCGTTGCTGTAATTAGCACACACCTGCTCTGACTCCGCCATGTACTGTTCTCCACTGCGACAAATGAGAGGGGGGGAATAGACTAGAAAGAATGTCAGGGGGGCGGAGTTTCACGCATGCGCAGTGTCTATAAAGTGTAACACGCGTGCGTAGTACGTACGATCTGTGAGCGGAGGAAGGAGTAATGGAGGCACCGATTGTGATTGCGAAGGTAAGATTTAAAATTGGGCCTATAGTGCTTCTAGACTGAGGCCTGTATTTGCACAAGTTTAAAAGACTTTAGGCTGACATTAGGGTTTGTCTTGTGTTGTGTCTTGCAGTGAAAATGGATATCTTGAAAGATAAGGACTTTATGCCAATCTTCATTGATATGTTCAGGGAGCTGCCCTGTCTATGGGAGATAAACCACCCTGAATATAATAACCAAACAAAGAGGAAGGCAGCCCTTGATAATTTGTGGGAATTTGTGAAGACGGTGATCCCCACGGCAGACATCACCTATTTGAAGATCCTAATTGGTGGCCTGAGGAGCACTTATCTAAGGGAGCACAAGAAGGTCCAGGATTCCCAGAGATCCGGAGCTGCAGATGAAATCTATGTCCCCAGGCTGTGGTACTATGACAGGCTGCATTTTCTGGCAGGTCAGACTGAACCCAGGCCAGCACTCTCCACTCTTCCTTCCACGCTTCCTTCCCTCCAGCTGAGGCTTCTGACGCCCAACCTGGGCCTTCCAGGCAGCAACATGTGGAGGAGCCCAGCTTGAGCCAGGTATAGCATTCCTCTAAATCTTCATGGTTGTCCAATCAATGATGTTAACTAGATGTTAGTTTGGAGTACTAATTTATGATTGTGATTCATGATGCAAAAACTAAAACCATGTCCCTTTTTCATACACAGGGAAGTCTCAGCCAGGAGGTGGCTGGGCCAAGCAGGCTGCCTGATATCCAGGTCCCTCCCCTCCGCCTTCAAAGACAAAGTGGCAGCAAGAGGAGTAACCTGGAGGAGGCTGCCATAGGCCTCTTTTGGAAGGCTACAGAGGCCCTGAGAACACCCCATAGTGTGGAGGAGGACTTTGCTGGCATAACTGCCTGCAAAATGATGCAGATGGAGGAGGGCCAACGACTCCTGTGTGAGTCCCTAATTTTGAAAGCTCTCAATAAGGGGTTGAGGGGCCAAATAACATGTGCTACCTACATTTGTAACCTCACACATAGTCCTCCTCCTCCTCCAGGTCATACTACTCCTCCTCCTCCTCCAGGTCCTACTACTCCTCCTGCCACATCTCCAACACCAGAGCCACAGCCGGGAAAGAAGCGTGGAAAGGAGACCAGAGAGTGATGACCCTGGGTCCAGTCTGGTCTGGCAAAAGATGCAGGCTCTTGTAGTACCACAGCCTGGGGACATAGATGTCATCTGCTGCTTTCCGGATCTCTGGGACTTCTGGACCAGACTGCACTCCCTTAGATATGGACTCCTCAGGCCACTAATTTTGCAGTAAAACAATTGATGTCTGCCCTGGGGGTCCAAGGCTTCACCAATTTATGATGTTTATCCAGCATTGCCTCCCTCTTTGTTTGGTTCTGAGCCCTTAATAAAGGAATGTTTGTTTCAATTATACTCGCCTATGTGTGTTTTCCTTCAAAAAGGACAGTTTGTTTGTGAGGATTCAGGTACATTTCAAAAATTCAATGTGAAATTAACAAGGGACACCAACACCAAACAATCTCCTTGAGATTAAATAATACAAGATATCAATGGTGTTGTGGTAACTTGACACACAAAACACACACAAAAATATTCTGGAGTAAAACAAAAAATAAAATGAAACAAAGATCAGCCTTGAAAAAAATACAACCCCCCCCCCCAAAAAAAAAAACAGCCTTGAAAAAAACAAAAAACAAAAATAAAACAACAAAAATGAAATTTGGTCAGATGTGACAAATCAAAATATATTGAGGGAATCACGATAAATAATAAAGAAAGAAGTTTGTGTGAGGTCTGTGTGAATATGAGCAGCAAAACTACTTCATTCTTCTCACATTATAAAGAAGAAGAGAGTGCGCTGTATTAACCACTTCGCATCCAGGCCATTTCTGACACTTCGCTGCTACATGTCAAAAATCATCATTTCTTTGCTATAAAATTACATAGAACCCCCAAACATTATATATGTTTTTTTAGCAGAGACCCTAGAGAATACAATGGCGGTCATTGCAACTTTTTTGCATGGTATTTGCGCAGCAATTTTTCAAACGCCTTTTTTTTAAAAAAAAAAACAGTTTCATGCTTTAAAAAAAAACAAAACAGCAAATTTAGCCAAATTTTTTTGCATTGTGTGAAAGATGAAGTTACGCTGAGTAAATAGATACCTAACATGTCAGGCTTCAAAATTGCACACACTCGTGGAATGCCGCCAGACTTTGGTACTTAAAAATCCTCATAGGCGACGCTTTAAAATTTTTTAATGGTTACATGTTTTGAGTTACAGAGGAGGTCTAGGACCAAAATTATTGCTCTCGCTCCAACGTTCGCGGCGATACCTCACATGTGTGGTTTGAACACCGATTTCATATGTGGGCGGGACTTATGTATGCGTTTGCTTCTGCGTGCAAGCTCACAGGGACAGGGGCGCTTTAAAAATTTTTTTTTTTTTTTTATTGTTAATTTTACTTAAAATTTTTTATTTTGACACTTTTAAAAAAAAAATTTTTTGATCACTTTTATTCATATTACAAGGAATGTAAACATCCCTTGTAATAGGAATATGACATGACAGGTGCTCTTAATAGTGAGATATGGGGTCAATAAGACCCCACATCTCACCACTAGGCTGGGAAGCCTAAAATAAAAAAAAATTAAAAAAACGATCACCGCTTCCCAGCCGAAGCGGCGCCGTTTTTTTTAATGCAGAGGCCGGGCGTGATGTCATAACATCGCGCCCGGCCTCCGAACGATCATAGAGACTCCGGCGACCATCTGGTCCACCAGAAATCTCTATGATCTACATCCGGCGCCGGCGGATCCGCTATCCGACTCACTGATCGCTGAGGTGAGTCGGTAGAAGCACCGGAGGGCGGCGGGAGGGGGGAACGTCCCCTCTCGCTGCCCGTAAGAACGATCAAGCGGTGGAACAGCCACTATGATCATTCTTATGGTGTACGGAATCGCCGGCTGAAAATGCCGGTATCTGAATGATGTCTGTAGCCTCAGGCATCATTCAGATATAACCCCCGAAAGTCGAGGCCGTCATATGATGACCTCCGGATAAACCATTTTTTACATTGCAGCATGACGAAAGTGCTGTATCCATTCCGAATGCAAATTTTTCCAGACCGAGCTGTTCCGTCTCGGAATTTCTTCTGAGCATGCGTGGCACTTTGTGTGTCAGAACAGGCCACACACGGTCGGAATTTACGCGATCAGATTTTGTTGTCGGAAAATTTTATAGCCTGCACTCAAACTTTGTGTGTCGGAAAATGTCCGATGGAGCCCACACACGGTCGGAATGTCCAACAACACGCTCCGATCGCACATTTTCCGTCGGAAAATCCGATTGTGTGTATGGGGCATTAGTCAACCGATACCAATCCTCTATCTGATGACTTTGCCAAACCCACACTATACCTACCTCTTTTGTGGTCAGATTTATGGATGAATTCACCAAAGTATGTAGTGTAGGGGGCCTGCCTGAATACTTTCAAATGGTACTGTTTAAAGTTTTGTTCTCCTATTATCTTGATAGGTAAATGCAGAATGTAAAAATGTGCTTCAATTTGTACAGTGTGCATTTATATTTTTGTATTATGACACTTCTTACCTGTCCAGTGGGCTTCCAATAGTGTAAGTAAGGAGGGGCTGGCCAAAGTAATACACATTATTTATGCAATGAATATTTATGCTCTCAATGAAGTGGAGATGGTTACCTGTCCAAAACATCTCCCCACCTAAATTTTTTACAATGGGCCATCAGAGGGGGTGAGGAATCTAATAAGTGGACCTTACTTTTTTTTATAAATACTCCTTCAAATAAATGTTATACTAATGTAGGCCAAGAATGTTTGTGTTTAATCTGCTTGCAATGTTATGTGCAAAATTACTATTTTTTTTCTTATTTCACTCCACAGTTTCCTTCAACGCCACAGGAATGGCAGACTGTGGCTTCCCAATTTGCCCAGCGGTAGGACTTTCCCAACTGCAGAGGGGTAATTGATGGGAAACACGTCCACATAGTCCCACCCCCCAGCTCGGGGTCATACTATTACAACTATAACAGGTTTAATAGCATTGTGATGTTGGCAGTGGTGTCGGCAACATATGAGTTTCTCTATGTGGACGTGGGGAAGAATGTCCGGATGTCTTATGGTGGAGTCATCGCCCAGACCAAGTTCTATGGACGGCTCCAGAGTGGTGGATTGGGATTGCCACCTCTGGAAGACAACGTGGCTGATCTGCCGTTCGTCTTTGTCGCTGATGAAGTGTTTGGGCTGGGTGATCACCTGATGCGGCCGTTCCCCATGAGGACCCTCACCCCAGACCAGAGGGTTTTTAACTACTGGCTAGCCAGAGCCAGAAGAGTGGTGGAGAATGCTTTCGGGATAATGGCCAGCCAGTTCCGTCTATTCCTTATGCCAATCAGCATGACGGCATATAAAGTTAACCAGATAATCCTTTCCTGCTGCATTCTCCACAACTTTTTAAGGAGAATTTCGATGAACTATGTGGCCTCAGTTGGGCCTGAGGCCGGATTTCAAGACCAAACTCTGACGGCGCTTGAAGCTAGCCGTCCTGGCTTGCATTCACGAGGTCCGTCTAAAATATATGGAGTACTTTGTGGGTAGGGGGGCCATTGATATGCCCGGAAACGTTTAACAAACATTTTTAAAATACATTTTAATTTTAAACTGAAAAATATTTCCTTTGATTTACTGCTTGTGTTTCTTTTAGCTGTCTCCTAGGTTAGCCAATGGGCTTTTCTTTTTGTCCATTTTCTTCAATAGTGCAAATACATGATACATGAGGTGACAATCTCTTCTTCAGCTAACTATTATGTTGTGGGTCTGCTACACACACACCTTGTTTTTGTTGTTAAAGTATGTAATGCATTACTGATAAAAATATTCATCTTTTTCATCACCATGAATTAATTTTTTGGAGTAACGAATATGGCCTGATTGCTGCAAATTATAAAGCACTGTGGGTGTTATTTACTAAAGGCAAATCCACTTTGCACTATGAGTGCACTGAAAAAGTGCACTGAAACTTCAAAGAAAGTGCACTTGTAGTGCAAAGTGGATTTACCTTTAGTAAATAACCCCCATTGTCACTGTAAACACCAACTTACTCCAAAAAATGCTATTGAGCATTCGAAGAAGAAGCCACACATTGTTGAGTAGAAAAATGTTTACTTTGTGCACATTCACATGTGCGTTTAGAAAAGGGTTTTTGAACAAACCAACATATTTTTAGAAAGCCAAATTTTGAAGAAGCACACAAATTGAGAGTCAAAATGGAGATTTTCCCACCTGATCCCATGCCTAAGGTCAACATGTGCTAGCTTCCATCATGGGGGATCAATGGACGTGTTTCGGGGGTACAACCCCTTCCTCTCAGCTACTTGAGTTGCGAGGAAGGGGTTGCACCCACAAAATACATACATTGATATCCCGTGATTGCAGATAGCACATGTTGACACACTGTGTGCATCTTCAAAATTTGGCTTTCAAAATTAAAAAAAAAAAATTTTTTAAATAAAAACAATTAGTCAAATTTTGGTGTGTTTTAGATTCTGCCTAAAACATCAATGATGTTTTTGAGTCTTTTTTCAACATCATTGATGTCTTCCTTGATCTTCTGCACATCACGATTGCACACCATGATCTCCCTGATTAGGACTTGTGCTCTTGTGAAATGTGTTTCTTCTTCCACAACAACCACATCACCTAAAATAAAAAAACACACCATGTATTATAAATATGCAGGCATACATTTATTACCTGAAGCTGTGGTCTCAGACACTCACCTGTTGTGGTCACTATTTCGCCCATTTCATAAACCTTACCTTCCTCCACATCCTCAGGTTGTGGTGTGGTGACTTCCCCTTCTTTAGGAGGTGGGGGGTCCCTGGTGTCCTCTGATGCCCCGAGTCTTTTCTCCCCTATGTGAATAAAAAAAGGTATACTTAGCACACAGATATTTGAGAGCAGAAATAGTAATATGAAACATTGCTTGGAAGTGTTGTGTACAATTGTCTGTTTTGGCAGAGTTCCAAGCTGAAGACATGATTTTTTTTCCTTTCTTAAAGCTGGAATACTTACCTTTTTTGGTAAAGTATCACACATGTAGAGACCCCTAGTATCCACTGGAGCACCTGTGTGAGACACCCTAAAAAGTTTGTTCTCATGTCCCACACTAGTGCTCCTGCATCCAGATGTGTAAACAGTTGCTGAGTGTGTCCTCTCCTTACACTGAATCAAGTTTGCATTTCATTCTAGTTACAAACCCATCTAGACAACAATGTAATAAACTTCTTTGAATACAAATAGGCTTGAACAAATGTATTTAACCTGTATCTGCCAAATACATCGTATTAGTGGGCGAACGAACGATGTTTACTACAAACGATTAGTGTGCCCATGAACCTGAAAGTTGCCATTTTAAAATTTACAGCAGTAAAGAAAAGCACATGGAGCAGCATGCAAGTAATAATAATAATAGGAACACACTACAACTATTTACTTTTTTGAAGAACTCTTTTGATAATTCTGTACTGATCGTGCTTTCAGGTCTGACCATCGTTTCCTCAGTTGATCCTTGGATTGTCGTACCCCAAAATTCCTGTGCAGACTTCACAACTTTAGTCATGATCTTGGCCTTTCTGACATTTGGGTTTGGGTACGGTCCATGCTTCCCATCATAGTCAGCCCTCTTCAAGATGTCCACCACCTCCACCATCTCATATTTGAGGCCTTAAATCTCCTCTGGGATCGGGACGTTCATGGCTCCGGGCTTTCATCGTTGCTGCTGCTGTCTGCATGCACTTGTTCTTTCTCCGGCATGTGCTCTCCCACTGCGCCCAATGACAAGGGGCGGGGAATATACTAGAAAGAAGGTCAGGGGTGGGTGGAGTTTCATGCATGTGCAGTGTATATAAAGCGTAACACGCGTGCGTCGTACGTACGATCTGTAAGCGGAGAAAGGAGTAGTGAAAGCGCCGATCGTTCTAACGAAGGTACAATTTGAACTTTGTGAAGCCGCAGATCCCCACGGCATACATCAACTATTTGAAGTGCAAAATTGGTGACCTGAGGAGCACTTATAATAGGGAGTGCAAGAAAGTCCAGGATTCCCAGAGATCAGGAGCTGCAGCAGATGACATTTATGTCCCCAGGCTGTGGTACTATGACAGACTGCAGTTTCTGTCAGACCGGACTGAAATCAGGTCATAACTCTCAACCCTTCCTTCCACTCTTCTTTCCACCCCAGCTGAAGAAGATGTGGAGGAGCCCACCTTGAGTCAGGTATAGCATTGTTTAACATATTTCTCAAAATTGTGTGTGATTGATGATCAATAAACTAAAACTATGTCCTTTTTGATACACAGGAAAGCCTCAGCCAGGAGGAGGCTGTGGAAAGTGGCAGCCAGGAGGTGGCAGGAGAAAGTGGCAGCCAGGAGGTGGCAGGGGAAAGTGGCAGCCAGGAGGTGGCCGGGCCCAGTAGCCTGACCCTCCCCTCCGCCTTCAACAAAAAAGGCCCAGGAAGGGGAGGAGCGTGGGGGAGTCAGCCCCTTTGTTAATTAGGCAGGCTTTTGCAGCCCTAACAACCCCGCCAGTCTTATGGAGGCCTATGCCTGCATGGTTGCCAACAAAATGCAGGAAATGGAGGTGGGCCAATGCCTCTTTTGTGAGAAACTACTACATATGGCCCTACATAAGGGTTTGAGAGGTGCAATCACAAGCAAAACCCACCTGTGTGAGTGACCATCCTCATCATCCTCCTCCTCCTCCTCCTCTTCCTCCTCCTCCTCCTCCTCCACCTCCTCCACCTCCTGCCACAACTCCAACACCAGAGCAACAGCCCAGAAGCAAGCATGGAAGCAAGCATGTAAGGAAGTCAAGAAAGTGATGGCCTGGGTTCAGTCTTGTCTGGCAAAAAACGCAGGCTGTTGTAAGCCCACAGCCTGGAAACATATATGTCATCTGTTGCTGTTCCTGATCTCTCAGAGTCCTGGACCGGATTGTGCTCACTATTATATGGGCTCCTCATGCTACCAATTTTGACTGTTAAATAGTTGATGTGTGCCCTGGGGTACAAAGGCTTCGCAAAATTCACCAGTTTATCCAGCATTGCCTTCCTCTTTATTGGTTATGACCCATAATGAATGGCTATTTTTTTATCAAAAAACTTGCCTATATGTTTTACTTCAAAAAGGACAGTTTGTGAGTAGGCAGGTACATTTCAAAAATACTATGTCAAATTAACAAGGGACACCAACACCAAACAACCTCCTTGAGGTTAAAAAATACAAGTTAATAATGGTGCTGTGGTAACTTGACACACAAAAAGACAAAAAATATTATGGATATCAGTAGAAAAACAAATATAAAAAAAACAGGAGATCTTGATAAAAAAACAAAAATAAAAAAGTAGATGACTATAAAAAAAGGAGTTCTTCATAAAAAAATAAAAACAAATAATAAAAATAAAAACAAAAATGGAGATAAAAAAATAAAGAACTAAGGATCACTATAAAAATAAATTCTAAACATTATTATGGTGATCTGACGAAAAAAATAACAAATATTTTTCATGAGATCACGAGAAATAATAAAGAAATCAGTCTGTGAGAACTCTGTGTGAATATCAGCAGTAAAACAACTTCATTATTCTAGCAATATAAAGAAGGAGAGAATGCGCTGAATTAAAAGATGAAAAAATTTGCAGCATGATGATTGTGCTATCTCCATTATGAAAACTAGTTTTACCAGACCGAGCACTTCCGTCTCGTACTTGATTTAGAGCATGAGTGGAATTTTGTGCGTCAGAATTGTCTACACACGCACGGAATTTATGAGAACAGATTTTGTTGTCGGAAAATTTGAGAAACCAGCTCTCAAATTTTTGTTGTTGGAAGTTCCGATAAAAAATGTCCAATCGTGTGTATGTGGCATTAGGAGGAAAGCTAAATTTCAGACAACAAAATCCTAATTAACAAGAATTCAACTATAGGTGAGTCTATCTATTCATTAAAAATGTTTCCAGCATACAGTTGATTATAAAATGGCGCTACTTAACAAAGAAAACAACTTCCCATTTCATGCTGTCAGCAATGGCACCACATGGAAGAGAAATGTCACAAGGCCTGAGAAAGTAGATCATTTCTTTACACACAAAAGTGAAGAACATAAGCAAAGTTTTACTTATTAGTCAGAATACTGTAGTAAAAGTGATACAAAAATTTAACAGAGATGGAACTGCAACCATCTCACAGAGACATCCAGGCTATCCATGGACGTTAACACCTCGACAGGAGCATCTTCTGATGAGAAGATTTGAAGAAAATTGCCATACAAGTTCACTGTAGTTGGCTAAAGAAGTAGAAAACCAAACTGGGGGTGATTGTTTCCCATGACACAATACGGTGTACACTGCAAAGGAATGGCATGCATGGGTGTCGTCCACGAAGGAAGCTTCTCCTAAAGACCATGCACAAAAAAGCTCTCTTATGCCCCGTACACACGGTCGGATTTTCCGACGGAAAATGTGTGATATGACCTTGTTGTCGGAAATTCCGACCGTGTGTGGGCGCCATCACACATTTTCCATCGGATTTTCCGACCCACAAAGTTTGAGAGCAGGATATAAAATTTTCTGACAACAAAATCCATTGTCGGAAATTCCGATCGTGTGTACACAAATCCGACGGACAAAGTGCCATGCATGCTCAGAATGAATAAAGGGATGAAAGCTATTGGCCACTGCCCCGTTTATAGTCCGGACGTACGTGTTTTACGTCACCGCGTTTAGAATGATCGGATTTTCCGACAACTTTCTGTGACCGTGTGTACGCAAAACAAGTTTGAGCCAACATCCGTCGGAAAAAATCCTAGGATTTTTTTGTCGGAATGTCCGAACAAAGTCCGACCGTGTGTACGGGGCATTAGAATTTACCAGGGCCCATGCTGAAAAAGAAGAAGACTACTGGGACTCTGTACTCTGAAGTGATGAGACCAAGATAAATGTTTGTCATGAATCACCAGTAATACCTGCATACCCTGTCTGTCTGATTACCTGGTCTGTGTGTCAGCCTTGGGCTGCACTCTCACACCTGCATGGTTAACCACTTCAATACAGGGCACTTTCGCACCTTCCTGCTCAGGCCAATGTTCAGCTTTCATTGCTGCCACTTTTTAAAGGACAATTGTGCGGTCATGCTACACTGTACCCAAACTAAATTTTAAGCATTTTGTTCCCACAAATAGAGCTTTCTTTTGGTGGTATTTGATCACCACTGGGGTTTTTATTTTTTGCTTTGAAAAAAAAAGTTTTTCTTTGTTTCGGTTATAAAATTTTGTTTTCTCCTTCACTGATGTGAACTTATGAGGCGGCACTGATAGGCACTGATGAGTTGGCACTGATGAGGAGGCACTGATATGTAGAATTGATGGCCACTGATAGGCGGCACTGATATGCAGCACTAATATGCAGCACTAATTGGCACTGATAGGCGACACTGATGGTCACTGAATGGTGGCACTGATGGGCACTGACAGGAGGCACTGATGGGCTCTGACAAGCAGCTGTGATGGGCACTGACAGGCGACTGTGATGGGCACTGACAGGCAGCACTGATTGGCACTGAAAGGCGGTACTGATTGGCACTGATTGGCACTGATAGGCGGTACTGATTGGCACTGATTGGCACATCACCTCTGCGGTTTTTATTTTTTGCTAAACCAATAACAAAAGACAGAATATTTTGAAAAAATAAAGGTTTTCCTTTGTTTTTGTTATAACATTGTGTAAATAAGTAAGTTTTCTCCTTCACTGATGGGCACTGATAAGCTGCACTGATGGGCACTGATAAGGCGGCACCGATGAGGTGGCACTGATGGGAAATGATGATAGGCGGCACTAATGGGCACTGAAAGGTGGCACTGATGGGCACTGATAGGCAGCACTGATAGGTGGCACTGATATGCGGTACTGATGGGCATTGATAGGCGGCACTGATGGGCACTCATAGATGGCACTGGTGGACACTGATGGGCACTGATAGGTGACACTGATGGGCACTGAAAGGCTGCACTGATGGGTACTTATGGGTGGTACTGATAGACGGGACTTCTGGTCACTGATGGGCACTGATAGGTGGCACTAATGGGCACTGAAAGGTGGCACTGATGGGCATTGATGGGCACTGATGGTTGGCACTGATAGATTTAACTGATAGGCATCACTTGTGGCACTGGCACTGGCAGGCATTTTTTATTTGGCACTGATTGACAGCTGCCTAGACACTGATTGTCAGCTGCCTGGGCACTGATTGGCATTTCCCTGGTGGTCTAAAGTGGCATACCTGGTGGTCCAGTGTGGTGGCCATCCCTGGGGGTCCTGGTAGCATCCTGGTGGTCCTGGGCGGGCATCCAAGGGGGGCTGCGCTGATAAACAGCACAGACCCCCCCCCCGTCAGGAGAGCAGCTGATCGGCTCTCCTCTACTCATGTCTGTCAGACGTGAGTGAGGAAAAGCCGATCAATGGCTCTTCCAGTTTAAATCGTGATCAGCTGTGTGTGATTGGACACGGCTGATCACGTGGTAAAGAGTCTCCGTCAGAGACTCTTTACCTAGATTGGAGTTGCGGTGTGTCAGACTGACAGGCAGCAACAATGATCACCGCAATGCATGCCCCCGGGGCGCGCAGCGGCTTGATATCTTGAAAGACGTCATATGACATCTGGTCAGGATATCACAACCACTTTGCCTACGTCATTTTGTTATATGACGGGCGGCAAGTGGTTATGTAATCTTCCCTCAGCGTGGCTCCACTCTAGCCACTACAGGATACACTATTTAACACAGTGCTGTCCAAGCCTGCCTTGCCCAAGCAATATTGTGTGTTTGGTTTCCTGTCTCCTGCTTGCCGTGCTCTACGTCTGTTTCTGTTACCGATCTTGGCTTGTTCTTTGACTATCCCTGTCTGCTTGTCACCCTGGCCTTTGGCGTGTTCTCTGCTTATCCTTGTCTGCTAGCTGCCCCAACCTTTGGCTTATCTCCTGACTATTCCTTGTTGTTCTTGGCTGCTGCTTCCTCTCTATCCTCCTGTAGCCTACCATGAGCATGAGCTGGGAGACCCTGGGGGCCGCAACCTGGAGCCAGTTGCAGCGCAGTCTATCCACCCTAGGGGCCGTGACCTGGAGCCAGTTGCAGCACAGTCCATTCTCACCAATAGAGACTCTGGTGAACACCTACTGGCTCTTATGCCCTGTACACACAGTCGGATTTTCCGATGGAAAAAGTGTGATCGAATTGTGTTGTCAGAAATTCCGATCGTGTGTGGGCTCCATTGGACTTTTTCCGTCAGAATTTACGACACACAAAGTTTGAGAGCAGGCTATAAAATTTTCTGACAACAAAATCCAATCGGTTAAATTCCGATCGTGTGTACACAAATCCGACACACAAAGTGCCATGCATGCTCAGAATAAATTAAGAGACGAAAGCTATTGGCTACTGCCCCGTTTATAGTCCTGACGTACGTGTTTTACGTCACCGCATTCAGAATGATCGGATTTGTGACAACTTTGTGCAACCGTGTGTATGTAAGACAAGTTTGAGCCAACATCCGTCGGAAAAAAATCCATGGATTTTGTTGTCGGAATGTCCGATCAATGTCCGATCGTGTGTACAAGGCATTACACTCCGTGCCCTGGAGAATGTTATGCTCTAGCTCCCAGTGGGATCTGTGTTGGTGCTCCAGTGGACCTGCTTTTCTGAACCACCCAGAGTTCCATCCGCAGCAGTCAGCCATAGGGTCCACAAATTTGTTGCATCTACCAGCTCCTTTTAATTTCTCTGGTGACTCCAAGGCCTGCAGGGGGTTCCTTTGTCAGTGCACTATCCATTTTGTGCTCCAGCCTCAAAACGTTTCCTCTGATCAAGCAAGAGTAGCCTATATTATCTCCTTCCTGACCAACAAGGCTTTAGCCTGGGCTTCTCCTCTGTGGGAGAGGAATGATCCAGTGGTCTCCAGCTTGTCTAACTTCCTGAAACTCTTCTGGAATATTTTCGAGGAACCAGGCCGTGTTTCTTCCGTGGCCAGTCTAAATTGGCCCTAGTATATGAATGTTGAGTTAGGGACCTTAGATTGTAAGCTCCTTGAGGGTAAGGACTGATGTGAATGTACCATGTATATGTAAAGCACTGCATAAATTGACAGCGCTATATAAGAACCTTAAATAATAATAATAATAATAATAATAAATAATACTTGGTTATGCCCTTTGGTCTGTCTAATGCCTAAACTGTATTCCAAAACTTTGTCAACGAGTTCTTCAGGGATTTGCTTTATCAGTTTGTTGTCATCTATCTGGATGACATTCTCATCTTTTTGGAAAATCTGCTTATTCACAGAAACCATGTCCGGATTGTACTTCAGCGCCTTAGAGAAAACAATCTGTATGCCAAGCTGGAGAAATGCTCTTTCAAATGTTCTGAGGTTCTGTTTTTGGGACGCTTTGTCTCTAGCTTGGGTCTTCATAAGGATCCTGGAAAGGTCTCGGACATTATGAACTGGCCTCTTCCCCCAAGCCTCAAGGCCACACAGTGCTTTCTTGGGTTCACTAATTATTACAGGCAGTTTATTAAGAATTACTCTTCCATTGCTGCGCCTTGACCAAGAAGGGTATGAATGTGAAGGAGTGGCCCCTGAAGCTGTCTCTGCGTTTCATGACTTGAAACAGGCCTTTGTTTCTGGACCTTTGTTGAGGCAACCTAACCCTGGGGATCCATTTTTTATTGAAGTGGATGCTTCCTCGACTGGGGTGGGAGCTGTACTTCTTCAATCTTTTGAGCACAAACGTCAACCACGTGTGTTTTTCTCCAAAAAGATTTCTCAGGCAGAGAAAAATTACGCTATTGGTGATCAGGAACTTCTTTATTAAATTAAATTGGAATTGGAGGAGTGGTATCATCTCTTGGAGGGTTCCCCGCACTCCATAACATTTTTCACTGACTATAAAAATCTGCAGTACTTAAAGAATACCAAGCGATTGAATCCCAGACAGGCCAGGTGGAGTCTTTTCTTTTTCAGTTTCAATTTTCCTTTTACATACAAACCTGGTTCCTGCAAAAGTCGAGCTGATGCACTCTCTAGGTCTTTTGTCATTCAGGATGAGGAGCCCACCTCCAATGCTGAGTCGATTATTCCTACCTCATGTGTTCTTGCCCATTCTACCCTGGACTCAAAAATTCCTCCTGGCAAAACCTTCATTCCAACCAAGTTAAAAATGAAGATCCTTCATTGAGGTCATGATTCCAAAGTGGCAGGTCATGCCGGAGCCCTCTGATCTTTCTTTCTCGTCAGCCACCACTACTGGTGGCTTACTCTTTGTTCTGATGTTATAGAGTACATTAAGGCTTGTCATGTCTGTGCCCAGTCTAAGTCCTCCGCACAAGCTCCTGCTGGTCTTCTCATGCCTTTGCCCATTCCTAAGGAGCCTTGGTCTGACATTGCCATGGACTTAATCACCGATCTTCCACCTTCTGAGAAGAATACGGTCATTTGGGTGGTAATTGATCGATTCTCCAAGGTGGCCCATTTTTTCCTCTTCATGGTCTCCCTTCTGCTCCTGCCTTGGTTCCCACTTTAAGAGATTTTCTGCCTTTATGGAGTCCATCCCCATGTTGTTTTGGACAGGGGTGTTCAGTTTACTTCTCGCTTTTGGAGAGCCTTTTGCAAATCCCTCAACATTACCTTGGATTTTACCTCTTCTTACCATCCTCAATGCAATTGTCAGACTGAGAGGGTTAATCAGAGTTAGAGGTCTTTCTCCGTTCCTTGGTCTCGGCTCATCACGATGATTGGGTTTCACTACTCCCCTGGGCAGAGTTCTCCCACAATAATCATGTCAACGTCAGTTCTCAGAAGACACCCTTTGTAACTGTTTATGGAAGACATTCTCAGCTCCCTCTTACTATGACCTGTTCTTCTGACATCCCAGCTTTGGCTACCATTCAGGAATCATTCAATTCCATGTGGGTTGACGTTCATGATTCCCTCCAGACAGCTGCCAACAAATTCAAGGGTTTTGCTGACCGTCACAGGGCGTAAGCCACCTCCTCTACAGCCAGGAGACAAAGTCTGGCTTTCCACCAGAAACATCAGACTCCAGTTCCTTCTCTGAAATTTGCCCAGAGATTCATTGGTCCTTACAATATAATTTCAAAGCTGAATCCTGTTTGTTTTAAACTCCAGATTCCTAAAACCCTCAGAATATATAATTCCTTTCATGTATCACTTCTGAAACCTTTAGTTCTCAATAAGTTCTTCTGTCCTCTCCCTACATTGGCTCCAGTATCTGAAGATGATCAGGAGGACGAGGTTAGTCAAATTTTGGATTCTCGCTTCTGTAAAGGTGTTTTTCAATATCACATAGATTGGAAAGATTTCAGTCCTGAGGAGAGATCTTGGATTCCTGCATCTGAAATCTTCCCACCTCGCCTTCGGAGGAAGTTCCATTTGAAGTTCCCCTCCAAGCCTGGTCCCAAGCGGGGGGAGGGGGAGGCCTCATAAGAGGGGGGGTACTGTCAAGAATCACCAGTAATACTTTCATACCCTGTCTGTCTGCTTACCTGGCCTGTGTGTCAGCCTTGGGCTGTACTCTCACACCTGCATGGTTAAGTAATCTTCCCTCACCGTAGCTCCACCCTAACCTCTACAGGATACACTATTTAACACTGTGCTGTCCAAGCCTGCCTTTCCCAAGCAATATTGTGTGCTTGGTTTCCTGTCTTCTGTTTGCTGTGTGCTCTACATCTGTTTCTGTTAGCAATCTTGACTTGTTCTTTGACTATCCCTGCATGCCTGTTACCCTGACCTTTGGCGTGTTCTCTATTTATCCTTGTCTGCTAGTTCCCCCAACCTTTGGCTTACTTCCTGACTATCCCTTGTTGTCCCAGGCTGCTGCTTCCTCTCTATCCTCCTGTAGCCTACCGTGAGCATGAGCTGGGAGACCCTGGGGCTGCAACCTGGAGCCAGTTGCAGCGCAGTCCATCCTCCCCACTAGAGGCCCTGGTGAACACCTACTGGCTCTTAGACTCTGCGCCCTGGGGAATCTTATGCTCTAGCTCCCAGTGGGATCTGTGTTAGTGCTCCAGTGGACCTGCTTTTCTGAACCATTCAGAGTTCCACCTGTAGCAATCAGCCATAGGGTCCACTACCATAGCTGTACACTCCTGACCCCAACGGTGTGCATCTGTCACTTGGCCTCAGGTGACCTGACAACATTCTTGGAACTGATGGTTTCAAAACTGTATGGCGATGCAAAGGTGAGGAGTACAAAGAAAAATGCATGGTGCCTACAGTTAAACATGGTGGCAGTGTCCTTCTGTGGGGCTGCATGAGTGCTGCTGGTGTCTGGGAGCTGCATTTCATTGATGGTTAAATTAATTTACAGATGTACTGCTCTATATTGAAAGAAAAGATTCTACCATTACTCCATGCCCTTGGTTGTTGTACACTTTTCCAGCATGAAGAAGAACAGGGTGAAAGTTATTCAGTGGCCAAGTATTTCTCTTGATCTGGACCCAATCGAACACTTATGGGGAATTTTCTGAAGAGACAAGTTACACATCATTCTCCATCCAACATCCAAGCTCTAAAAGAGGTTGTTCTTGAAGAATGGAAAAATATGGCTGTTGCATATTTAGCCAACTTGCTAATTCCATGTGTAGAAGACTTGGTACTGTCCTTACAAATCATGGAGGTCATGCAAAGTACTAGATGTAATAGTTTTTGTTGTGGGGTGTATTCATGTTTGCATCAACTAATTTAAGTAAAACTGAAGATTTTTATAATCTAAGTTATATTATTAACCTTACTTTCATGTATTGGGCTAAACAAATGTTCTTGTGTTCATTGAGATATCGATTAAAATCTTACTTTTTAAAAGGGTGTACTCATTTATGCTGAGCACTGTTATCTGCAAGATCAACAGAGATTTTTTGTAAACCATTAATATCAGGATTTTCCCTGGGTTGAGCAGCCAGAGGTTTTAATGCAAGGGTGTACAGGTGTGGAGACAGATTACATGCCTCTCTGATGAGTGGAAAAAACCTCAGATATCCACTCATTAACACACACAAATTCTAGCAATGGGAGAGGCATAGAGAAGTTTTAGCCATTTAATAAATAGAGGGTCAAACACAAAGCCGTGTAACTATTGCCACAAGTAGCCCCGTTCTATGGAATCAAATGCCTTTTATCCAAACTCATTACAATCCTAATACCCACACAGTCATGGGAGACTTGTGAACTCATGAACAAACATAGTGTTAAGTGCAATGTTTTACCAGGAATAATGCCAGTTTGATCTGGTTATATTATGGTTTGGATAATTTGATTAAGGATAAGGAAATTTGTTTTAAAAACATTAACAAGTTATAGATCTTTAGGATGCCGGATCAAGAGGGTATTTATTTGGCTTGGAATGAGAAGTGCTTCAGACATAGATGGTGAGAATGTAAAAGTCACATACATTTCTTCATATAAAGTTGAAGAGGTATGTAGCTATTGGGAGATTACCTCAGTTTTGTAAGTGTACTCAGAGGCATAAAGTTGCAGGTAAAAGAAGACAAAAACTCAAAACACCTACTGTGGGTCCAAAATCAGGGAGCCTTGGGAGAGTGGAAAGCAATAACCATAGGGGCCTAAATTTATAGTTAGCTAAATATGCCATAAGCTTGCCACAGCCCTCTCTGTGTTCAAAAATCCTCTGCTGCCAAAAGGCATTTCTTGATCTTGGCTAAGTATATATGGTGCAAGGATGGATCCCAAACAAAATCATCAGAGGCAGCTGCCAGAGTCAGATCAGTCTGTTGTTTAACACAGCAGCTGATGTCTTTTGATCAAAAAAGAGAGATGAGTGAGTGCATACATTTTAAAGGATAAGTTCACCCTTGGGAACATGTTCCCACTTCTGCATCTGTTGCAACCCCCTGCCTCTAGTGACAGTGAGCCATGGTTTTCCCCCTGAACTCCCTGTCACAATTTTTAGAAAAAAACCCTGGCTGTACGGGGCTCTGCCCACCTGGCCGAGTCATTATTCACTGAGTTCTGTGAATGAATGAACTACATTAATTTGCAGATGTCGGCTTGTAGTTCTCAATGAACCACCAGGGTGCTGTTGAGTGCTCTAGGTAGTTCATTGTTTCTTCCTGTCAGTGAGTAACTGCATACTTGAAGTACAAGGAGACAGCTTAGACAGACAGTCTGCAGGAGTCCTACATTACACCCATGATCTGCTAATTGTGGGTGCAATGCTTTGCAGGCTCCTTGTAAAAAAAAATATTTAGAAATTATGTATGCATCCTGAAGCAGGGTAAGCCAAAATGGGTTCAGCTGCAAGATTAAATGAGGAGGCCATACATTTTATCTTATGCCCCGTACACACGGTCGGATTTTCTGACGGAAAATGTGTGATAGGACCTTGTTGTCGGAAATTCCGACCGTGTGTAGGCTCCATCACACATTTTCCATCGGATTTTCTGACACACAAAGTTTGAGAGCAGGATATAAAATTTTCCGACAACAAAATCCGTTGTCGGAAATTCCGATCGTGTGTACACAAATCCGACGGACAAAGTGCCACGCATGCTCAGAATAAATAAAGAGATGAAAGCTATTGGCCACTGCCCCGTTTATAGTCCCGACATACGTGTTTTACGTCACCGTGTTTAGAACGATCGGATTTTCCGACAACTTTGTGTGACCGTGTGTATGCAAGACAAGTTTGAGCCAACATCCGTCGGATCAAGAGGGTATTTATTTGGCTTGGAATGAGAAGTGCTTCAGACATAGATGGTGAGAATGTAAAAGTCATATACATTTCTTCATATAAAGTTGAAGAGGTATGTAGCTATTGGGAGATTACCTCAGTTTTGTAAGTGTACTCAGAGGCATAAAGTTGCAGGTAAAAGAAGACAAAAACTCAAAACACCTACTGTGGGTCCAAAATCAGGGAGCCTTGGGAGAGTGGAAAGCAATAACCATAGGGGCCTAAATTTATAGTTAGCTAAATATGCCATAAGCTTGCCACAGCCCTCTCTGTGTTCAAAAATCCTCTGCTGCCAAAAGGCATTTCTTGATCTTGGCTAAGTATATATGGTGCAAGGATGGATCCCAAACAAAATCATCAGAGGCAGCTGCCAGAGTCAGATCAGTCTGTTGTTTAACACAGCAGCTGATGTCTTTTGATCAAAAAAGAGAGATGAGTGAGTGCATACATTTTAAAGGATAAGTTCACCCTTGGGAACATGTTCCCACTTCTGCATCTGTTGCAACCCCCTGCCTCTAGTGACAGTGAGCCATGGTTTTCCCCCTGAACTCCCTGTCACAATTTTTAGAAAAAAACCCTGGCTGTACGGGGCTCTGCCCACCTGGCCGAGTCATTATTCACTGAGTTCTGTGAATGAATGAACTACATTAATTTGCAGATGTCGGCTTGTAGTTCTCAATGAACCACCAGGGTGCTGTTGAGTGCTCTAGGTAGTTCATTGTTTCTTCCTGTCAGTGAGTAACTGCATACTTGAAGTACAAGGAGACAGCTTAGACAGACAGTCTGCAGGAGTCCTACATTACACCCATGATCTGCTAATTGTGGGTGCAATGCTTTGCAGGCTCCTTGTAAAAAAAAATATTTAGAAATGATGTATGCATCCTGAAGCAGGGTAAGCCAAAATGGGTTCAGCTGCAAGATTAAATGAGGAGGCCATACATTTTATCTTATGCCCCGTACACACGGTCGGATTTTCTGACGGAAAATGTGTGATAGGACCTTGTTGTCGGAAATTCCGACCGTGTGTAGGCTCCATCACACATTTTCCATCGGATTTTCCGACACACAAAGTTTGAGAGCAGGATATAAAATTTTCCGACAACAAAATCCGTTGTCGGAAATTCCGATCGTGTGTACACAAATCCGACGGACAAAGTGCCACGCATGCTCAGAATAAATAAAGAGATGAAAGCTATTGGCCACTGCCCCGTTTATAGTCCCGACATACGTGTTTTACGTCACCGTGTTTAGAACGATCGGATTTTCCGACAACTTTGTGTGACCGTGTGTATGCAAGACAAGTTTGAGCCAACATCCGTCGGAAAAAATCCTAGGATTTTGTTGTCGGAATGTCCGAACAAAGTCCGACCGTGTGTATGGGGCATTAGTGTTAGGACTGACTCCCAGAATGAGAAGTGATCTGATAACAATCTGGGGAGTTAACTCCCATTGTTCAGCAGAAGGAGGAGCAAAGGATGTAGTAAAATAAGGTATATTATGGAAGCTGAGAAATAAGATTTTGAAAAGCAGGAAATGACATGGTGAACAGCATGTTTATGATGCCAGTTGTTTACTATAGACATAGCTTGGAACCTGTGGATGAACAAAGCCAGGATGTGAAGATCCCTCGTGGTGAGAGTGGGTCCTATCTAAACCAGGGTTTATTACTATATTAAAATCTCCCATCTAAACCAAATTAACTCTGGGGTTAAAGGACACAAAGGCCATCTTCTATTGCACAATTGACATATTAAAGGGGAAGGGTGGTAGGTTGGTATAGAAAGCCAATATCAACAGCAAGAACACAAAAACTGTACTTTATAGGAAAACATAGTGTTTCTGCCCAGTCCAACTACGTGACATGTAACATAAACTGAAACAATTTAAGTGTAAGAATGGAAATCCCTCTAGAGGAGAATGTATGGTCTCCTGAAATTGTTGGGTCATGTTAGTTAAGTGGGTTTCAAATAAGGCAATGACATCCAACTTTTGCTTTTTAAGGAAAGCAAGAATTAGTTTTGTTTTTTTTTCGATAATTTGTTTACAGAGAAATTTACAGACAAAAAGAAATGCAAGGGTACTCAGACCATACATCGTAACAACATAGGTACAATATACATAGTATCTCAACACAGTTGAACAAATATTGTAACATTATAGAGGGGATATGGGACGGAGAGTACCTTCTGTTAATAGTATCTAAAGTACATATGGACTTGGTTTCAAGACTTGCCCTCTTGCATGGTGTAACCCCACTTCTACCCGACAACAAAAGGCATGTTTAAGAAAAGGCGATTCCCAAACATGGCTCAACATGAACCTATATGTTACACCCAAACCCTTCAATCTGCAGTCCAAGTCCCTGCTGAGAAAAGAAAAAAAAGTGTGGGTGGGGGGATAGTAGCTGTATCAACTGATAGCTCATAAGAGATAATAGGAGATGGATGTTGGGGAAAGGATGACCTGCATTGTAAGGAGAATGAGGAAAGGTCTTCTTAATGGTAAGGCCCCCTTAGGAAGGAAGCTTAACCATTTGGGACTGCATGCACAGTGAGAGTTTTGACTAGTCATGCCTGGAGCAAAGTCTGGATTCCAAGTGGTGTTAAAGGCCAAGGTACTGAGGATATGCAGAGCGAAAAATCCACAGGACCACCCCTATAGGCGGATGTTCCTGTGTCAAAAATTTCCAATAACAAGCCCTTATTCAAGGAATATTCACAAATGCCTGTTCTATCTTAACCCAGACTTTACAGGATGAGTGGACTGACCAGTCTATGATCCTCACCAAGTGGCTAACCCAATAATATGTTTTTATGTCCAGAAAGCCTATCCCTCCTTTAGTTTTCAGGAACGTTATATAGGCTAATCCAAACCTTGGTACCTAGTTCTGCCATAAAAAGGATCGGAACAACTTACTCAGGGCAGAGAAAAATGATTTAGGCAGGGAGATGGGACCCGTTTGCATCATGTAAAGAAGACAAGGCAGGACATCCATCCTCAGTATCGCCATTGACCGAAGGTTCTTATGGATCTGTTTTACCAGAGGCGTAAAATTTTGTGCACATTTTGTGCAAATAATTCAATCAGCGTTCTTGTGCATAGGCATCCCTGACACATGCATTTAGGTTCATATGTGCATGTATGTAGAGGTGGGGTGCTGAAAAAAATTGGGGGGATTTTAAGTGCTTGTGTGTAACTTTACGTTTTACACTTTTTATTGATTTTTTTAACTAAACTTTTTAATCACATGGGGGGACAAAAATGTCCCCTCTGTGGTGCATTTTTGGTGACAGGTTCTCCTTTTTTGGGAGATTGCTGAGTGCCTGAGTGTAACTTTAATACTGTATACTTTTTTACATTTTTTTTCATTAAACTTTATTTTTCATCATATGGGGACAAAAAAATGTGATGATTTTTTTGGTGACAAGTTTTCATTAAAGAGAGATCAGGAATATAAAAGATCATTGATGTCTTATCTGTCCTCCAATTAAGCTAATGGACTGCAGATCATGCTGCATTAGCTTCTTTCCCAACCATATTGGCTGAGAAACATGACACCTGGACTTGGATGTGAAGTTTTACATGTTGCTGCCAGGGCATTAGCAGGAAAAGGAGATCAGCGAATGGTTGTTCACTGATCTGCCTCCACTCTACCTGGCAGCCCTTGCCTTGCCTGTCCCCGGTCTGCTGATGGGTGTGTGGAGCCTGGAAAACATGTCAGGGGCACGGGGGGACCAACACATACACCATACGACGGTGGCAGTAAAGGGGTTAGAGAGTATATATACACCCATTCTAATATTTATGTTTTTTTGAGTTAAACTACTGTAGGTAAGGCTAGGAGCCCATGTTAGGTTTTCTTGATATTCAGGGCTCCTTTATACACCCTTTTTCCATTATTTTATGCCCTTGATACAGCATTTTACCAACCAGTAGGGATGAGCTTCGAGTTCGAGTCAAACTCATGTTCGACCCGAACATTGGCTGTTCGCAAGTTCGCCGAACAGGAACAATTTGGGGTGTTCGCGGCAAATTCGAATGCCGCGGAACACCCTTTAAAAGTCTATGGGAGAAATCAAAGCAAGTTATTGTCATAAAAAGTGTTTGGGGACCTGGGTCCTGTCCCAGGGGACATGGATCAATGCAAAAAAAACTTTTAAAAACGGCCGTTTTTTCAGGAGCAGTGAATTTCGTAGCTGGGGGGTGTCTATAGTATGCCTGTAAAGGGGCGCATGTTTCCCGTGTTTAGAACAGTCTGACAGCAAAATGACACTTCAAAGGGAAAAAGCTATTTAAAACTACTTGCGGCTATTGCATTGCTGGCTATTGCCAAACATAGAAGTTCATTGATAAAAACGGCATCGGAATTCCCCACTAAACCAAAATGTAAAAAAAAAATGATGTGGGGGTCCCCCTAAATTCCATACCAGGCCCTTCAGGTCTGGTATGGATATTAAGGGGAACCCCGGCCAAAATTAAAAAAAAAAATGACGTGGGGGTCCCCCTAAATTCCATACCAGACCCTTCAGGTCTGGTATGGATTTTAAGGGGAACCCCGCGCCAAAAAAAAAAAAAAATGGCGTGGGGTCCCCCCAAAAATCCATACCAGACCCTTATGCGAGCACGCAACCTGGCAGGCCGCAGGAAAAGAGGGGGGGATGAGAGAGCGCCCCCCCTCCTGAACCGTACCAGGCCACATGCCCTCAACATTGGGAGGGTGCTTTGGGGTAGCCCACCAAAACACCTTGTCCCCATGTTGATGAGGACAAGGGCCTCATCCCCACAACCCTGGCCGGTGTTTGTGGGGGTCTGCGGGCGGGGGGCTTATCGGAATCTGGAAGCCCCCTTTAACAAGGGGACCCCCAGATCCCGCCCCCCCCGTGTGAAATGGTAAGGGGGTACAAAAGTACCCCTACCATTTCACTAAAAACTGTCAAAAATGTTAAAAATAACAAGAGACATTCTTCATTTTCTTCTCTGGGCCGCTCCGCATCCATGCTAGCATGGAGGGAGGCTCCCACTGTGTGATGGTGTCTCCTCGTCTGACGGTTCTTAAATAACGGGGTTATTTACACCCGGTGACCCCGCCCCCCTCTGACGCAAGGTGTGTGTATGTTTGTGTATTTGCATTTTATTCTTTAGAATTGTTCACTAAGACAGTGTTTACTTATTTTCCAACAATTAAAATAATCTTTGACTCTTTCATTATTTTTTGGTCTGGTGCTATTCTCTGTATTTCCATGGTTTGAGCTATTGTCAAGTGCCCATTGAGGGAAGCCTGATGCCGCTTACACACGGGCGGAATTTCCCACAGAAAAAGTCAGATTTTAGCTTTTGGTCGGATAATCCGACCATGTGTATGCCCCATCGGACTTTTTCTGTCGACATTTCCGATGGACTTAGATAGAGAACATGCTCTAAGTTTTTCCGTTGGAAATGCAGACGGAGCTTGTCCCGTTGGCAAGTCCGACCATGTGTACGCAGCATTACTGTGTGGAGCTAGAAAGCTTTCAGCACCTCTTTAAATATGTTAAGAGGGGTGTAAGGCTTAGCTCCCCCTCCCTTACACCACACCAAGTGTTTAAGGAATGAGGCCTAGTATGGTATTGGAAGTGATGTTGGCTCAGTAAGAATGAAAAATACCATTACATGGTAGAAATAAAATGGGTTGTGGACGCAAAATAAACTGGGGATGTGAACAGTCAGTCAAGAGACTAGTTCTTCTGCATAGCAATGCTAAGCATAAAGGTTTATAACTGCTCCTCTTTGTAGCCCCATTACTTTACAACATTATTATTGAAACTTTAAATAAATCCGCACAAACAAAAAAGTTAAATAAGCCAAAAAACTAAAACAAAACAAAAAAAGTGATAAACATTAGTAAACGTTATGAAGAAGTGGTTAGGTGTTACACTGAGCTACTTTGTTGGATTGGCTGTAGTCTTCTGGAGCTTCATAAATGATATGACTGTTTAGATCTGAAAATGTAGCGTGCCACTGGTGAATTTGTCATAGCCATAGTAGATTAGCCCCAGAATGCCAATGAATTAATAGTTTTTACTTTATGAATTCAGGTAAAACATCTTAGAGAGATGAAACTGCAATATTTTCATTTGTTAATAACAACTTGACTCTACCCAATGTGCAATCATGTTTCAACATCAAGTCAATTAATGAGCATTCACTTTTTTGTTTGTGTGTTTTTTTTTAATGGAAAACTGATTTATTTGCATGCAATAAAAGAAAATATTGTTACCTGAACAATAGTTATATTTTTTTATTTTATGCACTTACATTTATTATACATGTATTACATATACATATATTATACATGTCTAAGCCAAGATTACCCATCAATTTAGAATAAATCTGGAAAATAATGTAAATGACCTATTTGTCCTTTTGCCTGTCCATCTTTCTATGTCTGTTTGATCAATATATTGTCTATGTGTCTTTATTCAGTAATTTTTGTTTTATTTACAGTTTTTTACAAGTTTGGAAGAAAAACTATATATATTGCAGCCTTTTAATCAGTAAAGACAGAAATATTTTTTGCTTTTAAGTGAAAGTCAGGAATGAAATGTAAGCATATTTGATAGGAAAATGCACAATCGTCTATCTTTTTTACTTCCACCATAATTAAAATGTTATTTGATTGCTATTGGTAAGTGATTTAATTATTGTAAACGCAAAGCCTAACATTTACAAATATACTAACCCTATAATAAATTGATTTGATTTCTGTTAATGTTGAGAATGGCTGTGTATAAAACTGCTGCAAATTTAAATGTATATGTTTTCCTTTACATTCAGTCTCATCTTAATTACTAGAGCTGCCAATGTATCCTGTTTTTCCTCTGTAACCTGGTTTTAAAATGTGTCCTTTAGCCTTATGCTGCAACAGTTATATATTCTACATCTTCATTTATAGTTCTGTATTGCTGCTAATTATCTACTCATGTTAAAGCTAAGTGCACTCCATTTAATTATTCCACTGCACCTGTTACTCTAAGTTTTAAATTATTTTGCAGTTATTTTTCAAGTATACCTGTATATATCTTATATATAATTTATTGATACTGTTATTTTTTATTGCATAGAATAGTTACAGTTTGGAACGAAAATAAAGTTTCCAATACATACATTTTTAACATAACACCTACACTCAAACAAAGAAAATAGACAAGATAATACAACTTTAAACATTAGGAAAATGATACACAGGGAGAAGAAAGTAGAATAGAGAAAAAAAATAGTTTTGCCTATTTGAGCAGTACAAAGAAATCAAAAAGCACTATATCTGGTTAATTGATAATACATTAAATAGAAAGTATGAAATATTGTTTATTGATTTGTTTAGCCTTATACTGATTTTCTTCATTGTGGCTTTCAACATTTATATCTCAATAATTTTTTTTAATCAAATAAAGTATTATACAACTTTTATCGGTTGTTTAATATACAGTATATGGTATCAATTACTTGATGAAAGAGAGGACACTATTTGAGATTGCCAACACAGGAAGGATGGAGCATAGGGCACTACAAATCTTGCAGAGTGTGGAAGTGTAAAATGGCAGGTACAGATGTAAATCTTCAAAGTATGTATTTTTGAGAGCAGCCACTTTGTAAGTGATGTACGAAAGGGACAGGGAAAGCACCAGGGATCTAAGATAGGGACTAGGGGTGAGTCGAACACCCCCCCGGTTTGCTTCGCACCAGAACATGCGAACAGACAAAAAATTTGTGCGAACATGCGAACACCATAAAGTCTTTTGGACACGAACATGAACAATTTAAAAGTGCTAATTTTAAAGGCTTATATGCAAGTTATTGCCATAAAAAGTGTATGGGGACCCGGGTACTGCCCCAGGAAACATGTATCAATGCAAAAAAAAAGTTTTAAAAACAACCGTTTTTTCAGGAGCAGTGATTGTAATAATGCTTAAAGTGAAACAATAAAAATAAAATATTCCTTTAAATATCGTGCCTGAGGGGTGAGCTTAGTCTGCCTGTAAAGAAGCGCATTTTTCCCATGTTCATAACAGTCCCACAGCAAAATGACATTTCAAAAGGAAAAAATGTAATTTAAAATTGCTTGCGGCTGTAACGTCTTGCCAGAAGAATTGTCGGGTTTCGGCAATATACATAAAAAATTATTGAAAAAATGGCATGGGTTCCATCCCGGTGCATTACCAGGCCCTTTGGGTCTGGTACGGATATTAAGGGGAACCTGTGCCAAAATAAAAAAAAAATGGCGTGGGGGTCCCCCCAAAATCCATACCAGGCCCTTCAGGTCTGGTATGGATATTAAGGGGAACCCCGTGCCAAGATGTAAAAAAAAAAAATGGCCATCCAAAAATGCATACCAAGCCCTTCAGGTCTGATATGGATTTTAAGAGGAACCCCCGCACCAAAATTTTAAAACATGGCGTGGGAGTCCCCCAAAATCCATACCAGACCCTTATCCGAGCACGCTGCAGGAAAAGGGGGGGATGAGAATGCGCCCCCCCTCATGAACCATACCAGGCCACATGCCTTCAACATGGGTAGGGTGCTTTGGGAGGGTGCCCCCCAAAGCACCTTGTCCCCATGTTGATGGGGACAAGGGCCTCATCCCCACAAACCTTGCCCAGGATGACTGATCCATGTACATGAAAGAATGAATGGGGCCATGTATCGTGAGATTTTGACTGCAAATCTCCTCCCATCAGCAAGGGCATTGAAGATGAAACGTGGCTGGGTCTTTCAGCATGACAATGATCCTAAACACAGTGCCCGGGCAATGAAGGAGTGGCTTTGTAAGAAACATTTCAAGGTCCTGGAGTGGCCTAGCCATTCTCCAGATCTCAACCCTATAGAAAACCTTTGGAGGGAGTTGAAAGTCCGTGTTGCCCAGCGACAGCCCCAAAACATCACTGCTCTAGAGGAGATCTGCATGGAGGAATGGGCCAACATACCAGCAACAGTGTGTGACAACCTTGTGAAGGGAGTTGAAAGTCCGTGTTGCCCAGCGACAGCCCCAAAACATCACTGCTCTAGAGGAGATCTGCATGGAGGAATGGGCCAACATACCAGCAACAGTGTGTGACAACCTTGTGAAGACCTACAGAAAACGTTTGACCTCTGTCATTGTCAACAAAGGGTATATAACAAAGTATTGAGATGAACTTTTGATATTGACCAAATACTTATTTTCCACCATAATTTGCAAATAAATTATTTCAAAAATCAGATGCGATTGTCTGGATTTGTTTCCACATTTTGTCTCTCATAGTTGAGGTATACCTATGATGACAATTACAGGCCTCTCTCATCTTTTTAAGTGGGAGAACTTGCACAATTGGTGGCTGACTAAATACTTTTTTGCCCCACTGTATATACATAGTATCTCTTATATATATATATATATATATATATATATATATATATATATATATATATATATATATATACTCTGCATTCAATATACAGTGCATTTGTGGTATATACTTTCTAATACACTTCAGGCGGTGTACACAGTGGTATCTAATACAATTTGTACAGTTTCTAATATACTTCAGGTTGTGTACACAGTATCTAATACAGTGTGTGCAGTTTCTACTACACTTCTGGTGGTGTACACACTGTATAATACAGTGCAGCCATAGTACAGTTTCTAATACACTTCAGGTGGTGTACACAGTATCTAATACAGTGTGTACAGTTTCTACTACTTTTCTAGTGGTGTACACAGTATCTAATATAGTGTGTACACTTCAGGCAGTGTACACAGTATCTAATACAGTGTATACAGTTTCTACTACACTTCTGGTGGTGTACACAGTGTACAATACAGTGCAGCCATTGAACAGTTTCTAATACAGTGCAGGCAGTGTACACAGTATCTAATACAGTGTGTACAGTTTCTAATTCACTTCAGGCAGTGTACACAGCATCTAATACAGTGTGTACAGTTTCTACTACACTTCTGGTGGTGTACACACTGTATAATACAGTGCAGCCATAGTACCGTTTCTAATACAGTGCAGGCAGTGTACATAGTATCTAATACAGTGTGAACAGCTTCTAATACACTTCAGGTGGTATACACAGTATCTAATACAGTGTGTACAGTTTCTACTACTTTTCTAGTGGTGCACACAGTATCTAATACAGTGTGTACACTTCAGGCGGTGTACACAGTATCTAATACAGTGTGTACAGTTTCTACTACAGTTCTGGTGGTGTACACAGTATACAGTGCAGCCATTGTACAGTTTCTAATACAGTACAGGCAGTGTACACAGTATCTAATACAATGTGTACATTTTCTACGATACTTCTGGTGGTGTACACAATATACAATACAGTGCAGCCATTGTACAGTTTCTAATAAAGTGCAGACGGTGTACACAGTATCTAATGCAGTGTGTACAGTTTATAATACACTTCAGGCGGTGTATTAATATACACTTCAGGTGGTGTGCACAGTATCTAATACAGTGTGTACAGTTTCTACTACTTTTCTAGTGGTGTACACAGTATCTAATACAATGTGTACACTTCAGGCGATGTACACAGTATCTAATACAGTGTGTGCAGTTTCTACTACTTTTCTGGTGGTATACCCTGGTGGTGTATATATATATATATATATATATATACTCTGCATACTCTGCATTTAGTGTAGCCCATATATACACTTTAGGCGGTGGTGTATAGTTTCCCATATATACACTTTAGGCGGTGTACACAGTATATTTATTTTATTTATTTATTTATTTCAGGTACTTATATAGCGCCGTCAATTTACGCAGCGCTTTACATATATATATTATACATTCACATCAGTCCCTATACCCTCAAGGAGCTTACAATCTAAGGTCCCTAACTCACATTCATACCTATACTAGGGCCGATTTAGACAGGATCCAATTAACCTACCAGCATGTCTTTGGAGTGTGGGAGGAAACCGGAGTACCCGGAGGAAACCCACGCAGACACAGGGAGAACATGCAAACTCCAGGCAGGTAGTGTCGTGGTCGTGGTCGGGATTCGAACCAGCGACCCTTCTTACTGCTAGGCGAGAGTGCTACCCACTGCGCCACTGTGCCGCCCAGTATATAATACAGTGTAGTGTGGTGTTGCAAAACAAAAAATACATCATGTCCGGAAAGCCACCAAGGAGAGGCAGACGCTCACAGGCCACTAAAAGAGGGCAAGCAGCCTCTGTGTCTACAGTCAACAGTGGTGGTTGTGGACATGGTGCATCCTCTGCAGGTGGCAGTGGAGCACGCTTGTCCTTTTTTTTTCTGCTGCTGGCTGTGTTTTTGAGCCACAACATGCAGAAGAGTTGGTGGAGTGGATAACAAAGCTGTCCTCATCCTCCTCATAGTCTGTCACCCAGGCCCAGAGTAGTTTGCCTTCCAACGCAGCTGCCAAAGTGGCCTATTCCACCGGCTCCTTGTCCACAGTCACTCCTTCCATAGCCCCACCATTGTGCACGGAGGAGTCCCCAGAATTATTCAACCACAGTGTCGGGTACATGCTGCTGGAGGATGCGCTGCAATTTGAAGACTCCGATGTTGGTTCCCAGGTTGAGGAAGGGAGTAACATGAGCCTAGAGAGAGAGGGGGTGCCACAGAAGGACAAAAAACTGGCAGTCATGTTCCCCCTGCTGCAACATGCTACCAAGTTTGCTCCAGTGATGAGGAGGGTGGGGATAATGAGGTCAATGACTGTACTTGGGTGGCTGAGAATAGAGAGGAGGAAAGTGAGGAGGAGGAGGAGCAGGAGGCACAACTCCAACAAGGCAGGATGTCCTCTAGGGGGCAGCTTAAGGGAAGCCACCCTTTTGCATCACACCACAGAGCTCCGCAGGTGCAGGGTGCTGTTGACTCTCTGCTGACTTTTAAAAGTTCCTTGGTGTGGGCCTTTTTTCGACACATGTGCAGCAGATTGCACCATTGCTGTTTGCAACCTATGTCTTAAGGGGATCAAGCGTGGCCAGAACAGCAGCTGCTTGGCACCACATGCTTGACCAGACATGTGACAACCTGCCATGCAGTCCATTGGCAACAGGACTTCAAAAAGACCCACATGAAAGAAAAAGGCAGACTTCTCCTTGCTCTTCATCTGAGATCTCCAACCCTACTATACCTCCAGTCCTCTCAAAAACCTGCACTGACGGGAATGAAGTTATAGCAATGGGTGTGCCAAGTATTTACAGCCAATCTGCTAGCAGTACACCACCAATTGATTTTAGCAGGCAAATTTCCCTACCCCAGTTACTGAACCATAAAAAGAAATTCGGTCCCAGCCATCCACAAGCTGGGAAGGATGCAGGACAGGGTTCAGTGTTGTTGGAGCTTGTTCTGCCACCACGCCTCAAAAATGCTAATGGTGATTCTGCCACAGCTCTCTTCTCCACCCTCCTCTTCTTATTCCTCTATGGACTCTTCTGCAGATTTGTCCTCTGAACTATCGGTGCTCCGTAAGCGTTCAAGGGGCTACACAAGCAGTCAGGCTAAAAGATGGCAGGCGGTGCTTGAGTTGGTCTGCCTAGGGGACAGGAGCCACACTGGGGCAGAGATTCCGTCAGCTCTGCAGGGGCAGGCTTAGAGGTGGTTGAAGCCAGGCCAGCTTCAGCCAGGAATGGTTGTATGTGACAATGGCACCAACCTTCTCTCCTCCCTCTGAAAGGGACACTTGACCCATGTTCCATGTTTGGCACTCATCCTGAATTTGGTGGTGCAGCAGTTCTTGAGCCGGTACCCAGGCTTACAAGATCTCCTGAGGCAGGCCAGAAAAGTCTGTGGTCATTTCCACCGGTCATACAATGCCAGTGCTCGGCTGGCTGACATTCAAAGGGAATGCAACCTACCTACCAACAGCCTCATTTGTGACATGCCCACCAGGTGGAACTCAACGTTGGCAATTCTGCAGTGGCTGTATACACAGCAGAGGGCCATCATTGAGTACCTGTACAAGTATGGCACCGGGACAGGGTCAGGGGAGCTTGGCTTCTTTTCGCCACACCAGTGGCTACTGATCAAGGATGCATGCACTGTCCTGTCACCAATTGAGGAGGCCACAAGGATGGTGAGCAGCGACAATGCATCAGTGACACTGTCCCTCTAGTCTTAGTGCTGGAGCACATTCTTTGTGGAATCATGGACAGGGCACTTGAGGAAGAACAGCAGGAGGAAGAGGAGGACTTCCTTTCCTCTCAAGGCCCTCTTTATCCAGATAGCATTCCGCCAAACACACAAGAAGAAGAGGAGGAGGAAGAGGAGGAGGATTGTGTCAGCATGGATTTAGAGGATAACACTCAGCAGCAGTTTTCAAGGGATTGTTTTCAGTCCCCAGAAACCCAAGGAGTTGTACATGGCTGGGAGGAGGTAGTTACGGATAATGTGATCCTTAGTGACCCAGAGGACTCAGAATCGTATGCCTCTGCAAACTTTTACTGCATGGACTCCCTGATTCTGCAAAGCCTGCGAAAGGACCCTAGGATTCGTGGTATCAAGGAAAGGGATCATTACTGTCTGGCAACCCTTCTTGATCCACATTGCAGAACTCATCCTGCCTTTGCAGAGGGAGCAGAGGATGAAACATCTTCAGGAGGCCTTGAAGAAAGGTTTGTGTAATGCATTTCTAGACCCTGGGAGGTTACCATTACCACAATGTGTTGCTGTGGCTTCGTTCAGTCATAGAAAGATCAGTGGAGAAGGTGGCTGGCTGACCGATGCCTTTAAACAATTTTTCAGTCCTCAGTCCCTAGGTCTGATCAGTTCAAGCAACCATTGCCAGTGTCTGCATTATATGGTGCAGGCATATATAGGGGCAAGAGCAGACTTGGAGACCTTTCCAACAGAGCATTCACTGGGATACTGGGTCTTGGGGGTGGACCACTGGCCACAACTTGCTCAATATGCAATCAAGCTACTGGCCTATCCTGCATCCAGTGTGCTTTCTGAACACACATTCAATGCTGCAGGAGGGTTTGTAATGGATCACATTCATAAAAAATAATCAGTCTTGGATCAGCAGCTATCAAGCACCTGATGCTGATGTAACTGACTGAATTTGCTGGGATCCCTTGAAGACTGCCTATGCTGGCTATCCTATTCCTCCTCAATCTTGATGATGCTAGCTTTCAAAAATATTTTTGGTTTAGGACACCACCACCACCACCCAAGGCCCAATTTTTCTGCCCCTGTTTAACAGGGGCATTTAATTACAATTTTTGATATAATATTTCACAGCAGGGCCCGTTCCTGCACCCAACAAGAATAACTGTGAGGGGTTACAGTGTGCTGGCGCCACCAATACCAAAGGCTCAATTTTTCTGCCCCTGTTTAACAGGGCCATGTAATTACAATTTTTGATATAATATATCACAGCAGGGCCTGTTCCAGCACCCAACAAGACTAACTGTGAGGGGTTACAGTGTTCTGGTACCACAACACCTAAGGCCCAGTTTTTCTGTAGAGTATATAGGGCAGGCCACATCGTATATGTACTGCTGTTCAGAGTATATAGTGCCTGGGGGCCTGGGGGACCCCCACTCTATTTTTTTTTTAATTTTGGTGTGGGGTTCCCCTTAATATCCATACCAGACCTGAAGGGCCTGGTATGGATTTTGGAGGGGACATCCACACAATTTTTGTGGTATTTTTGGCACGGGGTTCCCCTTAATATTCATACCAGACCCAAAGAGCCTGGTAATGGACTGGGGGGGAACCCACGCCGTTTTTTTAAATGATTTTCATCTATATTGCCGGGATCCGACAATACATTACAGAAGAAGTTTTAAAGGACATAACTTGCATATAAGCCTTTAAAATGATCACTTTTGATTTTTCGCGTCCCTAAGACTTTAACGGTGTTCGTGTGTTTTCACAAATTTTTTGCATGTTCTTCTACGAACTGAACCGGGAGGTGTTCGACTCATCCCTAACCAGGAGCTATGAGGATTTTGTAACTTCCGATTTCAAGTTGTTGTTTACAAGTCATTATCAGGAGACATCTCAGTAGAGAGTACATGTCACTGCCCACACTATCACACTGTCACAAGGGATGTTGTTCATGTGTTCATGTGTTCATGTGTTAGCAATAAAGCTGATAAAAAAAACGATACAGTGTAAAAAAAGTAAATAAAGTAAATACCACATTTTAATTTTTTTTTAAAGCATCTCATCCCCCCATGTTCATGTGCAAATGCAAACACAGCAAGCGAGTAAGCATATGTAAACAGTGGTCACACCACACATGAGGTATCACAGTGAACATTAGAGCAAAAGCAATAATTCTACTGCCAGACCTCCTGTTTAACTGCTGACATGTAAAGGATTTTAAGGCCCACCTATTGATAATTTAATGTATTTTAATTTGCCACCATTTCATGGGTGTGTGCAATTTTAAATGCTGGGTATCTATTTACTTGATGTAACAATCTTTTATATCTTACAAAAAAAATGATTATTATATTGTGTTTGCGTGTACTAAAATTCATTAAAGTGTATTTTTCTTAAAAATTTGCATTTTAAAAATGGCTGTGTATCATGTAACATAAATAAATTCCAACAACAACCATTTTAATCTCCAGGGTCTCTGCTTTAAAAAAAATATATGATGTTTTGGGGTTATAACACAAAAATAGTGCAGCGCTTGTTCAATCAAAATAAAATATACATCAAATATGAACACATCCAATCGGTGATGCTAATCTGTCAACTTTTTTCACAGCAAATTAAAGTCTCTTTATATTTAGCTTTATTCCATAATATGTATTTACACCAACATAATCATGCAACCTCCACCATCACTTAGGTCATTTATAGTATAGCATTTTTCTCTTTAAGTGGGGTCCCCAGGTCTTTCGCTATTGGCTGTATTTCTCCTTGTTCTCCTCCTCCAGTCCTCAATTCTGAAAGAAAGAATTCAGTGCAGAATTCAGTGCAGAAAAGAGAAAAACTCCAATAGTGCTTTTCCTTTTAAAAAAAAGAAAAAAAAAGAAAAAAAACTTTATTATAAACAAACCCAGCAAATGCACTAACATTATTTAGTGCACTTCACATCTGTGCACTTAGTAAGCAAAGCATATATAGGGACATATGCGGCTAATGGATTAACAAACCAACCATCTTACTTCCGGATTTGCGATGTATGAGATGATGTCACCCAAAGCTCTGTCCATTTTTGTATTATAACTGCATTTTATATGTATGCGAATAACATTTGGTGCACAGCAGCTGTGGGGATTGGGAAGGGGTGATTGTACACAGAATTGGGATTTAGCAGCGCAATGGATTCTTTTGTTTTATTTGGTTGGAGTTCTAAGTAATTTTCTAGCAAAAAAAAATCCAGATTTTATCATGTACTATATGTGAGAAATTTCAGAATTGTCCCAGGTGGCAAGTGGTTATTATATTATGAGCTGAAATGGATAGAGTGACAAGGGTTACAAAATCTTGTAAATAGAAATTTAAGTAAAAAAAAATATTAGCAATAATAAACTATATTGTGGAAGACTGACTTTCCAATGTTATATGTACTGTATGGTGGAGGCAGAGATTTTTCTGATTCTTTTCAAATGTCACACTGAGGTTGATTTACTATTAATGGAAAGTGCAAAATCTGGTGCAGCTGTGCATTGTATGCCAATCAGCTTCTAACTTAACCTCCCTGGTGGTATGACTACGTCAGATTTTTTAATCTCAAAGCGGTATTTTTGCATGGAAATTTGGTGTTTTGTATTGTAGGCCTGTAATTCTTAGGAATACCTCACTTAAATCTGTCCAAACAAGAGTCTAGTAGACATCCTGGGTATGATAAAGTTTGAAACACGAATTCATAAAATATGATATAAAAAAACTATAAATAATTATAACAAATAATAATATAATAATAATACATTTTATTCAATCATGTAATCAAACCAAAAACACTGAAATTTGCTCAGTTGCAGAATCGTCGCTGTCGTCACTTTCAGTGTCTGATAAGAAAATTTCCCCACGAATCACTATCGCTCAATTCTGCAAGTGATTCCAATTTACTATCCCTGTTTTCTAGCTGGTCTAAAACCGCTTTTGACAAAAAGGGACGCTTTTTGGTTTCCATGGACATTCTCAAGTTTCCAGGCAGGAAGAACAGTATATATAATATAAAACTATAGTCAGGGCACTGGACAAAGCACTAGGGACAAAAGGGAGATGAAATAATTTGATATATTAATGTAATCTTACAGATTGCAGTGTACTGTATGTGTTATATATGTTTCACTTTTTGAATTTGCCACCAGCCTCCACCCCCATGTATCGCACCACTCGCAGGGAATGGAGCCCGGAACAGTAATGCCCTATACACACGATCGGACATTGATCAGACATTCCGACAACAAAATCCATGGATTTTTTCCGACGGATGTTGGCTCAAACTTGTCTTGCATACACACGGTCTCACAAAGTTGGCGGAAAATCCGATCATTATGAATGCGGTGACGTAAAACACGTACGTCGGGACTATAAACAGGGCAGTAGCCAATAGCTTTCCTCTCTTAATTTATTTTGAGCAACGGATTTTGTTGTCGGAAAATTTTATAGCCTGCTCTCAAAGTTTGCGTGTCGGAAATTCCGATGGAAAAAGTCCGATGGAGCCAACACACGGTCGGAATTTCCGACAACAAGCTCCGAACACATATTCCGTCGGAAAGTCCGACACTGTGTACAGGGCATAATACATCGGGCGGATGATCCAGCGGAGTACACAGCGGGGGGACATCACAGGATCCTGGGGACAAGGTAAGTATGCTGTACATGGATCATGCGATGCAATCCCGAGTATGGCTCGGGGTTACCGCTTTTGGTAGTGAAAATTCACCCCGAGCCACACTTAGGAATATTGCCAGGAAGGTTAAGCTTGTTAAATTAAGCTTAGAGCTGTACCAGATTTCTATTGTATTTTGTACAACACCTTGCTATGATTAATGGATTGCAAATATTATTTAAAGCATTTTTTAATATTTTGAACTATGTAAAAGTCATAATTCAGTAAAAAGTAAAACTTCTAATTAGAACAATAATTTGTGTATACTGTATACTTTACTTATATAAAATGTCAAATTAGCTTCCAAAGTTGACAGAGTAAGTGACTGTAGACTAACTGAATTTTTAACTGTGCTTTGATGGGTTTTTCAGTTTTATCAGTTTACTGCCCCGCCACAGTACATTTACTGCAGCACAAGCAGGCAGGATCATGTACATGTACAGCATCCTGTGTGTTGGCTGCTCAAAGTGATGCGCGGTCGCCGATCACAATGTCAACAAAGCTGTTATGAATGAACTTCATTCAGAACAGCTGTGATTCCTATAGTGATCCTGATTGACCCACAGCTATCACATGTACCTGGGCCAATCACAGCACACTGTACCATGTGATAGCTGTGGGGCAAACACAGCATGCAATAGTAAATCACAGCTGTTATGAATGTGACCCATTTATGACAGTTCAAAACATTGCTGATACAGTTACCATCACTGTAAGAGCAATTAAAAGGTAAACTAAATCCCTGATCACCCTCTCAATGTAGTACAGTGTCACTATGAAAGTATGTAAAAAAAAAAATAGTAATGTCACCTTTTAACATACTGTCACCATTCAGTGTCCCTGATCACCACCAAACTAGTCATATGATATCACTGTACTGCACTGGTGATAGTATGTATAAAAAAAAATGTGAATTTTTTTTTTAACCACTTACCGACCATTCCATAGCACTTTTACTGCTACAGGGCAGCCGCACTGTGCCTGCACTTCTTGGGTATCAGGCGCAAGTGCACGCCACCGGCCACCCAATGATCATTCTATACACAGGCAGAACAGCAATCTACATATGTAAACAAGGCAGATTGCCATTCTGTCAGTACAAAAGGCATGGATCCTGTGTTCCTGTAAAGAACCGATCCATGCCTTCCACTAGTAAAAGAACCTCCCCCACTACACTGAAACACCAGCTAGGCACACAGTTAACCCCTTCCCACCAGTGTCATTAGTACAGTGACAGCGCATATGTTTAGCACTGATCACTGTAATATTGTCACTGGTCCACAAAAAATTGTGACAAAAAATTACAACTTAAAAAAACGTGCCATGCCTCTTACTAAATACCTTAGACTGTCTACTTTCCAAAAAGGGGGTCATTTGGGGTACTTGTACTGTCCTGGCTTCTTAAGGGTCTCAATAAATGAAATAGGCCATCAGTACAACAAGATTGATACATTTTGAAATATATATCATAATTTGTAGATGCTATAACTTTCACACAAACCAATTAATATACTCTTACTAGGATTTTAATTTTTTTTTACAAAAGCGGCTATAGCCACTGGCAATGATCACATGTAAAATTCTGACATGCTGGTTGTACCTAAGTCGATCAATGGATCAACTTGGGTACAATCAACATGCCCATAGAGGGTTCGAATCTCTGCTGGTCCCTGCTGAAGTAGACAAGATTCGAGCCATCTATTACCAGTTTAAGATTACCTAGTTGTTGTAAGCTAAAGGAAAGTGCACAGAGATTATACAATCAAATTAAACGTTCCTTCTTCTCTTGCTCTGACACAGCTTTCCCAACTGAGTTTCCTCAGCTGACTCTCTAGCCTTTGAGATTTACCCTAGGAATCTGATCTTTAAAGGGTGCAGAGACAGACATGTGCATAACAGATTTGAGGCTGTATATGTTCAGTCAATTCAACCTTCTAATATAAAAATAATAAAACAGTCGAACATATAAACTAGTGTTACATTGGTACATCATGATACATCAATTATTATAGTAAATAGTTAAACTACACAGCAAAAAGGTACAATTAAAAAAACAGTATGTTAATCCATCTCTGCAACATAGGGATGATTTAGGGTGATGTGGATGATTTTGGGTACTGTGGGTCTATGTGAAACAAAAGCTTTCGCATGTAAATATTGAGAACTACAATATTGCTAGCAGAGCACCACAAAATCTTGTTTCATAGCTCAGATGTAGTGCTAATATTAAGTCATTGCTCAGCTTGCCACCAGCGTTTCATGCTTTTTAGTTTTTGTAAATGCAGGACATGGAAAATATGGCTTTTGTAATGTTTGGTTTGGGGAAAAATTATATAAATTAATCATAAAGCGATACTGTCCATTTTTTGGATCATAGAAAACGAACAATCTTAAAAGAACACTGCAGTGAAAACTGAAACCAGACCTTTAATCTGGTGGGTATAGGCTACCTGCTGTTTCTGACTTTGATCTAGATCTAGATGTGAACCCAAATTACTGTACATTGGGAATGTAGTGATTAAGTTATCCAGGTGTTCCCAAACATAGCTAATTTAGTCTCTTTGCCAGCTCTCATAGAGAAAAAGAGAAAATGTGAAGGAAGGAATCTTGTGGGAGCACAGCAGTGCACAAGAGACTGCCGAATCTAAACAGCAATGGATTACATAATGTTAAGTTAAAGGTAAATTTGACTTTAAGTTGGCTGACTTTATTGCTTGAGGCATGGTTGCTATTTCAGCTGACATTAAACAGAAACATTGTGTAACAATTCCCTTGACCAGAGTATAGTATTTCACTTTCTAATTAATCTTGGTGACAAGGGTAACTGTATAGAAAGCTCTAACCTAACAATTTTAAGAGAACAGAACAAATATTTTATCAATCTCTTAGATTTTAATATGTTCTTCAATATGCTTAGGTGAGTCAATCATCAGTTTGTTCACATTATTTCTGTGTATGGTACTTTGTCCACTCACCATTATTTTTATAGGGGAAATGCAAAGTCGCTTTAGACCATTAAATGCTGCATCACAAACCTTTATTTAAAGTGGACCTTCTCTCCCTTTTACTAAAATTCACATCAGTGTTCATTTCTGTATTCTAATGTGAAATCATCTAACATTTTGTTTTTTTTTAGATTTTTAAAAATGTTTTATTTACTTTTCTTGTGTCCAAGTCCTGGTTTCCCTAAAGGCACTGATGCCTAGAGTCCCCACTGATGCCCCCTGGGAAGGCAACAACATCAGTGCCCTCAGGGTGATCTTATACCTAATCTGCAATATACCGTGCCTTGAAAAAGTATTCATACCCCTGAAATTTTCCACATTTTGTCATGTTACAACCAAAAATGTAAATGTATTTTATTGGGATTTTATGTGACCAACAAAAAGTGGCACATAATTGTGAAGTGGAAGGAAAATTATAAAAGGTTTTCACAATTTTTTACAAATACATATCTGAAAAGTGTGGCGTGCATTTGTATTCAGCCCCCTTTACTCTGATACCCCTAACTAAAATCTAGTGGAACCAATTGCCTTCAGAAATCACCTAATTAGTAAATAGAGTCCACCTGTGTGCAATTTAAATTCAGTATAAAAATATGGGTTCTGTGAAGCGCTCAGAGGTTTGTTAGAGAACCTTAATGAACAAAACAGCATCATGAAGGCTAAGGAACACACTAGATAGGTCAGGGATAAAGTTGTGGAGAAGTTTAAAGCAGGCTTAGGTTATAAAAAAAATCCCAAGCTTTGAACATCTCACGGAGCACTGTTCAATCCATCATCATAAAATGGAAAGAGTATGGCACAACTACAAACCTACCAAGACATGCCCATCCACCTAAACTGACAGACGGGGCAAGGAGAGCAATAATCAGAAAAGCAGCCAAGAGGACCATGGTAACTTTGGAGGAGCTGCAGAGATCCACAGCTTAGGTGGGAGAATCTGTCCACAGGACAAATATTAGTCGCGCTCTCCACAAATCTGGCCTTTATGGAAGAGTGACAAGAAGAAAGCCATTGTTGAAAGACAGCCATAAGAAGTCCTGTTTGCAGTTTGTGAGAAGCCATGTGGGGGGCACAGCAAACATGTGGAAGAAGGTGCTCTGGTCAGATGAGACCAAAATTGAACTTTTTGGCCTAAAAGTAAAACGTTATGTGTGGGGGAAAACTAACACTGCACATCACCCTGAACACACCATCCCCATCCCCATCCCCATCCCCAGAAGGGACAAGGAAGCTGGTCAGAGTTGATGGGAAGATGTATGGAGCAAAATACAGGGCAATCTTAGAGGAAAACCTGTTAGAGTCTGCAAAAGACTTGAGACTGGGACGGAGGTTCACCTTCCAGCAGGACAATGACCCTAAACATACAGTTATAGCTACAATGGAATGGTTTAGATCAAAGCATATTCATGTATTAGAATGGCCCAGTCAAAGTCTAGACCCAAATCCAATTGAGAATCTGTGGCAAGACTTGAAATTTTTTCTGTTCACTAACACTCTCCATCCAATCTGACAAAGCTTAGGTTATTATGCAAAGAAGAATGGGCAAAATTTTCACTCTCTAGATGTGCAAACTGGTAGAGACATCCCCAAAAAGACTTGCAACAGTAATTGCAGTGAAAGGTGGTTCTACAAAGTATTGACTCAAGGGGGCTGAATACAAATGCATGCCACGCTTTTCGGGTATTTATTTGTAAAAAAAAAATGTAAAACTATTTACCATTTTCCTTCCACTTCACAATTATGTGCCACTTTGTGTTGGTCAATCACATAAAATCCCAATAAAATACATTTATGTTTTTGGTTGTAACACGACAAAATTTAGAAAATTTCAAGGGGTGTGAATAGTTTTTCAGTTTTTAAGTTTAAAGTATTTTATTGAGTTTTTCACATACAAAAAAAAAAAAATAACATTACATAAATTCAGAAAGTCATAAATTCCTGAGACATATACATACAGTAGCTTGCTAATGCTTTGCAATCAGTTTGAAAGAGAAAAAACAGGCTGATAATAAAGTAAAGGAGGAAAAAGGAATACCAAGCTGGAGCTTATTACACACATATTATTATTATCACATAATTTAAAATAAGATCTTATGACGAACTTAATACCTATTACTCCAACATTACCTATGGACCCTTTCAAACAGGAAGTCTGCCACCCCTTCTGTACCAAATTCTTTCAAAAAGTTTTACCTTGGGTAAATAGGGTGGACAGAGAGAGAAATACCCTAAAGTTAAAGCTGAACACCGGAATAGTCTGTCCTGAGGGAAACGCAATACTAAATGAAGGTAGGCATCAGCTTTAATAACTCCTGGAGTAAAGGGTAGAGTGATTCCGGGGAATAAGTTTGGGTTCTAAACCACTGGTCAAGATCATAATCTGGTTGAGGCCGTCGGGGCAAACTATTTTAATGCGTGTTTTCCTGAGGGGCGTGCGCCGGAACAAACTGGGGCCCCACACACACTACCCCTATGGGATCTTTCTATTGGTGTGATAAGGGGAACCCCAGCATCCCTCGCCGCCCCTTTTAGCCCTCCCCTTTTAGATCATTAATTAATTAAAGAGTAAACAATGTCGAGCAGCGGAGGGACCTCACCGACGCCCCAACCAGATGTCTCAGAGATTTCCCCTGTGAATGGGGTAAAAATCGCTTAGTACTTCAAAAGCGCCAAAGAGGCTAGGTAGAAACAGGGAGGAGAGAGAGAGAACATAGGAGAAAGAAGGGTAGAAGAAGAGAGGAGCAGGAGGTTGATTAGCTTAGAGCATGGGCAGGTCCGGAGCTAGACTCTAACACTGGTATAAGACTGATATTACACAGTGTAGCCCATGGCTCCCATATATCATAAAACCTCTCCGTTCTGTCATTAAGCTTAGCAACTATTTGTTCCTGTGACATGATCCAAGACACCTTTCTTCTAAAAGACTGAAATGCCACTGAAGTTTTCTTCCAGGCTTTAGCTATAGTGATTTTAGCCCCCAGAAGGACAAAGAAAGTGAGGGCCTGAAGTTGTTTAGGTAGCTCGGGGATGGTGTGGTTGAACAAAGCAATGTAGGGGTTGGGGCCTACTGGGGTCTTCACTAATTTGCTTATTGTGTGAAAGATTTTCCACCAAAAGGATCTAATTCGTGGGCAGGTCCACCAGGTATGTAGCATAGAGCCCATTAGTCCACAACCCCTAAAGCAAAAAGGAGAGGTTCCAGGGTACATCAGTGCCAATCTAGAGGGGACATAGTACCACCTGGAGAGAACCTTTACATTAGTCTCGATAAGTGAGATATTACATATACCTTTAAAGGAGCGATTCCAGGCCCTAAACCATTCTGCTGGCATCCACGAACCTCCCGTGTCCTCCTCCCAGGCCTTTGCTTAACCCGGCTTGTCCGAATTCGACTGTAAAGCATTATATATCAGAGAAATTCCACCCTTTTGGTCAGAAATATTGGAGCACCAAGATTCATAGGGGGTAATTGCGGGAGGTTCTGGTTTGGTGATCCAAATAGTGTTAATGAAGTGAGAGATTTGTGTGTATCTAAACTGTTCCGAGATGGGCATGTCCAACTTACGTATACAATAGGATAAGGTAAGAGGGCCAGAATGGGAAAAGAAGTGGCCTATCCTATAGAGACCTTTATCCGTCCACCAACGGAAAGCCTGGATATTCAGTCCCAGGGGGAATCTAGAGTTATGGAAGATGTGTGATAATGGTTTCAGGGGGGATATGATGGAGGAATTTTTGAATAGCTTAGTGCTTAATGAGATAGAGTGAGAAAGCGTAGGGGCCATTATTGCAGGTCTTTGTTTGGGATCACACCATAGCAAAAATTCTATGGTATTTAGTGGGATTGCCCATCTTTCCATGGAAAGCCATTCCGGTTTCTGGCCTTTGGAAAAAATCAATGAGATTTAGGATAATTGGGCCGCCTGGTAGTACCCCCAGAGGTCCAGAAGTCCCAAGCCACCTTGGGATTTCAGTCGTTGAAGGAGTTTGGATGGACATCTATACCCCTTGTTTCCCCAGATAAATCGGATTATTTCAGATTGAAATTTCCCTAAAAAGCTCTTCGGGAGCGGAATTGGCAGAGATCTAAATAAATATAGGAGACGAGGCAAGAGCGTCATCTTAACGGCATGTATCCTTCCCAACCAGGACAGACCACATCTGGCCATCGTTGAAGCTCCCCTCTACATTTAATGATCATTGAGGGGTAGTTGGCTTTAAACAGATCTTTAACATCCGGGGTCAAGTTTATCCCCAAATAGGGGATAGCCTTAGGGGCCCAGGAAAACGAGAAGTTATCAGTGAGTTGTGTAAGTAAATCGGGCGGGACCGTGACATTCAAAGCCGTGGATTTGGACATGTTAACCTTTAAACCAGAAATTCTGCTGAATGAATTTAGCACCCTATGTATGACTGGCATAGAGATCAACGGGGAGGTAACATATAACAAGAGGTCATCCGCGTATAAGGCACATTTGTGTTCCCTGTCACCGCAGGTCACCCCCTTTATATCAGGATTTGTTCTAATGGCTATAGCTAGGGTTTCAATCATCATGGCGAAGAGGAGGGGGGAGAGAGGGCAACCCTGTCTGGTCCCCCTACCAATGGGAAAGGAGTCCGAGTATCTACCCATAAGTCTTACTTGAGCAGAAGGGTTAGAGTACATGGAGTGTATTATGTTTAGGAAGTGAGGGCCGAAGCCCCATCTTCGCAGAACCTCTGACAAGTAGCCCCACTCTATAGAGTCAAAGGCCTTGTGGAGGTCAATCGATAGTAAGAAGCCTATTTGGGGCGGGCTCCCATCCCATTGCGATTATAGGAGAGAAATTACATCTATGGATCTTCTAATCTGGTAGGGGCCCTGTCTCTCCGGTATAAAGCCCACCTGATCTCCATTGATATAGGAGGGAATAAAGCCCGCCAATCTATTTGCTAAAATCTTGGTCATAATCTTGATGTCATTATTAATTAGCGAGATAGGTCGGTAATTCCCTACTTCACTCGTGTCTTTCCCCGGCTTGGGAATTACCGAGATGTAAACTGTGTTTAACTCCATCCCTAAAGGTGAACCTTTCCGGAGAAAGTTAAAAAACTTAGAGAGATGAGGTGCCAGGGTGGTACCGAATTGTTTGTAGTACCCGTCAGGACCGAGAGAGGACCCTATTTTCAAAGATTTGATCGTGTCAAGGACCTCTGATGGTGAAAACGGGCTGTCCAACAGATCCTTATGTTCTTTAGACACAGTGGGTAAACATAATGAATCTAGGAAGCTGTATTTCAGCTTTCCTGAAGAGGGGCTTTGATGTTTGTACAGTTCTGAATACCAATGGAATTCCTCCATAATTTTTGTAGGGTGCTGAGTTAGGTCTCCCGAGTTCATCTTGATTTTGGGGAAGGCAAGTTGTCTAGGTTTAGGGCTAAGTTTAACTGCCAGCTTCGAGCCTATCCTGTCCTTCTGAGAGTAAAAACGCGCCCCAGTCCACCTAAGGTGCTTTTCAGCCACTGTAGTTAAGGATAGATTGAGAAGTGCCCGAGCTTTGTCTAGGTTAGCCAAAGAATCTGGAGTGGGGTTTAGTTTATTTGCTTTTGCGAGTAATTGAAATTCTGCAGTCAACTTCACTGTGTCTGCTCTATGTTCAGCTTTAAGTTTTGTGGACCATTGTATTAATTTCCCCCTGATTACAGACTTATGTGCTGCCCACACCGTTGTTGGAGTAACATCCGGCGTAGTGTTGAGACTGAAGTATTCTTTAATTGCCTCCTCGATATCAGAGGCTATACTGGGGTCACTAAGAATAGATTCCTGAAGGCGCCAGCGTGGGCGGTCTCTATGTCCTGAGGGTCTGAGTGCTGTCAATGTAACCATAGAGTGATCGGATAAAGGGGTATCTACAATCCGGTATTTGACAAATAAAGGAATCGAGTTGGAGCGAGTAAAGATGTGGTCTATCCTGGCATAAGATCCATGGGGTGCCGAGTAATGCGTGTAGTCTCTCGTCCGAGGGTTAGCTTCCCTCCAAACGTCCACCAAACCCGCCCCATGTATTAACTTCGCTATTCGTACGCTCTGTTTGGATGGACGCTTAGATTTTGACAACCCGGAACCAGATTTGTCCAGAGAAAAGTCGAAAGCTATATTAGAGTCCCCCCCCCAAAAAAATTGTGCCTTTTAGGAGAGGTCCCAGTTTGTGGAGTAGGGATTCAAAGAAAACACTCTGGCCCTTATTGGGTAAGTAAGAGGAAACAAAGGTGTATAATTCCCCGTCTATATTCCCCGAGACCAAAATATACCTGCCGTGGGGGTCCACTACTGTTTCAGGCTGAGAGAGATTGATATGTTTAGCAAAACAGATTGCGACCCTTTTTGTTTTATTGGGCACCGAGGATAAAAAGAATTGGGGAAACCGTTGGTGAAGGAAGGTGGTATTGTAGGATATGGGAAAGTGGGTCTCTTGCAAGAGGAGAACGTCCGCTTGCATAGACTGATATAGTTGGAATAGTTTTCTCCTTTTTATGGGGGAGTTCAAACCCTGGGTGTTATGCGATATCATTTTGAGGGTGGGAGAATTGGTTATGTGATCAGACATAAAGTGAGTGGTGTGGAGTCTTGTGTATGTGAGTGGTCCTACCTGATCGGTGAGAGGGGGATGTCTTGAGGTTCCTGAGGTTGAAGAGAGCCGTGAACGCAAGGCCTGGGAGGGAAGACCAGAGACGAATACATGGTCCGGACCTGCTCATGAGGAGATAAAGGGAAAAGGAAAGAAGAGAAAGGAGAAAGAGAAGAAGAGAGAATTTACTGATTGCATAATATTGGAACAGTAAACATTCTTGCAAGTAACCTAAAATAACAATATGGGGGTCCCCAAACCCCCCCTAACCCCGGGGTAGGATGGTTTAGCCATACCTAGCCCTAAACCTGAAAGGTTCGGAGTCCAAACAGTAGGACTAACGAGTAAGAAACCCAGTGCACTACCAGTGTACTGGGTTTCTACTTGAGGTGCATTTAAAACACCGCGGCCCCACCACTAAAACAATAGCACAACTGGAGACCATAAAATAGTCTAACATATCTTGAAAGAACCGAGCGTCCCCACATCTAAAAACAAAAAGAAAATAATCCGATACTAAAGTCTGAGGGGGCTGGGATGGCAGCAGATGTCTCTGATACAGTCAATAACAGACCTGTGTGGGGATCCATCATAGGGGTGGATGGAAGGCCAGGGTTCATCCTGCCCAAAAGGGATTTGGTAGAGGAAGGAGAGGTGGCCAGAGGCAGGGGGGGAAAGTCCATACCTGGGGACTGAGGAGGCTGTGTATCCTAGTCAGCTATGGAGTCTTCAGCTCCCTCTGTGCAGTATGTGCCTTTTGGGGCCGCTGCCATCTTGGCATAGCTGGCCAGGATTCCGGCTGCTTTCATCTGCCCCTCTAGGTTCCTCCTGACGTTCATCTTTGCGATCCTGTGGTTCCCGGGGTCTCCCCCACTAGTATATCCGGGCGGTATGTGGTGGGGTGCGCTCAGAACACTCCTGTGGCTAATACAGGGCTGTGGTGAAGCGGAGCTCTAGAAGGCAGCGGCCATCTTCGGAGCTGCCATGCATGCACCTCCTGGGGTGTGAATAGTTTTTCAAGGCACTGTATCACAATATCTGACAGTATTGTCGTATTGCACATGCACAAGATGGAGTGCATGTGCAATGTTCATCTCTCTTTTAACAGACAAAGGTAATATTGCACATACATGTGCAAGATGAGATGCATGCTGCTCCAACTTTCACATGTGCACTATAACTACATTTTGAGCCGGCTACAGGAAAGAATTTTCAAAATAGTGGTTCAGGAGTAAGGGCACCAACAAAAGAAAGGCGTCATCAAAAAGGATAAAAATGGAAGGAGGATGAGCTTGGAGGTAGGTAAGTGCATTTTGTTATCTTTTAGGATGTCTTCATTTTATTTCTATAAAAGGAAGGGGAAGGTTCTCTTTAAATAGTGATGTGCAAATCAGTTTGAAAACCAGGCAAATCAGCCAGTGAATATGGATGAGCAGATTTATTTCAGCTATATCAATTTCACTGTGAAAGCACCAATTTAACTTTCTCAGAAGTGTATCTAATCAAAATTAGCCTTAAAGTGGTTGTAAAGCCTAAAAATTTTAGACATTAATATCCCCCCTCACCTACCTTTTACTTACCTGACCCCTAATTCGATCCAGTTTACAAGTATGCAGATCTTCTCCCCCTTCACTTCATGGTCTCACTGTGTTTGCTGAGGCAGTGGGAGCCATTGGCTCCCACTGTTGTAAATCAAAGTCAATGATAAGGGAGCTGGGGCCTAGTCCTGTTGTCTGTGTCAATAGACGCAGACAGCAAGACTTGGCAGCAAGCCCGCATGAGTGCCCCATAGAAAGCCACTTTCTATGAGGGCACTCAATGGAGGGGAGAAGCCAGGAGCTTTGGCAGGGGATCCAAGAAGAAGTGTTTTGGGGCCACGCTAAACAGGCAAATATAAACCCATTTATTTATTTATTTTTTAATTTTACATTTGCAACCAATTAAAATGAAAGACAATGCCCTGAAGTATCCGGAGTAATAACGTATCACAATGGGAAAAAGGAAGGACCGCGGAGGACACAGGAAATTGGGGTTATTTAAGTGTATCCTGTGAGGAAAAATGGCTTCACCTCAGCACTCTGGCACTGGACAGCAGCCAGTACGCCTCAGTGACAGAGACAGTGAGCTTGGAAACACTCAAAATAGCAGATATGTGACTGACCCTGAAAGGGTGGAGGAAATTATTGGACCACAGAGACAAAGAAGAAAGATTTCCCCCTCAGGTGAACATGCCAGTAGTTCACTGCTTGATTATGACCAGTCACCTGTTAATAATCCCTGTGCTGATAAACTGCTTGCCTTCCCCACATCTGGACAGCCTATACTTGATACAGATATTAAAAAAATGCTTCTTTCCCTGAGAGGAGTGATTCAACAAGATGTGCAATCATATATGCACAAAACTAATGTGGCGATAGAAGGTCTAGGAGTAAGAATTGATGACATGGAAAATAAAATGGAGGATGTCGCTGACACGCATAATAAATTGGTGGACTCTCATTTTGAGCTAATAGAAGAATTTTGACAACTTAACTTGAAAGTGTCAGATATCAAAGATAGATCCAGACGCAATAATATCAAATTCAGAGGGAAAAAATTTTGAAAAAATTATGTCCGACCTACTCCCCAAGATCCCGCATCAGGAGTGGACAACAGACAGGGCTCATCGTTTGCCAAAACCTTTGCATATACCAGAAAAACTCCTGGGAGAGGTTATTGCGAGAATTCATTTCTATCATATTAAACACCTCCTGATTCAAAGCGCACGACAACATGTCCCACTATCTGATCCATATGCAGGTATTTTTTTCTACTCAGACCTTTCACAAGCAACTTTACTGGCACGGAAAAACCTGAATTCCATTACTAAGATTCTCTGTAATCATAATCTCAAGTATAGATGGGGCTTCCCCACCAAATTGATCGTTGATTGTAATGATGTTTCCTACAACATCCATACACTGGATGATGACCTGAAGTTGTTGGGGAAATGGGGGTTACTCCCTATGGATGAAGATAACTCACAGAGGATAAAATCTTAAGTATAACTCACACAAGAAGAGCAACTTGGTCATGCCTAAACTCACTGGATTACTACTACTTTTTTATTGCTGTTTATTGCTAAACCCTCAAACCTATCTGTTCTCAGGGAAACTTTTACCCCAGAAGGAAAAGGTGAATTTCTACCTATCTATAATTGCACTTTAGTGCAACCTACAGTTGCATGGCAACTCAAAGTTTTTCTTCAACGTTCCAAATTTTTATGATTGGTTCTATTTTTGTCTCATTATATTTTTTTTTAACAGGATTTCAAAATTACTCATACATTCTATGAGAATTTATCTTTTTTACTTCAAGGTTGGTGTTTCCACTCAGGAACATGATCATTATATATATATTGGCTTAGCCACAATAGGATGTCGCTACTACTTATTATCAACACCTTAAAAAAATTTGCAACACCTTAAAAAATTCTCTGAACACCAACAGGCTTAACAGCCCTCATAAAAGAAAGACTCTCTGAACTGATGCTATCAAACTTCAGAGTGACATCATATGTGTACAAGAGTCGCACTTTGCGAAGGATAAAGCACTCACATTTTCACATTGTCTTTTCCCACATATCTTCTGCTCCAACAACCTCCAAAAGAAGAAAGGTGTTAGTTATAACAGCAGTCAAAGGGACAGTCTCATTCTGCCTTTTGGACTCAGTAATAGACAACCATGGTCGGTATATAATTCTAGTTGCTAATATAGACAATATTACTTACACAATAGCCAACATTTATGCTCCCAACAAGCATCAACAAAAATTAATCGTAAGCTGTTGAGAAAGGTACAGAAAGGGCTTATTATCATCTGCGGAGACTTTAATGCCCCGATGGACCCCAATGTAAATACTACTAGAAAAGATGGTACAAATAGATTAAGTCTTGGTGATATCTTCACTGAGGTAGATTTATACGATCTATGGAGGTGTTTGCATACCATCTACACCTTTTTCTCTAACATACAAATATGGCATCTAGGGATAAAAGAGAAAGCCTAACATTTGTTAATACGCTTTTAAAAGACATATCTAGTCTTGAAAAAGAACATAAACAATCCCCAGATAACTCAACAATAAAAGGAATGAGCTTAGGTCAACTTTAATAACTAACCATGACAAATACCTCAAACGACTGAAATTGACTTATTACTCCCAAAATAATGTGAGGGCAAATTGATGGCCTCTGTACTACTGTATGTCACCGCCAAAGAACACAAAAACTTGACAGACAAATCCATCTTAAATCTGGGAAAGCATTAATAAACCCACAAGAAATAGCAGATGCTTTCTTAGATTATTATGGAGATTTATACAACTTAAAAAATTACAAGGATACTATCCAACCAAAAGACATTACAGTATTCTTAAACAAAGTAAACGTACCCAAAATTGACTCATATACACTTAACGCACTCAATCGACTCATATCATTAATGGAAACCCAAAAAATGATAAAAGACCTTCCACTGCATAAATCGCCAGGTAATGACGGTCTATCCAATGAATATTACATTCATTAATATTTTAGCTCTGCACTTAACAAATCTGTTTAATTGCATAGCTACAGCCAAATGTTGCCCGAAAGAACTATTAGAATCGGTAATAATTACTCTCCTGAAATCTGACAAAGACCTGACATCTCCTTTAAACTATCAACCACTATCTCGTTGCTCAATTCGGACATTAAAATTTATGCCAAAATATTGGCCAATCATTTGTTAGAAATTACCCCTACTTGGTCGACTCTGACCAAGTAGGCTTTGTTAAGGGTCATCAAGCCCCGGACAGCATGAAAAGGATGATCAATTTGATTAACTATGTTGAGAACACACAAATGCCTTCTCTGCTCCTAGGTCTGGACGCAGAGAAGGCATTCGATAGCGTGCATTGGGACTATATCTCCAGTACTCTTGAGAAGTTTGGATTTTCAAGATTTATCCTTGAAGAAATTATGCTAATTTATACACAGCCATCAGCAAAGGTTTAAACCTCAGGAATGTTATCTAAGACTTTTGACCTCACGAACGGCATCAGACAGGGTTGCGCACTTCGCCACAGGGGAACCCCGAACCAAAATTTTTAAAAAAATGATGTGGGGGTCCCCCTAAATTCCATTCCAGGCCCTTCAGGTCTAGTATGGATATTAAAGGGAACCCCTGCCAAAATTTTAAAAAAATGACGTGGGGGTCCTGAACCGTACCAGGCCACATGCCCTCAACATTGGGAGGGTGCTTTGGGGTAGCCCCCAAAACACCTTGTCCCCATGTTGATGAGGACAAGGGCCTCATCCCCACAACCCTGGCCGGTGGTTGTGGGGGTCTGTGGGTGGGGGGCTTATCGGAATATGGAAGCCCCCTTTAACAAGGGGACCCCCAGATCCCGGCCCTCCCCCCTGTGTGAAATGGTAAGGGGGTATACCATTTCACTAAAAAACTGTCAAAAATGTTAAAAATGACAAGAGACAGTTTTTGACAATTCCTTTATTTAAATGCTTCTTCTTTCTTCTTTCTTCTATTTTCATTCATCTTCTTCTGGTTCTTCTGGTTCTTCCTCTGGTGTTCTCGTCCAGCATCTCCTCCGCGGCATCTTCTTCCCTTCTTCTCCTCGGGCCGCTCCGCATCCATGGCATGGAGGGAGGCTCCCACTCTTCTCTTCATCTTCTTCTCTTCATCTTCTTCTCTTCATCTTCTTCTCTTCATCTTCTTTTCAGGCCGCTCCGCATCCATGCTGGCATGGAGGGAGGCTCCCGCTGTGTGACGCTTCTCCTCTTCTGATGGTTCCTAAATAACCGTCATGTCACCGTGCGTCAGAGGGGGCGGGGTCACCGGGTGGCCCCCGTTATTTAAGAACCGTCAGAAGAGGAGAAGCGTCACACAGTGGGAGCCTCCCTCCATGCCACCATGGATGCAGAGTGGCCTGGAGAAGAAGATGAAGAAGAGAAGAAGACGAAGAGAAAAGCGGGAGCCTCCCTCCATGCCATCATGGATGAGGAGTGGTCCGAGGAGAAGAAGGGAAGAAGATGCCGCGGAGGAGATGCTGGATGAGAACACCGGAGGAAGAACCAGAAGAACCAGAAGAACCAGAAGAAGAAGAAGATGAAGGAAGATAGAAGAAAGAAGAAAGAAGAAGCATTTAAATAAAGGAATTGTCAAAAACTGTCTCTTGTCATTTTTAACATTTTTGACAGTTTTATAGTGAAATGGTATACCCCCTTACCATTTCACACAGGGGGGAGGGCTGGGATCTGGGGGTCCCCTTGTTAAAGGGGGCTTCCAGATTCCGATAAGCCCCCCACCCGCAGACCCCTACAACCACCGGCCAGGGTTGTGGGGATGAGGCCCTTGTCCTCATCAACATGGGGACAAGGTGTTTTGGGGGCTACCCCAATGCACCCTCCCAATGTTGAGGGCATGTGGCCTGGTACGGTTCAGGGGAGGGGGCCGCTCTCTCATCCCCCCCTCTTTTCCTGCAGCCTGCCAGGTTGCGTGCTCGAATAAGGGTCTGGTATGGATTTTTGGGGGGACCCCACGCCGTTTTTTTTTAAATTTTGGCACGGGGTTCCCCTTAATATCCATACCAGACCTGAAGGGCCTGCTATGGAATTTAGGGGGACCCCCACGTCATTTTTTTTAAATTTTGGCAGGGGTTCCCCTTAATATCCATACTAGACCTGAAGGGCCTGGTATGGAATTTAGGGGGACCCCCACATCATTTTTTTTTTAATTTTGGTTCAGGGTTCCCCTGTGGCAAATTCCCATGCCGTTTTTATCAATGAACTTCTATGTGTATTGTCAGACTGGCAATTCATTAATAGCCGCGAGTAGTTTTAAATGACTTTTTTTCCATTGAAATGTCATTTTGCTGTAAGACTGTTCTAAACACGGGAAACATGAGCCCCTTTACAGGCATACTATAGACACCTCCCAGCTACGAAATTTAAAGGGATAGTACACTTTTATTGTTTCACTTTAAGCATTATTAAAATCACTGCTCCCAAAAAAAGTCAGTTTTTAAAATTTTTTTTTGCATTGATACATGTCCCCTGGGGCAGGACCCAGGTCCCCAAACACTTTTTATGACAATACCATGCACATAAGCTATGCATATTAAGGGGAACCCCGCGCCAAAATTAAAAAAAAAACGGCGTGGGTCCCCCCAAAAATCCATACCAGACCCTTATCCGAGCACGCAACCTGGCAGGCCACAGGAAAAGAGGGGGGAACGAGAGAGCGGCCCCCGCTCCTGAACCGTACCAGGCCACATGCCCTCAACATTGGGAGGGTGCTTTGGGGTATCCCCCAAAACACCTTGTCCCCATGTTGATGAGGACAAGGGCCTCATCCCCATAACCCTGGCCGGTGGTTGTGGGGGTCTGCGGGTGGGGGGCTTATCGGAATCTGGAAGCCCCCTTTAACAAGGGGACCCCCAGATCCTGGCCCTCCCCCCTGTGTGAAATGGTAAGGGGGTATACCATTTCACTAAAAAACTGTCAAAAATGTTAAAAATGACAAGAGACAGTTTTTGACAATTCCTTTATTTAAATGCTTCTTCTTTCTTCTTTCTTCTATTTTCCTTCATCTTCTTCTTCTTCTGGTTCTTCTGGTTCTTCCTCCGGTGTTCTCATCCAGCATCTCCTCCGTGGCATCTTCTTCCCTTCTTCTCCTCGGGCCGCTCCACATCCATGGCATGGAGGGAGGCTCCCGCTCTTCTCTTCATCTTCTTCTCTTCATCTTCTTTTTAGGCCGCTCCGCATCCATGCTGGCATGGAGGGAGGCTCCCGCTGTGTGACGCTTCTCCTCTTCTGATGGTTCTTAAATAACCATCAAGTCACCGTGCGTCAGAGGGGGCGGGGTCACCGGGTGGCCCCCCGTTATTTAAGAACCGTCAGAAGAGGAGAAGCGTCACACAGTGGGAGCCTCCCTCCATGCCACCATGGATGCAGAGCGGCCTGGAGAAGAAGATGAAGAAGAGAAGAAGACGAAGAGAAAAGCGGGAGCCTCCCTCCATGCCATCATGGATGCGGAGCGGCCCGAGGAGAAGAAGGGAAGAAGATGCCGCGGAGGAGATGCTGGATGAGAACACCGGAGGAAGAACCAGAAGAACCAGAAGAAGAAGATGGAGGAAGAAACCGAGGAAGATAGAAGATAAAAGAAAGAAGAAGCATTTAAATAAAGGAATTGTCAAAAACTGTCTCTTGTCATTTTTAACATTTGTGACAGTTTTTTAGTGAAATGGTAGGAAAAGTACCCCCTTACCATTTTACACAGGGGGAAGACCGGGATCTGGAGGTCCCCTTGTTAAAGGGGGCTTCCAGATTTCGATAAGCCCCCCGCCTGCAGACCCCCACAACCACTGGCCAGGGTTGTGGGGATGAGGAGGCCCTTGTCCTCATCAACATGGGGACAAGGTGTTTTGGGGGGCTACCCCAAAGCACCCTCCCAATGTGGCCTGGTACGGCCTGGTACGGTTCAGGAGGGGGGGGCGCTCTCTCGTCCCCCCCTCTTTTCCTGCGGCCTGCCAGGTTGCGTGCTCGGATAAGGGCCTGGTATGGAATTTAGGGGGACCCCCACGTCATTTTTTTTTAAATTTTGGTTCGGGGTTCCCCTGTGGGGAATTCCCATGCCGTTTTTATCAATGAACTGTTATGTGTATTGTCGGACTGGCAATGCATTAATAGCCGCAAGACTTTTTTTCCTTTGAAATGTCATTTTGCTGTCAGACTGTTCTAAACACGGGAAACGTGTACAGGCATACTATAGACACCCCCCATGTACGAAATTTAAAGGGATATTACACTTTTATTGTTTCACTTTAAGCATTATTAAAATCACTGCTCCCGAAAAAACGGCCGTTTTTAAAACTTTTTTTGCATTGATCCATGTCCCCTGGGGCAGGACCCAGGTCCCCAAACACTTTTTATGACAATAACTTGCATATAAGACTTTAAAATTAGCACTTTTGATTATTCATGTTCGTGTCCCATAGACTTTAACGGTGTTTGCGTGTTCGAACGAATTTTTTTCCTGTTCGCATGTTCTGGTGCGAACCGAACAGGAGGGTGTACGGCTCATCCCTACTACCTATGAATACATCTAACAATACCTTTCCCATCCTCAAAGGAAAATATAATTATATCTGGGATGCATCTTCGTTCACCTATTTAGGTATCAACCTTACATTAACTATATGCATCTAATTTTCCTAAGTTTTTAGACTTAATTTCTAAAGCTTTTCAAAACATAAAACAAATGCACCTATCCTGGATAGGTGAAATTTCAGCATTTGAAATGCAAACCCAACCCAAGATACTATACCTTTTTAGATCCATACCTATTCCAATACCTTCAAGCTTTTTCAAGATTCTAAATACTAAATTGAGAAACCTAGTCCGGAATAACAAAAAAACAAGGATAGCTTTCTCTATTTTAACATCTTCTAAAAACAAAGCGGGTATGAACTTACCTGATATGCATAAATACTACTACGTAACACTTTTGAATCAAATGAAATAATGGTTCTTCCCAAATGATGATAAGCTGTGGTTATCCATTGAAATAGCAATCACCAAGTGAAGTGATTTATTTGCCCTGTCAGTGGCTTACACGATATTCCCTAAGGTCATAGTTCCTAAATTGCTCTCCATTAAAGCCACCCTGTTATCATGGAAGTTTCTTGTCTCAAACTTCCATGCTCTAGGGCATTTACAAAAGATACCTATACCACTCAGAGCCCTTGATTACTGTAGAGGCAAACTCTCGATGAACAAATGGATTCCTGAGGGCTTTAACTTTTACGCCTTCCCTCAGGATACAAAGCCACGAATCTGACCAGTTTCTGGAACTCGATATTTACCATTATTACCTCTCTCACAGGCTACTTGTTAAAACTATCACCTGCTATGGCCCTTTTAGGTATCATCCTTGACACTTTCCCATTTCAATACAGAATATTAGTGGTGAATATTCTTATAGTGGCTAGACTTACCATAACAAAAATGTGGAAATCAATTGAGGCAACCAACCTGTGTAATGTCATTCTTAGAATCAACACCCAGGCATACTATGAATTACTGTTAGCATTTAAAAAATATAATGTAATTCACCGGGAGCAGTGATCGCTGTCATGTCAGTTTGCAGCCCACCCCCCCACAGTTAGAATCACTCCCTAGGACACACTTAACCCCTTGATTGCCCCCTAGTGTTTAACCCCTTCCCTGCCAGTGTCATTTACACAGTAATCAGTGCATTTTTATAGCACTGATCGCTGTATAAATGACAATGGTCCCAAAATAGTGTCAAAAGTGTCCGATTGTCTGTCATAATGTCACAGTCACGATAAAAATCTCAGATTGCCGCCATTACTAATAAAAAATAATAATAATAAAAATGCCATAAATATATCCCCTATTTTTGTAGACACAATAACTTTTGCGCAAACCAATCAATATACACTTATTGCGATTTTTTATCAAAAATATGTAGAAGAATACATATCGCCATATATTGAGAAAGAAATTTTTTTTTATATATTTTTTGGGGATATTTATTATAGCAAAAAGTAAAAAATATTGCTTTTTTTCAAAATTGTCACGCTTTTTTTGTTTATAGCGCAAAAAATAAAAACAGCAGAGGTGATCAAATACCACCAAAAGAAATCTCTATTTGTGGGAAAAAGAGGACGTCAATCTTGTTTGGGTGCAACGTTGCATAATCACGCAATTGTCAGTTAAAGCAATGCAGTACCTTATCGAAAAATGTGCTCTGGTCAGGAAGGGGGTAAATCCTTTCTAGGCTGAAGTGATCAACTACCACTAGGTAGCCTGTTGATATTGCTTACTCCTTGCAGAGACTTTTACTGATTTCATTTTCTGGTTGGTTTGGCTCACTAGAGCAGTGGTCATCAACCCTGTCCTCGAGGCCCACTAACAGGCCAGGTTTGCAAGATATATCACAGGTGATAGCATTTGCTGCTCAGTCATTGCAGTATTCTAGTCTGCATCTCCCCAAGGAAATACATAAAACCTGGCCTGTTAGTGGGCCCTGAGGACAGGGTTGATGACCACTGCACTAGAGTACATTGATTTACTAGACGACGTCCTGTTCTCTCTTTTGTTTATCCATGTTAGAGTAGACCTGTTCACAATTTGCTCTCTAGGGGTGAATAGGTTTATTCTTGGCTGTTTACTATCTAAAAACTGAATTTAAAGATATGAATTTGAATGATTTTTTACGTTTATTATACTGACTTAATGTAGTTATCAAAAATGCATTCGCTATACTATGTAACTGTGTAATGGTGTGAATCCTGTTATACTTTTCTTAATGTCAAATAAAACATTTGAGGGCTAACAGTGATGCACACCACAGAAAACAAAAAGAATTTATGAGCAGAATGCACATGGACATAATAGCAGTGTTGTTTGATAGTGACAGTCTTGCAGAGAATGAAATTATCACAATATGGTCCTAAACAACAAGGCTAACTTGAAAATACTAGGTCAAGCACTGGAAATGTTTAATGAGAGCTAAATTTGAGCTTAAAAAAAATATTTAATTTCAGGTTCCATGTAAATATTGTAAGAAAAATAAGAAGGGTGAGTCATAGAAATCCACTGGTTAAACAAATCCATTATTTGCTCCAATGGGTGAATATTACCTTTGCCTTGTGTAAGAGAGGACTGGCATGGCTGGGTGAGGAAGAAATGATGAGATTCGCTGCCAATTATTTCTCTTGTATGTATTTTAAATTGTTCTACACTTATGAGATATTCAATCTGAATTTGTTTCTGTGGGTTACAGCTAGAGTTGGGTGAACGGTTCGGGCCAAGCAAAAATTCCACCCAAACATCGCCTGTTCACCCATTTGGTAAACACCCAAATTTGCAGGGCATTCAGCGGGAGTGTGCCCCGCCGAATGCCCTGCAATGTACTGCATGCTGCACAGTGCATTCTAAGCCCCAAGTGGCTTAGAACATTGCCGACAATAAAAAAAATGAAAAAAAATGGCCTGGGGGTCCCCCTAATCCATACCAAGCCCTTTGGGTCTGGTGTGGATTTTAAGGGGAACTTCACAGCAAAATAAAAAAAAAGGTGTGTGGTCCCCCCAAAATCCATACCAGACCCTTATCAGAGCATGCTATGTGAATAAGTATGGGGTACATAGTACCCCTACCCATTCACCGAAAAAGTGTCAAAAAGAAGTAAACAGTAGGCAGTTTTTCACAATTCCTTTATTAAAAATAAAAACACAGTGTCCGCCTGATGTAGATCTATCATTTACGATGCTGCCATCACTGCCGACCAAAAAAAAGAGACAAACTACGGATGCCTGGTTTGTCGTTTGACCGTTATTTAATAGGCAAGGGGTGGAGCCACCTGGTGACATCACCTAGTGGCAATGCCCCTCCTTGTGACATTGCCAGGTGGCTCCATCCTTACCTATATAAGAACTGTCAAACAGCAAGCCAGTCATTCGGTGGTTTGCCTTAGTTGAGCTTTTTTTTAACTCAGGTCCGGCGGTGGCATTGGCGTTGTGATTGACAATGAATCTACATTGCGGGACACTGTTTTTTTTTATTTTTAATATAAGAATTGTCAAAAATTGCCTCTTGTTTGTATTTACTTTTTTAGTGAATAGGTAGGGGTACTATACTCATTCACATAGGGGTTTTCAGATTCCGATAAGCCCCCTGCCTCCAGACCCCCACAACCACCGCCCAGGGTTGTCGGGTAGAGGCCCTTGTCCCCATCAACATGGGGACAAGGTGCTTTGTGGTGGGGCTGAGCCCCCCACCCCAAATCACACCCCCATGTTGGGGACATGTAGCCTGGTATAGTTCAGGGGGGTGCTTTCTTGTGCCCCCCTTTCCCGCCCTGTCAGGCTGCAAGCTCAGATAAGGGTCTGGTATGGATTTTGGAGGGGACGCCATTTTCTTAAATTTTGGCATGGGGTTCCCCTTAAAATTCATACCAGACCCTAAGGCTTTTTTTTAACATTTTTCTTTTGCTGGTAATGGTATTGTATTTTCAGCAATTTAAATGTAATTTCATTGTTTTTTTTCTTTAGAAATAACAGTTTTGCTGCAATAGGTTCTATCCATGGTAAGGACTAAGGGGACCCCACTAGCACTATATTTAAAGGAATTTTTCATTATTATTGTTTCACTTTAAGAATCATAAAAATCATTGCTCCTAAAAAAAACTATCTTAAAAAAAAAAAAATTGCTCTGATACATGTCCTCCAAGGCAGTACCCAGACCCCTGTCTCTAGTTACAGCACTCATGGATGCGTACTAAGTGTTAATTCTACTGTACTATGAAATAATCCTAATGCCCTGTACACATGATCAGACATTGATCGGACATTCCGACAACAAAATCCATCGGATTTTTCTGATGGATTTTGGGCCAAACTTGTCTTGCATATACACGGTCGCACAAAGTTGTCGGAAAATCCGATCGTTCTGAACGCGGTGACGTAAAACACATACATCGGGACTATAAACGGGGCAGTAGACAATAGCTTTCATCTCTTAATTTATTCTGAGCATGCGTGGCACTTTGTGTGTCGGATTTTTGTACACGCGATTGGAATTTAAATGATCGGATTTTGTTGTCAGAAAATTTTATATCCTGCTCTCAAACTTTGTGTGTCGGAAATTCCGACGGAAAAAGTCTGATGGAGCCCACACACGATCGGAATTTCCGACAACACAATCCAATCGCACTGTCTCCATCGTAAAATCTGACCGTGTGTACAGGGCATAATAGTTCTCTTTTCTTTTCTATGTTAGAAGTACATTATTAAATTAAAGTGTGGTCATAACAATGCAGAATGTCCAGCCCCCCCCCCCCCCCCCCCCGTAGCTATGAACATTGAACAAAGTGTAAAATTTTGAATAATACCATCAAATAATAAGACTATGTAAGTTCAAAAATACATTGTTGTCTTGGGATAGTCATCCTTGGTAATACATCAAATGCTGTGACAAAATTATGTTTTCCCAATGACAACTATTGAACTTGACTGTATGGCTAAACTTGACAGGCCAATTGTACCATGAACACATGTTACCTGTCACTTTAATAACAAGCAATTGTGTAAAGAAGTTGCTATGCAGATGTTGACGAGGTTTATACTTTTCTCTATAATTACGATTATATTTTTTTCTTAAACAAGAATTCTGCAATGCAGACATTAGTCTGTGGAATACTTAAACTAATTACATGCACAGATTGAAAGTTACTGGTCATTTTTGGAATGCAATGAAGCTTGTCTAAATTCAGTTTTTGAATACATTTTATAACCACTGTTATTACAATTGAACATGTTATTAACCACAGTACTTAAAACTATTAACATTTGTTAAAATTATTTATAGATCACTGGAAATATTTAATGAGAACTCATCATGATCAAGTGTGAAAAACGTGCAGAGCTATGAAAGAGAATAATCCATTCATTTGTATCTCATTTGATTTAATGTGTTTTTGTGCTGAGAACATTGCTCATAATGGCAAGCAACCTCCAATCTGCACTTCTTGCAGTTGCAATTTGATTTACAATAATTGCTTTTGTGAATTTGACATTTAACTATCATGAAAAAGTACAGTCACAAAGCTTGCAACCATATAAAGATGTAATAGATGTAATAGCAAACATACAGTATATATGTTGGAACCATCTATAAAGTGTAACTTTAGAATATATATTAACATTTTGCTGGAAGGGCTTTTCTTTGCCTCTGTGTGTCTCTTCTTAAACTGCACACTGAGTTGTGCTTGTGCACCTCCATTTAAAATCCCAGCATTCGATTAGATTAGATTCTTTATTTTTGTCATATTCAATACAACAACATTTTACAAGGCAGCTCTCAAATATCAACAAAAAAAAGCATATACTTATCCACATATACATGTATATGCACCAATATACATACACATGCACATTACAAACCAACAAAATGTAAGCAATAGCCCGTGTAAATAATACAAATCTAAAAACCTCAAAAAAACTAATACAATATTTACATATAAAAGATAAAATACCAAGGTGCATTACCATTCTTAGGAGTGTTGCATAATATATAGAAAAAGATAATAGAGCTAAGAGGAAAAAACTTTACCTCATTTTGTTTGTGTGTCTTGATTGCTCTATATTTTTTTTCTGATGGAAGTGAAATAAACACATTATATCCTGGGTGAGTTGGATCTTTTCTGGTGCTGCTAGCCCTTTTATTTTCATTTTTGGTATTTCAGTACGCATAATCCACTGTATTATTACTGGACAGTAAAGATTTTTTCCTGTTCTTTACAATGCAGCAGGCATACTATACTGTAGCACAGTGAAGGAGAATGCTCTCTATGGTCCAATGATAGAAATGCATCAGGAGCTGTAACCCTTTTCGCTGCCAAAGCTATTTTTGTGTTTTTTTGCACACATGTTTAAAAAATTACTTTTGGCCTGAAAGTTAGTTAAAACCACCAAAAGCAGAGTACCTAAAAAATAAAATAGTGGTAGTTCCAATTTTTGGTCACATGATATTAGCAAAACAGTTTATCAAGCGTATATTTTCAGCAAAAAATACATGCAATACACTGAAGTTTGTCTTACGGTACACAAAAGTGTTATATTGCTCAACTGTTTGATAAAATATAAAATATGAGGCTACGTTGAGAAAATAGGTACCCAACATGTAATGCCATTAAATGGCGACAAGCTTCAGGCAGTAACCTAAAATTTCCATAAGTAATGTTTTATAAGTCCCTACAGATAATCAGGTGATCAAAATGGATCAGGGCTGTATGCAGTGCAATAGCATCATAGGTTGATTTATTAATTCAGTAGGGAAAGGGTTTATTCAGATCAGTGGGGATGCTGGCCCTAATGTGTGAAAGTGCAAGCTGCTTGAAGCACTTTGTATTCACCAGAGTTTAAGAAAATAGGTGATAACCATTCAGACATATCACTGCTAATTTGAGTACAGGAACAATAACAATGGATTAAAAACAAGCAGGAACAGTAGCTGGTTGCAATGGCAGATTGGTAACAGCCTCTGCCAACTGATCAGCTTTGACACCTCATCTGGTCCTGCTGCCTTGTATATGTCAATCCTACTCAAGATCCCACCTCATATGGCTGTAATATGAGTGCTCCTCCACGGATTTTCATCTCTGAAGTTTTGATAATCAAAACAGGCAAACAAATTGTTTAAGGTGTCGAGATGTAAAGTGTTGCTACTCTGCAAAGTGATAGTTTTAAAATCTGCCATCATTTTATTTGCTTTCCATGTGCTACTGGGATTGTTGTTCTCAAGACAGCATTCAATGTGCTGTTTGTATTTATCCTCTCTAATACCCCTATTTAGTTCTCTCTAAGCCTTCCTCTAGGCCAAAAAATCATCTGATTTAAAGATGTGAGGGGAATTTACTAAGACTGGAGTAGACAGAATCTAGAGCAACTGTGCATGGCTAACTATGAGCTAACTGAAAAAGCTAAAGCTAGAAAAGAGGGGGTTTGGCTAGATAGTCCTAAATATAATACGGCGCCTCATCCCAATTAGTTATGTAACAGCAATTGGGAAAGAGTAGGGGGATTATAGCGGTGCCAGGATTTCCAATACTATAAAGTAACACACTAGTATTAAAAATATAATATTTTATTGACAAACAGATTAAAAGAAGGGTATACAAAAAAGGTATACACAACAAGGGTGTAAACAACAAAGGGGGGATATACAGAACCAGCATATGCAGCAATAATGCAAGAACCAGCCGGTGGTATGACGGCGAGTCTTGTTAACAGGTACTATGTTCCTACATGTTTTGCCAGCATTGGCTTTCTCAGGGAAAGATGGTTATACCTGTATTCATTTCATAAATTCTGAATAAAGAAATAAATAATCATAAAAAATGTAACAATGTATATATAGACAAAAACAAGGTTCAATTATACATTCAGAGGCTGCCGGACATGGCCAAAGATCCCCCCAAGAAAGTGATTGCCAGGGCAAGTGACCACTCCAAACCGCCCCAATAGGAACACCTCCCCGCCCATCAGGTCACCCCAACCCCACCTCCCGTTCCAATGGTTGTTAGGTACCTACCGGTAATTCACAGTGGGCAGACATACAGTCCCCCGGAGTGAACTGAAGATCCTATGTCACAAATAGGGTGGTTGCAGGGGGCGGAAAAAAGGGCCTGAGAAACAAAGAAGAGAACAAAGTATAAATTCCATATTATTGGTGGATGCCCAGAATGGGTCTGAATATCCAACCACAAGGAAATAGGGCTAACATAGCCTCTAAATTACTCACAGTCTGTATCTTAGTAAAAGCAAAAGAAAATAAGGGTGCCCAGTATGCTGATAATCATGTGGAAAATTAGATGGGTTCACAGACGAGTAGTTACTTAAAAAAAAGGACAAAAAAAAAAAAAGGGAATAAGAACAAGTGGGAAAATAATGTTTTTTACCATAATGGTATATATTCAAAATGAGAAATAGGGCCAATGGTACTCAAATACACATAATAAACCAGAAAGACTCCTTAACTTAAGATGAGGAAACTCACCCATAAGTCCAGCATGGCTATTGAAGAAATAATTTGGACCATGGAAATGCAGTAGGTATAATTTGGTATATTGGACACAGCGAAACTATGCTGTAAGAAAAAGCATGTAGTCATGCTTGATATCCTGGGTGTAATAAACCCAGGAATCACCAGCGCTGGATAAAAAGAAGGAGGCTTACTTAGTTTAAACTGGCAGCAGGTATGGGTGCCCTTGAACACCGGCAATGGAATGGCCGGAGAAGCTGGCCTTTTATGCCCCCACACACAAGCGGTGTCTGACGTCACTGATCGTGTGAGCCGACACACTGAGCCATTGTGCTTGTGCCCGTCAACAGCTCCATGGGCCTACAAGACCATGTATCATGTGACGCGTCATGTGATGTAAACAGACGTGGAATGCTGGACAGACTGGAGAGCCAACCTGTACAGTGGCGCTGCAGAGTGCCAGAAGATGTTATAATGATCCAAGTGGATCAACCATACAGGTTGGCGTCTCACACGATCGGTGACGTCCGACACCGCTCGTGTGTGGGGGGCATAAAAGGCCAGCTTATCCGGCCATTCCGTTGCCGGTGTTCAAGGGCACCCATACCTGTTGTCAGTTTAAACTAAGTAAGCCTCCTTCTTTTTATCCAGCGCTGGTGATTCCTGGGTTTATTACACCCAGGATATCAAGCATGACTACATGCTTTTTTCTTACAGCATAGTTTCGCTGTGTCCAGTATACCAACTTATACCTACTGCATTTCCATGGTCCAAATTATTTCTTCAATAGCCACGCTGGACTTATGGGTGAGTTTCCTCATCTTAAGTTAAGGAGTCTTTCTGGTTTATTATGTGTATTTGAGTACCATTGGTCCTATTTCTCATTTTGAATATATACCATTATGGTAAAAAACATTATTTTCCCACTTGTTCTTATTCCCTTTTTTTTGTCCTTTTTTTCAGTAACTACTCGTCTGTGAACCCATCTAATTTTTCACATGATTATCAGCATACTGGGCGTCCTTATTTTCTTTTGCTTTTACTAAGATATAGACTGTGAGTAATTTAGAGACTATGTTAGCCCTATTTCCTTGTGGTTGGAAATTCAGACCCATTCTGGGCATCCACCAATAATATGGTATTTATACTTTGTTCTCTTCTTTTGTTGTCAGGCCCTTTTTTCCGCCCCCTGCAGCCACCCTATTTGCGACATAGGATCTTCGGTTCACTCCGGGGGACTGTATGTCTGCCAACTGTGAATTACCGGTAGGTACCTAACAACCATTGGGAGGTGGGGTTGGGGTGACCTGATGGGCAGGGAGGTGTTCCTATTGGGGGGGTTTGGAGTGGTCGCTTGCCCTGGCAATCTCTTTCTTGGGGGGACTTTTGGCCATGTCCAGCAGCCTCTGAATGTATAATTGAACTTTGTTTTTGTCTATATATACATTGTTACATTTTTTCTGATTATTTATTTCTCTATTCAGAATTTATGAAATTAATACAGGTATAACCATCTTTCCCTGAGGAAGCCAATGTACCCGTTAACAAGACCCGCCGTCATACCATCGGCTGGTTCTTGCATTATTTCTGCATATGCTGGTTCTGTATATCCCCCTTTGTTGTTTACACCCTTGTTGTGTATACCTTTTTTGTATACCCTTCTTTTAATCTGTTTGTCAATAAAATATTATATTTTTAATACTAGTGTGTTACTTTATAGTATTGGAAATCCTGGCACCGCCATAATCCCCCTACTCTTTCCCCATTGCTGTTACATAAAGTTAGAAGCTGATTGGTTGCTCTGAACAGTTGCTCCAGAATTCCTGCCAGTGCCCCGTTATCTGAACTGAGCCTGTACTTTTCCATCTAGCAATGGCTTTTGAATTGAAAACACCATGATGGTTTTAGGCTTGGTTCACATAAATGCGATGAGGGAAATGCAGCGAATCCTGCGCGTTTCCCGTGCCACATTGAAATCACACAACGTTTTGTGAACCACAGGGGGTGTCAATGTTAAGTTAATGACACCACAAAACAGTTCACAAAACACAGTGTGATTGATAGAATTGGATCACATACCTGCAGGTCTGAACACCCAATCAATCTGATTCCAGTGCAGGTAAAAAAGGATGCAGTGCGATTCCTATTCGATTCACATGTGGTGTCCTGCATTTTGTCATGTTATAACCAAAAATGTAAATGTATTTTATTGGGATTTTATGTGATAGACCAGCACAAAGTGACACATAATTGTGAAGTCGAAGGAAAATGATAAATGGTTTTCTAAACTTTTTACAAATAAATAGGTGACAAGTGTGGCATGCATTTGTATTCAGCCCCCATGAGTCAATAGAACCACCTTTCGCTGCAATTACAGCTGCAAGTCTTTTTAAGGATGTCTCTACCAGCTTTGCACATCTAGAGAGTGAAAATGTTGCCCATTCTATTTTGCAAAACAGCTCAAGCTCTGTCAGATTAGATAGAGAGCATCTGTGAATATCAATTTTTAAGTCTTGTCACAGATTCTCAATTGGATTTAGGCCTGGACTTTGACTCTGCCATTCTAGCACATGAATATGCTTTGATCTAAACCATTCCATTGTATCTCTGGCTGTATGTTTAGGGTCATTGTCCTGCTTGAAAGTGAACCTCCACCCCAGTCTCAAATCTTTTGCAGACTCTAATGCCCCGTACACACGGTCGGACTTTGTTCGGACATTCCGACAACGAAATCCTAGGATTTTTTCCGACGGATGTTGGCTCAAACTTGTCTTGCATACACACGGTCACACAAAGTTGTTGGAAAATCCAATCGTTCTAAACGCGGTGACGTAAAACACGTACGTCGGGACTATAAACGGGGCAGTGGCCAATAGCTTTCATCTCTTTATTTATTCTGAGCATGCGTGGCACTTTGTCCGTCGGATTTGTGTACACACGATCAGAATTTCTGACAACGGATTTTGTTGTCGGAAAATTTTATATCCTGCTCTCAAACTTTGTGTGTCAGAAAATCCGATGGAAAATGTGTGATGGAGCCTACACACAGTCAGAATTTCCGACAACAAGGTCCTATCACACATTTTCCATCGGAAAATCCGACCGTGTGTACAGGGCATAACAGGTTTTCTTCTAAGATTGCCCTGTATTTGGCTCCATCAATCTTCCCATCAACTCTGACCAGCTTCCCTGTCCCTGCTGAAGAAAAGCATTGCCGCAACATGATGCTGCCACCACTATGTTTTACAGTGGGGATGGTGTGTTCAGGGTGATGTGCAGTGTTAATTTTCCACCACACATAGTGTTTTGCTGTTAGGCCAAAATGTTCAATTTTGGTCTCATCTAACCAGAGCACCTTCTTCCACATGTTTGCTGTGTCCCCCTCATGGCTTCTCACAAACTGCAAATGGGATTTCTTATGGCTTTCTTTCAACAATGGCTTTCTTCTTGCCACTCTTTCATAAAGGCCAGATTTGTGAAGTGCATGACTAATGCCGCGTACACACGAGCGGACTTTTCGACAGACTAGGTCCGGCGGACCGGACTCCATCAGACAATTCGACCCTATGTGGGCTCTTAATATGCGCCACTTAACTCCCTGCGTGCTGCCACCAACCAATCTCCATTCTGGGCAAACTATTGGTCCCAACCCTCCTTCCTACCTAATACTATACCAGAGGCATCGGTCCCCACAGTTCAGGATCTGAAACATTTTACTCAAACTAACTACCAGCAACTTCAGGAAGGAATGCAGGAGGCTCAGGAAAGCTACAAGAAATTCCATGACAAAGGGAAGAGAGAAAATCCTACTTTTAAGGTAGGAGAAAGGGTGTGGTTATTGACTGTAAACCTTAAGCTCTCATGTCCTTCTCGGAAGCTAGGGACAAAGTTTATTGGCCCTTTTGAAGTCAAGAAGATGATGAATCCTGTAACCTTTTAACTGGCATTACCAAACTTCTATCAAATCCACAGGGTATTCCACGTTTCTCTTCTCAAACCGGTGGTTCCAAGCCCCTTTCCTGGAAGGGAGGAATTGCCATCACCTCCAGTGTTGGTGGAAGGTGAAGTGGAATTTGAAGTGGAAGCCATCATGGATTGCAGGAAGAGAGGTAGGCAAGTCCAGTACCTAATTAAATGGAAGGGATACCCCCAGAAGAGAATTCTAGGGAACCCTCTTGTAGAGTGCATGCTCCAAGATTGTTGCAAGACTTTAACAGGAGACACCCGGAAAGACTGGCCCGTTTGAGCATCCACAGGCTGCCCCTTGGGGGGGACACTGTTAGGGAAATGGCCGTGGAAGAAAAGACAATCTTGCCAGTAGTAGAGAAGGGTGCCATAGGCGCATTCCCATGCGCATGCACACGTGTTCACAACTGCATGAATCGGCGCACGTAGGTGCACGTTGGCGCAAACTGGCGAGCACGACTGCTATTGTCTAACCCAAGTTGCTGAACTGTCGTCAGCTTCCCTGTACTCCTGATCCTCTGTTTGTTTCTTGGATTCCCCGTTGTGACCCGGCTTGTTCCAGACCTGCTTCACCTCTTCTCCTGGCTTACTCCCTGACTTGCTCCTTGACCTTCCATCTGCTTGATCACCATTGTATGACCCCGGCTTGCTGCATGGACTTTGCTATTGCCTGATCACCAGTATATGACCCGGGCTTCCGGCAGTGACTTTGCCTTTGCCTGATCACAAGTGTATGACCCCGGCTTGCTGCATGGACTTTGCCTGTGCTTGATCACCAGTGCATAATCTTGGCTTGCCTCACGGACATTGCTCTTGCTTCCTGCCTGATTATCAGTGCTTAACCCGGATTGCCCTATGGACTCTGCTATTCATTACTGACTTGCCGACCTGTGTTTGACCCTCGGCCTGGCTTCTACTGCTGTATCCTGAAAGCATGGTTTTTCTCAAGCACAGTGGGAGTTTCTGGCAGCCTATATCTTGCCACACACACAGCAGCTTTCACAAGGTGACTCTCCTCCTGTTCCATCCGGATCCTGCCGGTAACCTGTGCTTCTTGGGGCCCTATACCTACTGTTGCACTCCCAGAGGTATATTGCACTTAGCCACAAGGGGAGCCCCTCTCTGCATATTGGCTTCAGTTTAGATATGTAACACTTTTCCTCCAAACGTAAAGAGTGCCCCTTGTCCTTTGTGATGACTTTAAAGTGAATAACTCTACACCAAGTTCACTATATGGCCATATGGACCACTTATGCAGTTATACATGTAGATTATACCCCCCTCTAATTTTTATCTTCTCAAGAGAGAATACATTCAATTCAGCTAATCTTTCCCTATAGCTGAGCTCCTCCATGCCTCTTATCAGTTTGGTTGCCCTTCTCTGCACTTTGCACCTAAACTGGTGGCCAAAACTCAGCTGCATATTGTAGATGAGGTCTCACTAATGATTTGTACAGGGGCAAAATGATATCTCTCTCTCTGCAGTCCATACCTTTTTTACCTAAGAAAGGATTTTGCCCACTTTGGAAACTGCAGCTTGGAATTGCAATCTATCAGAGCCCCCAGATCCTTCTCCATCACTGATTTCCCCTGTTGCTCTCCCCCGAGTATGCATGATGTGTACATGTTTTAACCCCCATGTGCATAACTTTACATTTATCAACATTAAACCTCAATTGCAACATAGTCGCCCAGTTAAACAGTGCATTGATGTTGGCTTGTACGTTGGAGACATTCTGTAAAGATGTTATTCCACTCCATGGCTTGGTGTCCTCTGCAAAGACTGAAATTACACTTTTATTCCCAGATTCTATTTAATTTATAAGTCTATTAAAAAGTAAGGGTTTCAACACTGAACCTTGGTATGAATCATTAACCACTATTCTCTGAATATAGTCTTTTAGCCAGTTTTCTATCTATATACAAACTGAATTTTCCAAGCCTGTAGGCTTTACCTTAGCATTAGCCATGCATGCAGAACTGTGTCAAACACTTTTGGAATCCAATTATACTCTATCCACAGCCATTCTTTTGCCTAAGGTTTGGCTTACCTCCACTTAAAAATCAGATTTGTTTGACAACTTCTGTCTTTCATTAATCCATTCTGTTGATTATTTAAATTTTATTTAACAGGTCTGTAGTTACTTGGTAAAGACTTTGACCCCTTTTTAAATATAGGCGCCACATTGGCCTTACGCCAATCCAGTGTTACTATGCCAGTCATTAAAGAGTCCCTAAAAATTAGAAACAATGGCTTTGAAATGACAGAGCTCAATTCTTTTAGGACATGTGGGTGCATGCCATGTGGTCAAGGTGCTTCATTCAGCTTTATTCTGTCTAAATTTTTCTAGACCATATAAATTTTGAGCTATAGTGGTATATTTAGTGTTATGTCAATATCATTCCCATTATGGACTTAAAATCCCCCATGAGAAAAAGAAGGTATTTAATAAATTTGCCTTCTCTTTGTCCTGATTATTTTATAAAGGGCCTACATGCTCAGACCGGACCATTTTACTATTAATATTTTTGAAGCATTTTTTTTGTCCTACTCTCTTTTGCAATCTGTCATACATTTAGAATTTTTGCTGCCTTTTCCCTTTTTTATATTCTGTTGTATTCTTTGTAACATTTAAATGATGATAGTGTTCAGCGGGGAGCATCAAGAGTTTCAAAAAACTATTAGATAAGCACCTGAACGACCACAACATACAGGGATATACAATGTAATACTGACATATAATCACACGCATAAGTTGGACTTGATGGACTTGTGTCTTTTTTTGACCTCACCTACTATGTAACTATGTAACTATGATTATATTTTTTAAAAACGCTTTCCTTATTTATGTTTTTTTTTTTAACTTTTGCCATGAGCCACATAGGTTTTATTTTTAGCCTTTTAAACTTATTGTCCATGGGAATATATTTTGCAGTGCATTCACATAAAGTGATTTTGAAAAATTCCCATTTAAGTTCTGTGTTCATTGATGCCAATATTCCCTCCCAATCTAAGTCTTGGAGAGCAGCCCTCAGCGTTGGAAATTTTGCCTTTGAATATCTGTGCAAAATAAATCTGTTGATTCTTCCAAATATACTTTGATCTCATGCATTTCTGTGCACTCTGCAGTGTTATCTCAAGCAGTGTTATCAGCCCTGTACAGTTCTGTTTTCCAATTGACACGTAACTGTGACAACTATGGCTTATTATACATGGCACAATTACTACAAAGTATATTTTCAATGTAATAATTCTATCATTTAATCTCTTTAGCATCATTTAGCATCTGTATTCTTAGAATGCAAAGTTGTCAGAAATTAGCAAAGTTCAATATGCATACATATTTAACATTCATCAAGATAGAGAATAATTGGCTGAAGTTAAACACATTCACCATGTTGAGGGACAGGTCTCAGCTGTGGTGTTGAGTTTGCTAAACCTTTTGACCCTAACTACAATGGTTTGTTCCATAGAAAATCCAAAGAGCCAAAAATGGATTGTAGTCATACCCAGTGACATTTGATTTATTAAAGTGGTTGTAAACCTCAGTCATGGAATTTAAACAAAGCACATATAATATATCTGCAGTGTCTACATATCTCTCTCCAAAGCTCTGAGTGTTGTTTCTCTCTGGTGCTTTGTTTGTCTGTTATCAACATTAGTCACTTCTGAGAAGTTTTCTCAACACATGAGATAAATTTGTTTCAGGAGGGGGGGCCTCAGAACGGAACTTGTCCATTCAGAACACAGTTCTTCTGCTGTGTGGAGGCGTTGTGTTCCTTTCCTCCAATCAGCTCTCACACACACTGTAACTGCAGTCTCTCTGCCCTCTTCTCTGTGCTGCTGACAGATGAAGAAAGATTTTTAACACAATCAGCACTTTTGAAATGGTGTAGAGTGCAGAAGACTGAAGATAAACAAGTAAAACCTATGTAGGAGGATTTGTTTAAAATCTGAGGATTTGTTTAAAATGTATATGTGAGGGTTTACAACCACTTTAAGAGTGGTATTTTTTTGTACCGGCTAACGTCTCCCGACATTCTGCCTGTATGTATGGGGCTTTAGAGGTAGTGTACCAGATAGAACAAAAGAGCAGAAATGCCAATTCTTTCTGCTTAAAGTAAATATGTGCTTTGTCATTTAGGCCAAAACAACAGATTAGCTTTAAGGTCCATTTCCCAAGCAGCATTATTTCATTCTCTCTCATTCAGTTCAAGGAGCCAAAAAAAATACCTCCTGGGTATGGAGAGCCATGTGATTCACTCCACTGGGCCAATCAGTACTTTCATATGGGCAGTCCATAGCCCTGTGTGAGCTAAGACTCAACAGCTCATAGGTTACACAGTTTTATTTCACTCCCAGGAGCTGAATAGAGCATCAGAGAATCAAATAAATGGTAAGTATATGTTTCTGAAAACCACAATTGTTCTTAATAGGACTTTGAAGGCAAAGTTCTGATCAAAAAATAAAATATAACAACATTTATTTTCTTGATTTAAAAAGTTTGAACCACTTGTTTTACATCACATGTTACATAGTATAAAATATTGTACAAAATTGGGTTACAACTGTCAGGGCTGGGCTCTTAGCCCTCCCTTCTCAGTGGTCATGTTGCTTAGTTGTCGGTTGCCAGCACTCATCGTTCCACAGTAGCTCACCTGGTGATCATTTCCTACTCATCGGTCCAGCCTACAGCCAGCCCTTTCTAGCTATTTAAACTGCCTGGTTTATTCCTTCCATGCCTTTGCCTTGGTCAAACATATCTCAAGAGACTCTGCTGTGTACCTGTTGAAGACTTGCCTGGCTGATGTTCATTCTGGTTCCTGATCCTGTCTGCTGCCTTCCACTACGCTGATCTCTGGCTTCCTGATTTACTGGCTTGTTTTCACTATCCGCTTTTGCTACCAAACCCTGGCTATGTTTTGACTACGTCTACTTTCTGTACCGTTTTTAAAATTATGTTAACAGGTGGGATTTATACTGCATTTTCTGTCTCCGTCTGATTCATGGTTCCTGACAACATCAAGCAGTGAGTGTGATCCATATGGTATCCCCCACAGCTGATGATTTAGCTTGCAGTTATTGGATTACTGGTTGGCCCACTCAGCTTAGGGAATTCAACGCATTGCAAAAAATTTACAACAATTATCTTCTTCAGGGATAAGATACCACTCTGGAATATACATTATATTTTTCTATCCACATATTACAATTTATACATAATAGTTCAACCATCATGATACAAAAAGAAAATGTACATAATTTGCCATACCAGTTCCATATGGAAAAAGGTAAGTCCGGATCCATGTAAGTAGACTCCCAAGTCATCGGGACCCCATAAGTGCATGCAGAGACCACCACTCATATTGTAGGCTTTAAGGCATATGCAATGATAATAAATTACCCAGGTCAACTCCTTTAGTTGAAATACTAAGCCCTGTCCCATAGGGTCATATTATCCCACATTTTACTCCTGGGACTTAGATATAATATCCCATAAAGTCAGATGAAGATACCACATTGCATATGCTCAAAATCTCTCTAATTAAAATATAATTGGAATATTTAATAGTATAGTATACTACTTATAAGTACATCCCAACACAGAGGGGGGACAAGAGAGCTAAATAGAAATACAGATTCAAAAATAGTATTAGATAGGCAATGATTATGTTCCAATGCTACCTACATAAAAGCATTAAATACTGTGATTATAGCATGGTTCCATCTATGTTGGACATCCATCCACCAGTATGTCAGATAGATTTGTGGGATCCTGATCCAGGCTGGTCATGGGAGGTTTTGTAGGGGTTATAATTAAGTTAATTAGCCGCAATATATGTTGGCTGCAATGTCTTAACCCCTCCTTTCCCAGACACCTTGGAGGGAGAGGATCTGAATCGCCATGTCCCCACCAACTGAGTGGGGAAATTACATCCAACTCTCCATTTAAAACATAATTTGAATATATAATAATGCAGTGTAACACCTGTAAGTACATCCCCAGCACAGAGGGAAAAAGAAAGAGCTAAATAAAAATTTTGGTGTGTTGGCCGAGAATCAAACCCAGGTTAACCGCCTGGAAGGCAGCTATGCTCACCACTTTACCACACATGTAAAGAGTAGTATTAGATAGGCAATGATTAGATGTCCCAATGATACTTACATAAAAGCATGCAATACTGTAGGGTTGCATAAAAAAACTGTAGTGTGTACCCCAGCTTTAACCTATGTGGATTGTACACTCTGTCAGTGAATATGCTTATCATCCGGGCATTTGCTTGCATAGAACACCACTTGAAAGTGCACTTGGAAGTGCAGTCGCTGTAGATCTGAGGGGGACATGCAAGGAAAATAAAAAACAGCATTTGAGCTTGCACATGATTGGATGATAAAATCAGCAGAGCTTCCCCTCATTTCAGATTTTCCATTGAGATCTAGCATGACTGCACTTTCAAGTGCACTTGCAGTGCACTTTCAAGTGCACTTGCAGTGCACTTGTAGTGCAAAGTGGATTTGCCTTTAGTTTTGTCTTCTATTTTGTACCATCTTTGTTCTGTAGCTCTCTTTCTGGCTTAATGAATTGCTCTTTCCTCTCTAGATTGGACAATTTGCATACACAAGAGATTTGTTTTGTAATTACCAAAAATGATCACATTTAACCAATCCACCACATTTGCATATTTTGTGGATCAGTGTTCTCATCTAAACAGAAATTATATGTGTCTGTAAAATGAAAAACTAGATTTCAGTTATAAATATTTATGGTTTTTGAACATATTCAAGCTACATCTGCTGACAGATAGCTACGAAGACAGTCATGACAAATAGCTGAAGTAAGACAACTGTATAAGCTAGAAAGGTTTTCCCTATGAATAAATCAACTTCAGCAAATCAACAAATTGCAAGTGAAATTAGCTGCTTTTAGATTACAGCAATGCATTTTAAGGGAAACCTTCTGAACATTTTTAAGAACAAAACACAATTTCTCTAAAATTTATGGCAAGATTTTGGCACAGCATCCTTACTGCTAAATTATAGTGTTTATACTTTGCAGTCTTCTTTAATATTACAACACACGTGTCTTAAAATTTAATCATTCTATAATTTTTTCTGCAGCAAATAAAACACTAAGGCCCCTTTCACACTGGGGCGGTGGGGGCGTCGGCGGTACAACAGCGCTATTTTTAGCGCTGCTGTACCGTCGTTCTTGTAGCTGTATTCGGCCGCTAGCGGTGTGGCTTTAACCCCCCGCTGGCGGTCGAAAAAGGGTTAAAACCACTCGTACAGTATAGACGCGCTGTCCCATTGATTTCAATGGGCAGGAGCGGTTTAGGAGCGATGAATACACCGCTCCTTCACCGCTCCAAAGAAGCGGTTTGCAGGACTTTTTTCACCGTCCTGCCAGCACACCGCTTCAGTGTGAAAGCCCTCGGGCTTTCACACTGAACAAACAGCAGAGGCTGTTTAGGGGCGGTTTGCAGGCGGTATTTTTAGCGCAATACCGCCTGCAAACCGCCTCAGTGTGAAAGGGGCCTAAGGGTCCATTTACATGTGTGTGGTGCATTAAGGCACATGTGTTAATGTGTGCTGCATGAAGTGAGCTCATTAAAAAAAAAGAAATAGGCCTTCAATGGCCCAAAATATCCCAAAAAACAGACACATTACCATTTTTTTTTTTTTTGCTGCACTGCACTATGATGCATTGTCACGCATTGCTGGGTTGATGCAATGCATATGCACTGTCATAGTGCATTGGGGTGCTTTTCAAAAGGAATGGCACCACAATGCATCATCACATGTAAAGTGTGTTGTCATGCATTGTGGTAACATGCTAATTTGTGTGTTTCTGTAATGCATAAATGTAAATTGGCCCTGTAATCCTTATTCAATAAAATCGCCATAGTGGTCTTGACAGGCTGCTAAAACCATGCAAATGCATGATTTAGTAAACGTTTGTCACCATGCAATAGCACGACCCGCTAGCCATTGCTCCACAATAATTATATCTTCAGCATCAGATATATTCTTTTGAAAAAACAAAAACGTATGGTGTCTTTACATATACATTCTTAATGCATTGTATTCAGGAAAAAAGTTATTGTGGCAGGTCGAGCCCATGCCACTACTTAAAATGGCCATCTAGGCCAGATTCTTGGAAACAACACACTAATGGCTCAGGTGTGTGCTGGTTTTATGTTAGAACCAGAAGGAGAGATGAGTTGCCCCAGCCTCCCGAGGTGGTCAGTCTATGAAGGGAGCTGTGAGGAGCACATCGCTCCATACTATCCAGGTTGGGTCAGACAAAGGCACAAGCCTGTGAGAATGTAACAGCTGGAAGCTGTAGGGGAAGCAGTCAGAGCTGACAAAGGCATTGTGCATGAGCGCTGGGACTGTTTGATGGTCTGGAGGAACAAGACAGGAGGCCTAAGCAGTGAAGCTGCAAAGAAAGAACCAAGAGGCTAACTCTTCTATGTTTATTAGATGATGAGAACCCCCTTGCGTGGGAAGATATTCATGTAAACTTTTGTGTTTCTTTTGTGTTTTAAATAAAAATGGGTAGAAAAATCCCTGTAACATACTTCTGGCATGGAGTAAACTCACTTTTGGCACTACCCATGAGCTACAAATTTCCCAACTTGTCACAATATATATGTTTATTTTGTGCTTCTTTTAAAAAATGTAATATGACATTTTGCATAGAATTTTTCAACTCTTCAAGTCAGCAGGCATACAAGTATCATATTACATATATTTAGAAAGTTGTTTAACCTTTTGCCGACCAGCCCACCGCAGTTATACTGCGGCAGGTTAGCTCGGCTGTGCGAATCACCATAGGTGTATGTCAGGCTCGTACATGACTTTTTGTGGGTACGCACGCATGCCCATTGACTAGCGGAGGGAGCCAATCTGCAGATGTCCACCGGCCACCCACAATCATTTCCCGCAGAGCCAGAATGGGGATCTGCCAAAGTAAACAGGGCAGATCTCCTTTCTGTCAGGGGATGACACAGAGATCCTGTCTTTCTGCTATGCAGGAAGACAGATCTGTGTGTTATCCCAGGCAGCCCATCCCCTATGCAGTTAATAAACACACCCAGGGAACACAGTTAACCCCTTGATGTTAACCTCTTCCCTGCCAGTGCCATTAGTACAATGTCAGTGCATATTTTTAGCACTAAGCACTGTAATAATATCACTGGTTCCCAAAAAGTATCAAAAATGACAGTTACGTGTCCCATGCTGTCCGCGGCAATGTCACAGTCCCGCTAAAAATTGCTGATCACCGCCATTACTAGTAAAAAAAAAAACAAACAAAAACAAATAAAAATGCTATAAATCTATTCCCTATTTTGTAGATGCTATAACTTTTGCGCAAACCAATCAATATACGCTTATTGGAGTTTTTATTACCAAAAATATGCAGCACAATACAAATTGGCCTAAATTGATGAAGAAATTAGATTTTTTTTTTTTTAGAGTTTTATAGCAGAAAGTAAAAAATATTGTTTTTTTTTTTCAAAATTGTCGGTCTTTTTTTGTTTATAGCACAAAAAATAAAAACCGCAGGTGATCAAATACCATCAAAAGAAAGCTCTATTTGTGGGGAAAAATGGACAACAATATTATTTGGGTACAGCGTTGCACGGCCGCGCAATTGTCAGCTAAAGTTACGCAGTGCCATATTGCTAAAAATGTCCTGGTTATTAATCCTTCTGGGGCTGAAGTGGTTCACAGCTGAAAATATTTCTGAGAATTTGTACTTTCTTATTAGAATATGTGCTTTTTTTTTTATTAGGCAGTTCAGCGGGCATCACACTCCAAAATGTATAAACACTCTTTATTAAATGTTTATTGTAAAATTGGGGTTTCACAATAATAATGCTAAAAGATTATAAAATATCAGCTCGTAATTAAAATAAATTCAAATAAATAGATGTGCATTCCTAATCCATAAATTTTATCCCTAAACAGGGGCGGTTATCTGCCAATTATTGGCAGCCGCAAACCAATTGCTTCACACAGATTGTTCCAATCACAAGTAATTGTTGTATATATGTATCTATTTTTCTTTTTTTGAAAAGCCTGAGGCATGGGAAACACACCCAAAAACTCCACCCAGTGCCAAAAAAAGTGCACACACATAAATAGGTGAAAACGTGCAACGGTGTTACACTGGTCCTCCATAGGAAGGACCTTACTCTGATCCCCCGGGGTGTTAGGCTCCAGACGGGGACTGAGGTACTTTACTGGGTCCATCTGGCCGAAACCAGACGGACCCCTTTCTCTGGAGGGTCTGCCGAAACAGACCCACCCAAGTACTCAGTGGGGCTCCCCCGAAGGGAAACCCCATGAGAGAGGGCGAACCAAGCCAGAAGACCACACCCACACTCACACCCTACTCATCACACTGTGACAAACATGAACACCAAACAAAAAAATACAAAAAGGTGACAAACACGGGTTCAAATAAATACAAAGTGGGGGGAGAAGGAAGCGGGAGAAGTGAAAAGTGACCATTGTGTAATACAATGGCCGGCCCTTCGGCCAGGAATAAAAAATTCCTCTGGTTCTAGCCAAAAGGCTCGGCCCTAAAGGCAGGTATGAAAAACGTGTGTATGGTGAAGTGACCATGGTGCCATAAATCAAAGTGACCCTCAATCACAGTGATTGTATGGCACCCCTGAACTGCCACTTCAGGGGCACATTCACCACAGGCTTTTTGTCACAACCCTGACTAGCAGCCCAGGCCAGAGTAGCCCCCACTGCAGCCAGAAAGGCCTGAAGTTCTGGCAGCTTGGGGAGATCCCTTACCATCAGGCTCAACCGTCACTCCCATCACTCCTATCTATTTACATTCGGGAAATACTGACCGCTCCCCCGGTGGGAAAGGGGAGCCAGTGTTCTCTCCTGAAAAACTGACCAGAGCTAGAACTACCCCAATCTAGGCCAGAAGGCCAGGGACCCGACCCTCTGACCAGGGCCAATGCAGCACCCATCCTCACCAGGAGCACCCTTCTGGATGGCTCAGACTCAAACCTGACTGACGTCTCTTAGGGCACCCAGACACGAGTCCCTACCAAAACCGCCCTTCCAGGTGTAATGACACCATTGGATTTGCATCTGCCCTCCCCACACTTGGGAGTAGCATAGCGCCTCCTCTGCAACTGATAAGAACAGATACTACACTTGATCTTAGCCAAAAGGGTATATGTATCTATATCTCTGTAGTGGACATATCTGAGCTATTTCTAAGCACAAAGGGAGTGTGAAATGTGTGTTTTTATGGACATGCTGAAATGTGATTTTACTAGATGTGAGGCCAGCCAGAATTATTTTTTGCTCATTGGAATATGTGATGGACAGGGCCAGCACCTGGTCTGTGTGTTAGTGGAGGTGGAGATGGGAGACTGACCTAGAGCGATGTTCACACACATCTATGCTTTGGACTAGTCCATTTATACACCTGGCTCAGTGAGTGTCTACTTACTGCCATTTACACTGTGGTCCGTGGACTATATTTTCTTTCATTCCACTACACACTTCATCAATTATGGCTGATACAGCTACTACTTCTAACACTATAGAGGGGAAACACAGCAAAACTTTAACAGCACCATCAGACAATCCACTCAGACTTGGACAAAGCAACCATATACTGCAGATGTCAGATGATCTTAATGTTTCAATGAAAATGTATTTTCGTAAATTGGAACGTCTAATGGTAAAAGAAATCAAAGTCTATTGGGACATTAGTACTCTGTCTGACTATTTATCACTAAAACAGATACCTCGGGGCTTACGCATTAAAAAGTTCCCGACTTTTGACATATTTGATGATGATCTGGAAAGTGAATGGACTGACAGGTTAACAGCATGTTCGTTTGATCTTATGAGAATTATTGTCAATTCTAAATCCAGATAGTTAGATAAATTACAACAAGATATCTCAAAATTACAGAAAGACATTGCAGGTCCACAAGAGAGTCCAGGCTTTTTGGAGCTGGATGAGCATTTGAACAACAAATTGAATAAATTGGAAAATTATGTTACCACTGGAAAGAAGGAAAAAATGCTGAGAGATCATATTGACTATGAATCTAACAACATTTGTATATGGAAGAAACCTATCTATTTAAAACAGCATAAAAAGGGATATAATGGCCGGAAGAAAAAGGTCAGTATTTCAGATACAGATGAAAATGAAAGTTTGAATGAGACTTTGGCAATTACAGCTTCAGATTCTTTAGCCTGATCCAGGCAATCGGCTTGGTTCTAGGCCTCTCTTCATGGATCAACAGCATTTAAACGAGAATGCCTGCAGACAAGAAAAAAAGAAGAAAAACCCCTAAAAATACAAAACGGGGAAAGCAACATAAATGCAGGAGGAGGCACCCATTATCAGACACAGAAGTGATCCACAATGTCATGATTCTGTCACAAAGAACTTTGACTGATAATGAGTTTTCCCTTCTTTCAGTCTTTAACACTCAGGAAGCATTATTTTGGTGAATCTAGTGAGACTGTTGGTAATGAAATCATTGAAGGGAATGTCATATCTAAAAAAAGTATTTAAAAAAAAAGAAAAATTTTATTTTAAGGAGCTCTGTGCAATATGTGACCTTGATGAGTTACACTCTGAATCTGGTCCTGATTCGGCTGAAGATCACAGTCATCATACAGCTATTCCTTTAGAATTGAAATCTGATTTCTACCCTGTGAGTTCCAGGAGTAAGGAAATGGATCAGTTTCAGAGGTTAATTGAGAAAGATCTCACACGACTGGCCACAAAGGTTTTGAATCCCAACTTTATGTTTGGTGACAATTTAACTAAGTCAGAGCAGAGATCCCTTCAGGATCTGGGCTCTGACTCTAGCATTGTCATTAGAAACTCAGACAAGGGCAGATCGGTGGTAGTGCTTGACTCGTATACATACAGAGAAGAGGCTTTACGCCAATTGTCCAAGTTACCTATGTAAAACTCAGTGGAGATTCCACCAATTCCTTCCCAAAAATGTGAAATCCCTAATGTGTAGAGCAGTTAGAGCAGGTGTTTTTTCTCAAGAGGAAAGTGATATGTTTATCCCACTAGCTTCTATTATGCTGTTTTTTCATTACTTGCCCAAAGTACATAAAGGGCTAAATCCACTGGTCGGCAGACCAATTGTAGCAGGCATAGGCTCTTTAAATGAATGGCTAAGTCAATGGGTTGATCAGCAACTTCAGCCAATGGTGATTGAATTATCTGGTTATCTCAGGGGTACCAAACAATTGTTCACCAAGTTGAAGGATTTTGAGTGGCAGCAAGATTATATATGGATCACATGTAATGTGACCAGTTTACGGTATATTCCTTGAATCCACATGCTTTAGGACTTCAGGCTGTCACTTTTTCCTGCAGCGTTTCAGCAATTATTCATTGCTTCATCAAGAATTTATCCTTCAGTCAGGATTATTTGTAAATGCACAACTTCTTCATGTTCGATGGGGATTGCTACCTCCAGAGGTGTGGGGCATTTATGGGAGCCAAGTTCTCTCTGTCCCTTGCCAACCTATACATGGGTTGGAGGGAGAGATCCCACATCTTTGGCATCAGGCAATCCCTATCAATCGTTTGTGATGGCATACTTTTGCTACATAGACGATCTCCTGTTTATTTGTTCCTCAAAGATTGGAAGTCTGGATGATTGGCTTAAGTATCTGAATGATAATGAGTTAAATCTAAAATTCACAGGATACTCAGATTCTAGGTCGATTTCTTTCCTTTAATGTGAATTTGTCCAGTGAAGGAAATCGGATTATATCTGGACTTCACAGAAAGCCAACAGCTGGCAATGCAGTGCTCAGAGCCAATTCGGGACACCCTCTGCACACTATAAAAAACATCCCCGTCGGCCAAATTTGAGACTCCGCAGAGTATACAGCGAAGATACCAATTTTGATAAAGAAGCTAAATTGATGTGGGATTACTTTGTGTGTAGAGGTTATCCTGAATCTGTTTTAGATCTAGCATTAAGCATTGTTAAGAAAACATCTAGTGAGGAGGGGTTGAAAGATAAAAAGAAAAAGATTTCTAGATCTAATAATATCCCTGTGTTCTCCACTCCTTACAGCACTGAGTATAATAAAATAAAAACATTGTTAAAGGTTATCTGCCTATTTTGTATAATGATCCCATTTATACACAAGTGTTGCCCAAGGGCATTAAGGTAGTGTCCTGCAGGGCACCAACGTTAGGCAGATATCTGTCTCCAAGTTTATTTACCAGCAGGAAGGAAAATACTTCACACTGGCTTCAGTTCTTTTGTGGCATTAGTGGTTGCCCCTGCTGTTCACACATTCAGAGAGGAGACTCTGTGCATAAAGAGTCACACTCTGTGTATAAAAAGGACATTTTCTGGATTTTCCATCTGGGTACACGGAAACCTGTAGGGCTCAACCATGAATGGGATGTGTCACTTTTTTATGAATGAATAAAGTGCATCCTATGTTTTTGCTACTGTTTTTTTTAATCTTTCCTAACTGTTTCTAAAAATTGGGTTCCATTTTTATTTTTATTTTGTATTCAGTCTGTTCTTTATATGATTCTTATGATGTTTTGGATCTGTTACATATGTTAGAGTTTCTGCATTTACATCTATAAAAAGGGACGATCATCTGCCAATTTTGGCAGCCACAAACCAATTGTTTCACACAGATTGTTACAATCACAAGTATTTGTTGCATATGTACTGTATCTACAGTATCTCTCAAAAGTGAGTGCACTCCTCACATTTTTGTAAATATTTTATCCTATCTTTTAATGTGACAACACTGAAGAAATGACACTTTGCTACAATGTAAAGTAGTGAATGTACTGCTTGTACAATAGTGTAAATTTGCTATCCCCTCAAAATAACTCAACACACAGCCATTAATGTCTACACCGCAACAAAAGTGAGTACACCCCTAAGTGAAAATGTCCAAATTGGGCCCAATTAGCCATTTTCCCTCCCCGGTGTCATGTGACTCCTTATGCCGTGTACACACGGGCGGACATTTCGTCCAGACTGGTCCGATGGGATGAATCCGTCGGACAATCCGACCATGTGTGTGCTTCATCGGACCTGCAGCGGACTTTTTCGGGAGAAAATCAGACGGTCATGTTTCAAATCTTTCCGATGGACTCGAGTCGAAAAATCCGCTCGTCTGTATGCTAGTCTGACGGAGGAAAACCAATGCTAGGGCAGCTATTGGCTACTGGCTATCAACTTCCTTATTTTAGTCCGGTCGTATGTCATCACATACAAATCCGTCGGACTTTGGTGTGATCGTGTGTAGGCAAGTCCGTTCATTCAAAAGTCCGTCGGAAGTCCGTCAAAAGTCTGTTGAAAGTCCATCGGAAAGACCGTCGGACCTTTGATGCCAAAAAGTCCGCCCGTGTGTACACGGCATTAGTTTTACAAGGTCTCAGGTGTGAATGGGGAGCAGGTGTGTTAAACTTGGTGTTATCATTCTCACTCTCTCATACTGGTCACTGGAATGACAGAAAAGAAAAAGGAATGGGACTTTGTGTGAGGCATGTCACTGAATGGATACCTTATTCAAATTATACATTGAATTGTTTATTAATTACAAATCACGTTATAAAAAGTGTCAATCTGTGATAAAGGACACAATATACTATGATACACTTGTATGAATATACATTTATTATACAAAATAAAATACAACATGATTGGGAATACAGTTACATAAAGACACTCATCCATTCATAATGGTTCAATAAACATAAGCAATTGCTCATGGTGAGCCAAACTTGTCTGGGCATCAGTTCGATGTATACTCGACGCACATTTCATGGCTCATGCCAATCATCAGGAGTAAAATGCTCTGAAATGAAATCAGTGATATCTATAAATATAGGATACCCTTTAAATGGAGATTCATCTCTCAAAAAAAGGTCTATAACTTACAATGTGGCCCAGTAGTGATGCCCAGCCTATGTCCAAGGGAAGACAGGGGACAGGGATGACGATCTCCTCCGGGGCTGAGGTGGAAGAGCACAAGGTCTCTAACATCCACCAGTTCTGTGATGTCATCATGGAGGAGTGGAAGAGGACTCCAGTGGCAACCTGTGATGCTCTGGTGAATTCCATGCCCAAGAGGGTTAAAGCAGTGCTGGAAAATAATGGTGCCCACACAAAATATTGACACTATGGGCCCAATTTGGACATTTTCACTTAGGGCTGTACTCACTTTTGTTGCCAGCGGCTTAAACATTAATGGGTGTGTGTTGAGTTATTTTGAGGGGACAGCAAATTTACACTGTCATACAAGCTGTACACTCACTACTTTACATTATAGCAAAGTGTAATTTCTTCAGTGTTGTCACATGAAAAGATATAATAAAATATTTACAAACAGGTGAGGGGTGTACTCACTTTTTGTGAGATACTGTATATCTCTGTAGTGGACATTTGTATGTGAACTATGACCAAGCTCTAAGGGAGTGTGAAACATATTAGCTGGTGATGCTGTTCCTCTCTATTTGTGTTTGTGGACATGTTTATATGGACTTACTGAAAAAAAGGTGATTTTACTTGACGTGCGGTCAACCAGAATTCTATTTTGCTCACGTGAAACTAATTCTATGATCCACACTATTAGGCCCGGTGGCTGCTTTTCATGATATTTAGTGAAATTTCAGGGTACGCTGTGTTTGTTACTGCCCTCTTTAACAAACTGGTGATGGTCCCCAAATCATTTCCTTAATGTTCTTCCAACATAGAGAAACCCACATAACATATTGTGTTGAGCAATTGTAAAACTAACTGTTGTCAAAGGTCCTACCTTTAGATGTAAATTATTTCTGACTAGGCTGAACATGTTATGAGGTCAGGCATTTCGTTTTTTTATACCAAAACATGCCTATAAGTGGAAAGAAAGTGATCAGGGATTCAAGTGATTACTTTCATTTTACTCTGGGCTACTTTACTATTGATATTAGAAGCTTGTCTGTGTTCATTTTGGGTTGATTAGAAATGGTAGAACACAAATGAGGATCTTGTAAAATTGACCAGTGTTTGCTGTGATATTGAGCATGGAATTGTGCAAAAAATCTAACAGTAGCATTTTCAAATGTAATAGATGTTCTTCTCTCTGTTTCACTAGTTAAGTAAAATGAATAAGACTCTTCTATCAGATCAAGGGGGTATCTCTTATTTAGAAACGTATTCTTGAGTAAGGTACTTTGTTGCATGTAGTCCTCCATTCTAGACCAGTTGTGTTTTGGCCAACAGAATTGGCTTTTGGGGATATTCTTTACGCATCTAGGGTGGTGACAACTAGTGTAGTGCAAAAATGAGTTTCCAGCTGTAGGTATTACAAGAAAAGAAAATCCCCCTGCGTTGGGACTTTGTAGGCAACAACCACACATGAATAGATTAGAAAATATAGTTATTGTGTATACATAAAATTGTTAGATCATAAAGTGATCGTTAGTTTAAAAAGACATATCAAAAAATATACAAAAAATATACAAAATCAAAAAGAAAAAAGAAAAGACAGAAAACACTGCAGATTACATGATTTGCATGACATGAAAAATTAATTGTACAGCGTAGTCTCTGGTACCCAACGCATTTCTGGTTCAAGCACCTTTGTCAAGGGTATTTGGTAAGAGTATATGCAGTCATAGTTTTGTCTTACTACAAAACTATAAAAATAATGTAATAGCAATAAAACATGGATATTGACAACCATGGGAGACAAGTGGACGACAGTTACTGAAAGCGACACCTACCATGCAAAATGTTCCATCATGCAATTTAAAAAGACGAATGAAGCACTGCCAGTACACCAATGTCAAAGGGAAAAACTTGCCTATTTATTTTGCCTGGGAGTCATTCGTGGCAAATTACCAACTAATGAATAGACAAAAAAAGGGAAATAGGATAATGAAAATAAAAAAGAAAGAAAACAAAGGAAAAAAAATCAAGGAAAAAGAAAAAAGAGAAAAAAAGAGAAAAAAGCCCAAAAAGTGAGATAAAGATGAAAAAATATTATTTTTTCATCTTTATCTCACTTTTTGGGCTTTTTTCTCTTTTGTATACACAAGAAAAAATCTTTCATGACATGCAAATCATGTAACCTGTTGGGTTTTTTGTCTTTTCTTTTTTCTTTTTTGATTTTGTATATTTTTTGTATATTTTTTGATATGTCTTTTTAACCAGTTAAGCCCCGGACCATTTGGCTGGCCAAAGACCAGAGCACGTTTTGCGATTTGGCACTGTGTCATTTTAACTGACAATTGTGTGGTCGTGCGACATGGCTCCCAAACAAAATTAATGTCCTTTTTTCCCCACAAATAGAGCTTTCTTTTGGTTTTATTTGATCACCTCTGCGGTTTTTATTCTTTGCCCTTTAAACAAAAAAAGAGCGACAATTTTGAAAAAAATGCATTATTTTTTACTTTTTGCTATAATAAAAAACATTTTCTTTCCTCAGTTTAGGCAGATACGTATTCTTCTACATATTTTTGGTAAAAAAATCGCAATAAGTGTATATTGATTGGTTTGCGCAAAAGTTATAGTGTCTTCAAAATAGGGGATAGTTTTATGCCATTTTTATTAATTTTTTTACTAGTAACAGCGGCGATCAGCGATTTTTATCGGGACTGCGACATTATGGCGGATATGTCGGACAATTTTGACACATTTTTGGGACCATTGGCATTAATACAGCGATCAGTGCGATTAAAAATGCACTCATTACTGTAAAAATGTCACTGGCAGTGAAGGGGTTAACACTAAGGGGGCAGTGTAGTGTGTCCTAGTAAGTGTTCTAACTGAAGGGGGATGGGGACTGTGCAGGGAATATAACAGATCATCTGTTCATACTCTGTATGAACAGACAATCTGTCAGTTCTCCCCTCAGAGAACCGGAAACTGTGTGTTTACACACACATTTCCGGGTTCTTCGTGTGCACCCACAGGCGGCCACAGGGTGGCCACAGTGCGTTACATACCGTTGTTTCGCCCAGCCGAGCCATTCTGCCGCAGTACAACTGCAGCGGCTGGTCGGCATGTGGTTAAACTAACAATGCCTACAAAGTCTCAATGAAATGGATTTTCTTTTCTTGTTATACAACAAGGATGTGGCAACAACACACCTGTCTTTTCCATCGGTAGGTATAGTGCAGTTTTTGGCTACGATGGTGTGGTCAACGTGGGGCAAGTCTAAACCAAGGAGGGCTAGGGAGGTAGCATCACACACAAAAGTTAAGGACAGCCTGAAATCATTAGACTTGCAATAATATTTCTGCTTTTTCAGTCGTAATGCATGCATACGTATGCACGCATGTCGTAATGCATGCGTACGTATGCACACATTTCTTATATCGCACATACATGCTTCTGTACGCATGTGTATTGGTCATGTTATATACCATCATTATATGAATTTACTTACAGTATATTGGACTTATTGTATACCAACCTTATATGAATATATTTGTAATATTCTTCATATTTTGCCACTATTGTCCCATAAATACCACATGTGCGTGCATATACATGTGTTTATGTGCTTACATAAGTGGTTTAGATTAGACATGAGCCAAATACCCCCCTGTTCGGTTCGCAGTAGAACTCTCGCACAGGGGAAGAGTTTTAACCTGAATGGGCAACCCTGCCCATTTTTAAGGCTTTTATGCAAGTAATTGGCCATGAAAGGGGATATGAGGGTTTAGGTACTGCCCTGGGAGACATGTACTGTATCAATGCAAACATTTTTGTTTGCATTTTTACAGGAGCAGTGATTTTAATCATGCTTAACCACTTGCCACCCGCCGTTATATGACGTGATCAGGATAACAAGCCTGCAAATTGGGATGTTTAGATTAGTTTAAATTATATTAATACAATGCCACTATTTATCTTATTTTACTTATTATTTTTTGATTCAGTTTTGTTATCCTTTTACTTTATTAGTTGGACATGGATTGGCATGCACTCATCTATTTTTTTTTCTTTTTCTCATCTTAGCTAGTTTGCCATATAACAATCATACAGAACTCAATTTATTTGGTTTTAAGGTAATCATAGCAGAACCGAGTGACCATTTTATTAAAGTCTATTAGTAGTATACAGACTTCGAGCAGCAATAGTGTGGTCCTAGCCAAATGTCTTGTCCTTAGCACTAAAACATGTAGCCATGCTCCCCAGATTATGGCTCTCCCAGGTGTAACATTACTTCTGGTCGTGCGCAGGCCATGCACTCGAGGGTGGCTCCAGGATTTCTGATTTTGTTTCTGATGTCCTAAACAGCTCCTCACAGCAGCATCTGCTTCCTGGCTCCTGAAGACACACAGAGACTTAACAGCAAACTGCTCTGGGTGGATTACATGCTCTTATCCTTATTAGGGATGAACTTCGAGTTTGAGTCGAACTCATGTTCGACTCGAACATCAGCTGTTCGCAAGTTCGCCGAACAGCGAATAAGTTGGGGTGTTTGCGGCAAATTCGAATGCCATGGAACAACCTTTAAAAGTCTATAGGAGAAATCAAAAGTGCTAATTTTAAAGGCTTATATTCATGGTATTGTCATAAAAAGTGTTTGGGGACCTGGGTCCTGCCCCAGGGGACATGGATCAATGCAAAAAAAGTTTTAAAAATGGCTGTTTTTTCGGGAGCAGTGATTTTAATAATGCTTAAAGTCAAACAATAAAAGTGTAATATCCCTTTAAATTTCATACCTGGGGGTGTCTATAGTATGCCTGTAAAGGGGTGCATGTTTTCCGTGTTTAGAACAGTCTGACAGCAAAATGACATTTAAAAAGGAAAAAAAGTCATTTAAACTACTCGCGGCTATTAATGAATTGCCGGTCCCACAATACACATAAAAGTTCATTGATAAAAACGGCATGGGAATTCCCCACAGGGGAACCCCGAACCAAAATTAAAAAAAAAAAATGACGTGGGCCCTTAAGGTATGGTATGGATATTAAGGGGAACCCCGGCAAAATGTTTTTTTAAAAATGGCGTGGGGTCCCCCTCAAAATCTATACCAGACCCTTTAGGTCTGGTATAGATTGGGAGGGTGCTTTGGGGTAGCCCCCCAAAACACCTTGTCCCCATGTTGATGAGGACAAGGGCCTCATCCCTACAACCCTGGCTGGTGGTTGTGGGGGACTGTAGGCGGGGGGCTTATCGGAATCTGGAAGCCCCCTTTAACAAGGGGATCCCCAGACAGTTTTTGACAATTCCTTTATTTAAATGCTTCTTCTTTCTTCTATCTTCCTTCGGTTTCTTCCTCCATCTTCTTCTTCTTCTGGTTCTTCTGGTTCTTCCTCCTGTGTTCTCATCCGGCATCTTCCTCCGCGGCGTCGGTGTCTTCTTCCCTTCTTCTCCGGGCCGCTCCGCATCCATGATGGCATGGAGGGAGGCTCCCGCTGTGTGACGCTTCTCGCTTCATGTTTTTCTCTTCATCTTCTTCTCTTCATCTTCTTTTCGGGCCGCTGCGGATCCATGATGGCATGGAGGGAGGCTCCCGCTGTGTGACACTTCTCCTCTTCTGACAGTTCTTAAATAACGGGCCTCAGAGGGGGTGGGGTCACTGGGTGGCCCCGCCCCCTCTGACGCACGGAGACTTGACGGGACTTCCCTGTGGCATTCCCCGTGATGCCACAGGGAAGTCCCGTCAAGTCACCGTGCGTCAGAGGGGGCGGGGTCACCGGGTGGCCCCGCCCCCCATTATTTAAGAACCATTAGAAGAGGAGAAGCGTCACACAGCGGGAGCCTCCCTCCATGCCATCATGGATGCGGAACGGCCCGAGGAGAAGAAGGGAAGAAGATGCCGACGCCGCAGAGGAAGATGCTGGATGAGAACACCGGAGGAAGAACCAGAAGAACCAGAAGAACAAGAAGATGGAGGAAGAAACCGAAGGAAGATAGAAGAAAGAAGAAGCATTTAAATAAAGGAATTGTCAAAAACTGTCTCTTGTCATTTTTAACATTTTTGACAGTTTTTTTGTGAAATGGTAGGGGTACTTTTGTACCCCTTTACCATTTCACACTGGGAGGAGGGCCGGGATCTGGGGGTCCCCTTGTTAAAGGGGGCTTCCAGATTCCGATAAGCCCCCTGCCCGCAGACCCCCACAACCACCGGCCAGGGTTGTGGGGAAGAGGCCCTTGTCCTCATCAACATGGGGACAAGGTGTTTTGGGGGCTACCCCAAAGCACCCTCCCAATGTTGGGGGCATGTGGCTTGGTACTGTTCAGGAGGGGGTGCTCTCTCGTCCCTCCCTCTTTTCCTGCAGCCTGCCAGGTTGCGTGCTCAGATAAGGGTCTGGTATGGATTTTTAGGGGGACCCCACGCCATTTTTTTAAATTTTGGCGCGGGGTTCCCCTTAAAATCCATACCAGACCTGAAGGGTCTGGTATAGATTTTGAGGGGGACCCCACGCCATTTTTTTTTTTTTTTGGCCAGGGTTCTCCTTAATATCCATACCAGACCTGAAGGGCCTGGTATGGAATTTAGGGGGACCCCCACATCATTTTTTTTTTAATTTTGGTTCGGGGTTCCCCTGTGGGGAATTCCCATGCCATTTTTATCAATGAACTTTTATGTGTATTGTCGGACTGGCAATTCATTAATAGCCGCGAGTAGTTTTAAATTACTTTTTTTCCTTTGAAATGTCATTTTGCTGTCAGTCTGTTCTAAACACGGGAAACATGCGGCCCTTTACAGGCATACTATAGACACCCCCCAGGTACGAAATTTAAAGGGATATTACACTTTTATTGTTTTACTTTAAGCATTATTTAAATCACTGCTCCCGAAAAAATGGCCGTTTTTAAAACTTTTTTTTGCATTGATCCTTGTCCCCTGGGCAGGACCCAGGTCCCCAAACACTTTTTATGACAATAACTTGCATATAAGCCTTTAAAATTAGCACTTTTGATTATTCATGTTCGTGTCCCATAGACTTTAACGGTGTTCAAACAAATTTTTTGCCTGTTCGCAAGTTCTGGTGCGAACTGAACAGGGGGGTGTTCGGCTCATCCCTAATCCTTATATATCTCATGAGTTGCCACTTGTGAGTTTTAATAAAGTCTTTTTTTCTATATACTGCACATAGGTGGATCCCTATGCTGTTTCCTTTACCTGTGTAGGTGGCAACTGAGATCATGACCCTACAGTATTAGAAGTGAAATCACTATATGCATCTTTACATATATTGGTTCCTTTGACTCGTGAATAATGTGATCTATACCCACCACTATATTTAAATTTGCTTTGGATCGTGTGTTCTGTAGAGTGTTCCTGAGACTGATTTGTGAGTTGCGAGGAAACAGAAGAGGGAGAGGGGAGGTCATTATTAGACTCTGTGTCCCTGTAATCAGATGTGTGTGATCCCCCATTTGTATGTTAGACCACTATTGCAAGCTACTTACCCCTATACAATTTCTTGATTTTGCTAATCAAAGCTTGCTACTTCTTTGTTATAATGTTTTTATAGCATGCACATCATTGCAAGTGAACGGTTAATTTCTCATGCTAATTTCAATTCTGGGGACGCACTAGGTAAGGTAGGGAATACCTGAAATCTGAAACCCTAGGGCACACATTTGTTGTTCAAATATTTTTTCAAAATATCGAGCATGCCAGAAGACATTAAATTTTTAGATTAATAGTCATCTGAGCTGAAAAAAGTAAGGATCCAAGTTGGGGTCACCTGGATCACAGCATGGAGTGTTCTCGTCCTTAAGCTTGAGCCCTTCCAAGAAAGCCCCACAAAAAGAAACATTGCTCAATGCCCAATGTTTACTGCGTTACCCAAAACTCACAAAAGCATTACCAACCCTCCAGGCCACTCGATAGTGTCCAGAATAGGTAGTCTTACAGAGAAAGAAAGTCAGTTAGTAGATGCCCATTCGTGATCACACATACTGTAATAGCCCTTCCTATACTCAGGACACTCAGGATATGCTTAGAGTACTCAAAGTGATATATATACCACCAGGGGCCTTGCTAGTCACAGTGGACTTTGAGGTCATGTATAGTTCTGTAGCACTGGTAGATTTTTAATCTACCGCTGATAGGTAAATCTTGTGGGTTACTTGTTAGAGGAAGTTAGATTTGCCTCTGTTCCAGCTTGGCTGAGTTGCGTGTAGTTCCACACTGTGGGTGTCGTTGTCACCATGGGCTGGTGTTGGAAAGGCAACGTGTTGAAGCGTATGAGTGCTCCTCTGTCCCAGAGACAACTCGGTGGAGGTGGTCCTCCGAGTTGCATTCTGGGAGAGGGTATTTATGGGACAGACGCCATGTTTAGGGGTTCGTTTTCAGTCACCTGCTGGCCCTCCTGGCCGACAGGTATGCGTTAAGAGTACCACCTCGTGGTCCTCCGTTCCGGAGGCCCACGTCGCTGTGGCGTGTGGGTGGGCCCAGAAGCCTGTCTGGGGCCTACCGCAGCAGCAGAGGAATGGTCCCGAGCTATTTATTCTGAGTGAAGAAGCTGGACAACCGGGGAGATCCCAGGGGAGGACCCGTCATGGAAGGATCATGCAATGCATAGTGCTGGTCTGGAGAGGGGCCTGGTGACTCGGTTGGAGGACGTATCCTGAAGTAATCTTAGTGCATAGTACTGCCGGGTTGGCTTAAAGGTTCAAGTACTGTGTCAGACATTCATCGCAAACCAATACATCCTGTGGCAGAGGATCGTACGGGTTTTATTCCAAACAAGTCTGTGGCAGAGACTTTTGTTCGTGCTACGTACTGGCTGCTAGGCAAGTGAGAGAGGCCTATCCAGGCGGGCAAAGAATCCTACAAGGGGAGTGCATTCAACTACAAGTGTTCAATTCCAAAGAATGTTCTAAAGAATACCAAGGAAAGGTATTTGAGCTTCCCTGCAACTTTCCTTCTGCCTCTTTCCTGCTACTTCCTTTATTACTTGTTCATTAAAGCATTGGAAAATATACTCAAGTGTTTGGTGTTTATACCGTCTAGAGGTAAACGGGACCCTAGACAGAGAAACAGAGGTGTCGAGAGTGAAGGTAACAGTCCGCTTTAAACCAGCAGCTCCACCGAGAGTTAGTGCTACAGTTCCATTCTGCATAACAAACAAAATTATACAATTAACACCTTTCTTCAAAAAAAGAAATATTACTTTTCTTCTTACAACCATTTTGTTTTGGAGTTGCTCACCTATATTCTTAATGGAAATACAGTATATTTTTTTTGGTGATTTCCACTTCCTCCAGGTGCAGGGGGTGGCGATTAGGATGAGCTTTGTGTTCGAATCGAATGCATGTTCCACTCGAACATCATGTGTTCGGTCGTTCGCCGAATTACGAACGATATGGGCCGTTCACGCCAAATTCTAGTGGCGCGTCACGGCCCATAATTCACTGCGGCATCGCAGTGCATTGCTGGCTGATGATTGGCCAAGCATGCACTATGACCCGCATGCTTGGCCAATCACAGCGCTGTGTGTACAGAGAGCCGTAATTGGCCAAAGTCAAGTTAGTGTACTGTGTACCCTGCACAGTTGCACCTACAGTATAGCTACCTGAAGCCAGGTGCTTGTGTGGGTACTTGACGTATTTCCAGTTACTGTACTGTGTACCCTGCACAGTTGCACCTACAGTATAACTACCTGAAGCCAGGTGTTTGTGTAGGCTCTTGACGTATTTCCAGTTACTGTACTGTGTACCCTACACAGTTGCACCTACAGTATAGCTAACTGAAGACAAGTGTATGTGTTCTCATACTAATAATACTACAGGCAGGCAGTTGATTCTGCTAGCTGCAGTATAATCGGTGTATATATACACATCCCAGTTTTGTGCAGCTACATCTCACTGTAGGCCAATAGTATGTCTGGAAGGCCAACAAGGAGAGGCAGACAATCACAAGCCAATAAAAGAGGGCAAGCAGGCTCTGTGTCTAGAGGCAACAGTGCTGGTTGTGGACATGGTGCATCCTCATCAGCGCGTGGCCGTGGGGCACGCTTGACCTTTTTTTCGGCAGCTGGCCATGTTGAGCCATAACATGCAGAAGACTTGGTCGAGTGGATGACCAAGTCGTCCTCATCCTCCTCATCCTCTCTCACCCAGGCTCAGGGTACTTTGTCTGGCAAAGCAGCTGCCAACGCGGCCTCTTCCCTCGGCTCAATGGTATCAGTGACTCCTTCCCTAGCCCCCCTAACTGTTTGACTACTACATGCTCCAGGAGGATTCCCAGCGTTTTGAAGGCTCCGATGATGGTACTCAGCTAGAGGAAGGCAGTAACGTGAGCCCAGACAGAGGGGGTGCCCAACAAGGACAACAATCTGGCAGTCATGTTCCCCCTCTGCAGCATACTGCCAGGTTTGCTCCAGTGATGAGGAGGGAGAGGATGATGAGGTCACTGACTCCACGTGGGTGTCTGATAGCAGAGAGGAGGAGGAGGAGGCACACCATCAACGAGGCAGGATGCCCTCCAGGGGCCAGCCTAAGGGCAGCACACTGACTGCATCATACCGCAGAACTCCGCATGTGCAGGGTGCTGCTGCACTAACAGGAATGAAGGTGTTGAATTAGGTGTGTCACAGCCAAGTACTTGTGGGCAATCTGCTATCGGTACACCAACATCAGATTGTACCAGGCAAATGTCCCTGCCCCAGCTGCTGCACTGCAAAAAGAAGTTCACTCCCAGCCATCCACATGCCCAGCGGTTGAATGCTAGCTTGGCAAAATTGCTAGAACTTCAACTGCTACCTTTTCAGTTGGTAGACTCTGCCCCACTTCTGTGAGTTTTCTGGAATGTGCAGTTCCTCAGTGGCAGGTTCCCAAACACCACTTTTTCTCACGGAAGGCAATTCCGGATCTCTACCGGCATGTGGAAGGCAATGTCTTGGCCTCGCTGGACAGGGCGGTCAGCTGTAAGGTGCATATTACCGCTGACTCATAGTCCAGCAGGCATGGACAGGGACATTATCTAAGTTTCATGGCGCATTGGGTGACTCTGCTGGCAGCTGGAAAGGATGCAGGACAAGGTGCAGTAGTGTTGGTGGTTGTTCCACCACCACGCCTCCAAAATGCCACTATTGGTGATTCTGACACACCTCTCTCCTCCACCCCCTCCTCTTCTTCTTCCCCTGATCCCCTGATGAAGTCACGTGATGACGTAACTCGTAGGGAGTGGCTGGAGGCTAACTAGGATACCGGAAGTGACGTGAGAACGGTGCTCAGATGCCACAAGATTTTATTTTACTGCTTGTCTTGATTTTATTTATTGCAAGAGTCCAGTTTTTTGATTTAATAAAAAGCATCTTATATTTAACAATACTACGCTATTGGAATACTCTTTTCCTCCATTCCTTCCTTGTTCTCTCCCCCCCGCCCCCCGTGAAGTACAAGAACATTATAAGGATGTGGATTTAAAGCTTCCATTGAAGTTTCCAGCTGGCTGGAGCGGAGGACCCCCTGGTGGCTGATGCTGGAATAGCGGAATATAGAATTTTTACACAACTCTATGCTGTTGATTAAAGATATTGAGGTGAGAGTTTTGTGAGCCTATTGATAGGATTTTATACCTCTCACATGCGAGATGTGGCAAACTGTCTAATCCTATTTTTAAAGGGACATTTTGGACGTCAATTTGAAAAAAACATCTGATTAGAAGATTACTACCATACTAATGTTTATATAATCTAATCTATTTATGTATGCCCCCGGACTGTTATATTACTTTATTTTTTATTAGGCACTGTTTGCACTTTTTATTGCTGGAGCGCGGGATCATTGATTGATTATTTTATTAATCTGTGACATGCCCACCAGGTGAAACTCAACGTTGGCCATGCTGCATCGGCTGCACACACAACAGAGGGCCATAGTCGCATAGGTACTCATTGATGGCCCTCTGCTGCACACGCAGCAGAGGGCCATCAATGAGTACCTATGCGACTGGCACCAGGACAGGGTCAGGGGAGCTTGTTTTTTTCCCCCACGCAGTGGCCAATGATCAGGGATGCATGAACTGTCCTGTCACCATTTGAGGAGGCCACAAGGATGGTGAGCAGTGACAGTGCATGCATCAGTGACACTGTCCCCCTTGTCCACCTGTTGGAGCACACGCTGCGTGGAATAATGGACAGGACACTTGAGGCAGAACAGAGGGAGGAAGAGGAGGACTTCCTTAGCTCTCAAGGCCCCCTTTATCCAGACAGTGTTTCTGCGTGCCCGCCAATCACACAGGAAGAGGACAAGGAGGAGGAGGATTATGTCAGCATGGAGGTGGAGCCTGGCACTCAGCATTAGGGATTAGCTTCCTGTTCGAGTCAAACCCATGTTCGACTCGAACATCGTCTGTTCGCCCATTTGCCGAATTACGAACGATATGGGCCGTTCGTGCCAAATTCGTGTGGCGCGCCATGGCCCATAATTCACTGCGGCATCGCAGTGCATTGCAGGCTGATGATTGGCCAAGCATGCACTATGACCCGCATGCTTGGCCAAACACAGCGCCGTCTGTACATAGAGCTGTAATTGGCCAATTATGGCTCAGGGGGTTTAGTACATGCCCCACACTATATAAGGCTGCCTGCACGGCGGCCCTGTGTAGTGTGTTCCGGCGTTGAGAGACAGAGACAGAGAGACAGTGTCATTTGATTTAAGTTTTTAAGTTAGATAGATTAGGCAGGACAGTCAGTCAGTTAGCTGCACTTACAGTGTATATATCTGCATCCCAGGTGTTATATATATATATATATATACATATATATATATATATATATATATATACTGTATTCAGTTTAGCTAGATCCTTTCCTGTTATTATCTTCCTACTGACAGGCAGGCAGGTGTTGTTACAGTACAGCTCCCTGAAGAAAATTGCTGGTGTTCTTCTAATACTATTAGTACCACAGTCAGGCAGCTACACTATTTACAGTTAGTGTAGTGTGTCTTCTGAACAGTGTTCAGCTAAAGCTACAAGTTAGTGTAGTGCGACCTCTGCACAGTGTTCAGCTAAAGCTACAAGTTAGTGTAGTGCGTCCTCTGAACAGTGTTCAGCTAAAGCTACAAGTTAGTGTAGTGCGACCTCTGCACAGTGTTCAGCTAAAGCTACTAGTGTAGTGCATCCTCTGAACAGTGTTCAGCTAAAGCTACAAGTTAGTATAGTGCACAGTGTTCAGCTAAAGCTACAAGTTAGTGTAGAGCGACCTCCGCACAGTGTTCAGCTAAAGCTACAAGTTAGTGCAGTGCGTCCTCCTCCCAGTGTTCAGCTAAAGTGCGACCTCTACACAGTGTTCAGCTAAAGCTACAAGTTGGTGTAGTGCATCCTCTGAACAGTGTTCAGCTAAAGCTACAAGTTAGTGTAGTGCACAGTGTTCAGCTAAAGCTACAAGTTAGTGTAGTGTTCAGCTAAAGCTACCTGTAGAAGGTTGGTGGTGTTTTCCTGATCCTATCACTACTGCAGGCAGCTAAATTATTTACACGTTATTGTAGTGCGACCTCTGCACAGTGTTCAGCTAAAGCTACCTGTAGAAGGTTGGTGGTGTTTTCCTGATCTTATCACTACCGCAGGCAGCTACATTATTTACACGTTAGTGTAGTGCTACCTCTGCACAGTGTTCAGCTAAAGCTACCTGTAGAAGGTTGGTGGTGTTTTCCTGATCCTATCACTACCGCAGGCAGCTACATTATTTTAACATTGGTGTAGTGCGTCCTCTACATAGTGTTCAGCTAAAGCTACAAGTTAGTGTAGTGCGACCTCTGCACAGTGTTCAGCTAAAGCTACCTGTAGAAGATTGGTGGTGTTCTCATACTACAGGCAGGCAGTTGATTTTCTTAGATGATGCAGTATCGATAGATATATATATATATATCCCAGCTTAGTGCAGCTACATCTCACTGCAGGCCATTAGTATGTCTGGAAGGCCAACAAGAAGAGGCAGACAGTCACAAGCCAATAAAAGAGGGCAAGCAGGCTCTGTGTCTAGAGGCTACAGTGCTGGTCGTGGACACAGTGCATCCTCATCAGCACGTGGCCGTAGGACACGCTTGGCCTTTTTTCGGCAGCTGGCCGTGTTGAGCCGCAACATGTGGAAGGCTTGGTCGAGTAGATGACCAAGCCGTCCTCATCCTCCTCATCCTCTCTTACCCATGCTCAGGGTACTTTGGCAAAGCAGCTGCCAATGCGGCCTCTTCCCTCGGCTCAATGGTATCAGTGACTCCTTCCCTAACCCCACCATGTCCTCCTGAGGAGTCCCTCGAACTGTTTGACCACAGTATTGGGTACATGCTCCAGGAGGATGCCCAGCGTTTAGAAGGCTCTGGGGATGATACTGAGCTAGATAAAGGCAGTAATGTGAGCACGGACAGAGGGGGTGCTCAAGAAGGACAGCAATCTGGCAGTCATGCTCCCCCTGCTGCAGCATATTGCCAGGTTTGCTCCAGTGATGAGGAGGGAGGGGATGATGAGGTCACTGACTCAACGTGGGTGCCTGATAGGAGGGAGGAGGAGCAGGAGGAGGCACATCACCAACAAGGCAGGATGCCCTCCAGGGGCCAGCCTAAGGGCAGCACACTGACTGCATCACACCGCAAAGCTCCACATGTGCAGGGCCCTGCTGTCTCTGCATGTTATTCCAAAAGTTCTTTGGTGTGGGCCTTGTTTGAGATGAGTGCATCAGATCGCACAGCTGCTATTTGCAACATATGCCTTAAGCGTATCTCGCATGGCCAAAACATCTCCCGCTTGGGCACCACATGCTTGACCAAACATATGTTGACCTGCCATGCAGTTCATTGGCAGGCGTACCTAAAAGACCCACACCAAAGAACAAAGAGGACCTCTCCTTGCTCCTCATCAGCTGAGATCTCCAACCCCACTATACCTTCAGTCTTCTCTGAGACCTGCACTGAGAGGAATGAAGGTGTAGAATTAGGTGTGTCACAGCCAAGTACTTGTGGGCAATCTGCTTTCGGTACACCGACGTCAGATTGTACCAGGAAAATTTCCCTGCCCCAGCTGCTGCAACGCCAAAAGAAGTTCGCTCCCAGCCATCCACATGCCCAGTGGTTGAATGCTAGCTTGGCAAAATTGCTAGCACTTCAACTTCAACTTCTACCTTTTCAGTTGGTAGAATCTGCCCCCTTCCGTGAGTTTGTGGAATGTGCGGTTCCTCAGTGGCAGGTACCCAAACGCCACTTTTTCTCACAGAAGGCGATTCTGGCTCTCTACCACCATGTGGAAAGCAATGTCCATGCCTCACTGGACAGGGCGGTCAGCGGTAAGGTGCATATTACCGCTGACTCATGGTCCAGCAGGCATGGACAGGGACGTTACCTAAGTTTTACGGCACATTGGGTGACTCTGCTGGCAGCTGGGAAGGATGCAGGACAAGGTGCAGTAATGTTGGAGGTTGTTCCGCCACCACGCCTCCAAAATGCCACTACTAATGATTCTGACACACCTCTCTCCTCCACCCCTCCTCTTCTTCTTCCTCCATGGCCTCTTCCTGAGCTTTGTCCTCTGAACCAGCGGTGCTCCGGAGGCATTCAAGGGGCTACACAAGTATGCAGGCCAAAAGATGCCATGCGGTGCTTGAGCTGGTGTGCTTGGGGGAGAGGAGCCACACTGGGGCAGAGGTTCTGTCAGCTCTGCAGGGACAGGTTCAGAGGTGGTTGATGCCACGCCAACTTAAGGCAGGAATGGTGGTTTGCGACAATGGCACCAACCTCCTCTCTGCCCTACGACAGGGACAAATGACCCATGTGCCCTGTTTGGCTCATGTCCTTAACTTGGTGGTGCAGCAGGTCTTGGGCAGGTACCCGGGCTTACAGATGTCCTGAGGCAGGCCAGGAAAGTCTGTGTGCATTTCTGCCAGTCATATAATGCCAGTGCTCGGCTGGCAGACCTCCAAAAGGAATTTAACCTGCCCAAGAACTGCCTAATCTGTGACATGCCCACCAGGTGGAACTCAACGTTGGCCATGCTGCAGCGGCTGCACACGCAGCAGAGGGCCATCAATGAGTACCTGTGAGACTATGGCACCAGGACAGGGTCAGGGGAGCTTGTTTTTTTTTTTCCCACGCCAGTGGGCCATGATCAGGGATGCATGCACTGTCCTGTCACCATTTGAGGAGGCCACGAGGATGGCGAGGAGTGACAGTGCATGCATCAGTGACACTGTCCCCCTTGTCCACCTTTTGGAGCACACGCTGCATGGAATAATGTTCAGGGCACTTGAGGCAGAACAGAGGCAGGAAGAGGAGGACTTCCTTAGCTCTCAAGGCCCCCTTTATCCAGACAGTGTTCCTGTATGCCCGCCGATCACACAGGAAGAGGACGAGGAGGAAGAGGAGGAGGATTGTGTCAGTATGGAGGTGAAGCCTGGCACTCAGCAACAGCAGCAGTCTTTAAGGGATCATTTACAGTCCCAAGAAACACAGGGACTTGTACGTGGCTGGGAGGAGGTGGCTGCGGATCATGTAGTCCTTAGTGACCCAGAGGACTCCGGACCGAATGCCTCAGCAAACCTACGCTGCATGGCCTCCCTGATCCTGCAAAGCCTGCAGAATGATCCTCATATTCGTGGTATCAAAGAGAAGGAACAATACTGGCTGTCAACCCTCCTTGATCCACGTTACAAGGGTAAGGTTACGGACATTACTTTGCCATTGCAGAGGGAGCAGAGGATGAAACATCTTCGGGAGGCCTTGCAGAAAGGTCTGTGCAACGCGTTCCTAGAGACTGGGAGGTTACAAACTCCTGTTTCTGGACAACGTGTTGCTGAGGCTTCGGTCAGTCAAAGAAGGAGCGGTGGAGAAGGTGGCCGTCTGACTGATGCGTTCAGACAATTTTTTAGTCCGCAGCCCCAAGGTATGATCGGTTCCAGCAACCATCGCCAGCGTCTGTTTTACATGGTGTAGGAATACCTAGGGGCAAGATCTGACCTGGACACCTTTCCTACAGAAAATCATCTGGGTTACTGGGTCTTGAGGATGGATCACTGGCCAGAGCTTGCACAGTAAGCAATTGAGCTACTGGCCTGTCCTGCATCCAGCGTTCTTTCAGAACGCACATTCAGTGCTGCTGGAGGCTTTGTAACCGATCACAGGGTGCGTCTGTCCACTGACTCGGTCGATCGACTGACCTTCATAAAAATCTATCAGTCTTGGATCACCACCAGCTACCAAGCACCTGATGCTGATGTAACCGAATACATTTTTTTTGAAATGTCAGATCCCTTCAAAGACTGCCTATGCTGATGCTGAGTGACTATCCTGTTATGCTGAGTAATTATCCTCTTCCTCCTCAATGATCATGCTGATAGCTTGTAAGAACATTTTTGGTTCTGGGCACCGCCAGTCCTGCCACCAGTGCCTAAGGCCCAATTTTTTAGCCCCTGTTTAACAGGGGCGTGTAATTACAATTTTTGATGTAATTCTTTGCAGCAGGGCTAGTTCCTGCACTCCAACTAGAGTATCTGTGAGGGGTTCCAGTGTTGTGGCACCAGCACCAGTGCCTAAGGCCCAATTTTTCTGCCCCTTTTCAACAGGGACATGTGATTTGAATTCTTGATCTAATATTTCACAGCAGGGCCCGTTTCTGCACCCACCAAGAGTATATGTGAGGACTTATAGTGTTGTGACACCAGCACCACCACCACCAAAGGCCCAATTTTTCTGCTCCTGTTCAACAGGGGCATGTAATTACAATTCTTGATCTAATATTTCACAGCAGGGCCCTGTGAGGGCTTACAGTGTTGTGGCCACAACAACACCTAAGGCCCAAATCTCTGCTGAGTATATAGGGCAGGCCCCTACTTTCAAACATCCAACTTACAAACGACTCCTACTTGCAAACGGAAGGAGACAACAGGAAGTGAGATGAAATCAACCCCTAGGAAGGGAAATTCCCTCCTGTAAGAGTTAATATGGGAAAAACATTTCTGCTTTCCACTGATGCTTTATCACCAATCCTTGTTTCACAAAAAAACACCAAATTTTCAAAAAACATTTGTCATTGGGACAAAAAGTGAGGTGAAATCTTCTGAAGAGAAGCAGAGACAGCAAAACAATTGTCACAGGGGTGATAACCCTTCCCTAGGTTTTACAAAAAGCTTAAAATAGATTTTTTGGCTGGAGCTAAACACGTTAAAAATGTACCAGTTCAAAATTACAAACAGATTCTACTTAACAACAAACCTACAGTCCCTGTCTTGTTTGTACCGCCTGTATACTGCTGTACAGAGTATATAGGGCCTGGGGGCCCCACACCTTTCCTTTTTTAATTTGGGTGCGGGGTTCCCCTTAATACCCATACAAGACCCAAAGGGCCTGGTAATGGACTGGGGGGTACACACGCCACTTTACAGGCATACTATAGACACCCCCCCAGGTACGATATTTAAAGGAATATTTCCCTTTTTTTTTTTACTTTAAGCATCATTAAAATCACTGCTCCCGAAAAAACAGCCATTTTTAAAAGTTTTTTTTGCATAGATACATGTCCCCTGGGGCAGGACCCGGGTCCCTAAACCCTTTTTAGGACAATACCATGCAAATTAGCCTTTAAAATGAGCACTTCTGATTTGGAACGTTCGAGTCCCATAGACGTCAATGAGATTCTAACGTTCGTGCAAATTTTTGGTCCATTCGCAGGTTCTGGTGCGAACCGAACCGGGGGGGGGTGTTCAGCTCATCCCTATTCAGCATCAGCAGCAGTCTTTAAGGGATCATTTACAGTCTTAAAAAACCCTTGGACTTGTATGTGGCTGGGAGGAGGTGGCTGCGGATCATGTCATCCTTATTGACCCAGAGGACTTCGGACCGAATTCCTCAGCAAACCTATGCTGCATGGCCTCCCTGATCCTTGAAAGCCTGTGGAATGATCCTCATATTCGTGGTATCAAGGAGAGGGATCGTTACTGGCTGGCAACCCTCCTTGATCCACGTTACAAGAGTAAGGTTGCAGACCTTACCTTGCCATCACAGAGGGAGCAGAGGATGAAACATCTTCGGGAGGCCTTGCAGAAAGGTTTGTGCAATGTGTTCCCAGAGACTGGGAGGTTACAAACTCCTGTTCCTGGATAACGTGTTGCTGAGGCTTCGGTCAGTCAAAGAAGGAGCGGTGGAGAAGGTGGCTGTCTGACCGATGCGTTCAGACAATTTTTTAGTCCACAGCCCCAAGGTATGATCGGTTCCAGCAGCCATTGCCAGCATCTGTTTTACATGGTGCAGGAATACCTAGGGGAAAGATCTGACTTGGACACCTTTCCCACAGAAAATCCTCTGGGTTACTGGGTCTTGAGGATGGATCACTGTCCAGAGCTTGCACATTATGCAATTGAGCTTTCGGGCTGTCCTGAATCCAGCGTTCTTTCGGAATGCACATTCAATGCTGCTGGAGGCTTTGTAACCGATCACAGGGTGCGCCTTATCCAGCGACTCTGTCGATCGACTGACCTTCATAAAAATGAATCAGTCTTGGATCACCACCAGATACCAAGCACCTGATGCTGATGCAACAGAATACATTTTTTTGAAATGTCAGTTCCCTTCAAGGCTGCCTATGCTGATGTTGAGTGACTATCCTGTTATGCTGAGTGACTATCCTCTTCCTCCTCAATGATCATGCTGATAGCTTGTAAGAATGTTTTTGTTTCTGGGCACCGCCACCAGTGGCTAAGGCCCAATTTTTCAGGCATGTAATTACAATTTTTGATGCAATTCTTTGCAGCAGGGCTCGTTCCTGCGCCCCAACTAGAGTATCTGTGAGGGGTTGCGGTGTTGTGGCACCACCACCAGTGCCTAAGGTCCAATTTTTCTGCCCCTTTTCAACAGGGACATGTAATTACAATTTTTGATGCAATTCTTTGCAGCAGGGTTCGTTCCTGTGCTCCAACTAGAGTATCTATGAGGGGTTGCAGTGTTGTGGCACCACCACCAGTGCCTACGGCCCAATTTTTCTGTCCCTGTTCAACAGGTGCATTGAATTACAATTCTTGATCTAATATTTCACAGCAGGGCTCGTTCCTGCGCTCCAACTAGAGTATCTGTGAGGGGTTGCAGTGTTGTGGCACCACCACCAGTGCCTAAGGTCCAATTTTTCAGCCCCTGTTTAACAGGGGCATGTAATTACAATTTTTGATGAAATTCTTTGCAGCAGGGTTCGTTCCTGCGCTCCAACTAGAGTATCTATGAGGGGTTGCAGTGTTGTGGCACCAGCACCACCACCAAAGGCCGAATTTTTCTGCCCCTGTTCAACAGGTGCATGTAATTACAATTCTTGATCTAATATTTCACAGCAGGGCCCTGTGAGGGCTTACAGTGTTGTGGCAACACCAATACCTAAGGCCACAATATAGGGCAGGCCCCTACCTTCAAACATCCAACTTACAAATGACTCCTACTTGCAAACTGAAGGAGATAACAGGAAATGAGATGAAATCTACCCCTAGGAAGGGAAATTATCTCCTGTAAGAGTTAATATGGGAAAAACATTTCTCCTTTCCACTGATGCTTTATCACCAATCCTTGTTTCACTAAAAACCCCACATTTTCTAAAAACAATTGTCTTTGGGACAGAAAGTGAGGTGAAATCTTCTGAAGAGGAGCACAGACAGCAAAACAAATGTCACAGGGGTGATAACCCTTCCCTATGTTTTCCAAAAAGCTTAAAAATAGATTTTTTGGCTGGAGCTACACTAAAAAAATGTACCAGTTCAAAATTACAAACAGATTCTACAGTCCCTGTCTTGTTTGCACCGCCTGTATACTGCTGTTCAAAGTATATAGAGCCTGGGGGCCCCACACCTTTCTTTTTTTAATTTAAGCATCATTAAAACCACTGCTCCCGAAAAAATGTCAGTTTTTAAAACTTTTTTTTGCATTGATACATGTCCCCTGGGGCAGAACCCGGGTCCCCAAACCCTTTTTAGAACAATACCATGCAAATTAGCCTTTAAAATTAGGACTTTTGATTTTGAACATTTGAGTCCCATAGACTTCAATGGGGTTCTAACGTTCATGCGAATTTTCGGTCTGTTCGCAGGTTCTGGTGCAAACCGAACCGGGGGGTGTTCGGCTCATCCCTAGTGGTGATGGGGATATGGTGTACTACATTGTATGCCAACCTGTAACCTGTACTTGGGGGGGATATTTTCAGGTGAATTGATTCTGTCAAGGTATCTGCACCATATTATTATGTGGCACAGGTATATTGATGATATTTTTCTAATTTGGACAGATAGAGCAGAACATGATGAATTTATGTTTGAATTACACTGTACCAATTGCAATCTCAAGTTCACCAAGGATTATAATGAACAGCAAGTAACAATTCTGAATATATGTGTTAAAGTTCAAACAGATTGCTCTCTTATGTTAAATTTACATAGTAAACCTACTGCAGCCAACACCCTGCTGCACGCACAAAGTGCCCACCCACAACCACTCATAAGTATACCTTAGGAGCAACATCTGCAAAATAGCCTCATGTGGTATCAGTGGGCCCAGATTCAATCTAGGGACTCCCTCATATTTGAACCCAGTGTGAAAATAGCCTTGAATAGTACAAGGGTAATTTTAAGTTACTCTCAGCAGCATATGCAATAAAGGCTTATTTTAACCACTTCAATACAGGGCACTTCTACCCTCTTTCTGCCCAGACCAATTTTCAGCTTTCGGTGCTCTCACGCTTTGAATGACAATTACTCAGTCATGCTACACTGTACCCAAACACAATTTTTATCATTTTATTCACAGAGCTTTTTTTGGTGGTATTTAATCACCACTGGGTTTTTTTATTTTTGTGATATAGGCAACAAAAGAGCAAAAATTTGGCGAAAAAAAACCCACCTTTTTTTATTCTCTAATATAAAATTTTGCAAATAAGTAATTTGTGTTTGTAAATTTGGGCCAAAATTTATACTGCTACATATCTTTGGTAAAAATAACCCAAATTAGTGTATATTATTTAGTCTGTGTGAAAGTTATAGAGTCTACAAGCTATGGTGCTATTCATTGAAAATGTATCACACCTGATGTTCTGATCTCATTTCTTGAGACAAATACTCCCCAAATTACCCCTTTTTGGAAAGTAGTGAGCTTTTTGATGTTGTAATTTTTTTCCACAATTCTTGGGAAAATTAAGAAATTATTTCTCACACCGCATAGGAATACCTGAAATTACACCACAAAACACATTTTGCTACTCATCCTCATCATGGCGATATCACATGTGTAAGACTTTTACACAGCCTGGCCACTTACAGATGCCCAACATCCAAACAGCATCTCCATGCGTTCTCGGAGCATAAATTACACATCTAATTTCCTGACTACCTATCACATATTTGAAGACCCTGGAGCACCAGGACAATGGAATTACCCACAAAATGCCCCTATTTTGGAAAGAAAAAACCACAACATATGTTTTATGAGGCATTAGGAGTCTTTTGAACATGCTATTTTTTTCCACAAGTTTTTTGGAAAATGTGGAAAGAAAATTTAAACATATTTTTTGTTTTTTTCTACACAAAGTTGTCAATTTATAAGATAATTCTAACACATAGCATGTACAAAGCAACAATTACACCCAAAATACATTCTGCTACTTGTCCTGAGTATGGTGATACCACATGTGTGAGACTTTTACACAGCTTAGCCACATACAGAGGTCTAACATCCAAGTAGCACCTCCAGGCATTCTAGGAGCATAAATTACACATCTAATTTCCTGACTACCTATCACACTTTTGAAGGACCCAGGACAATGGAATTACCCATTTTGGAAAGCAAACATACCAACTTACATTCTATGAGGCATTATGAGTCTTTTGAACATGCCATTTTTTCCACAGGTTTTTGGAAAATGTGGAAAGAAAATTAAAACTTTTTTTTTAAAGTATTCATACCCCTTGAAATTTTCCACATTTTCGACCAAAAACGTAAATGTATTTTATTGGGATTTGATGCGATAGGCCAACATAAAGTGGCACATAATTGTTAAGTGGATTTATAAAAAGGAAGAAAGAGAGAAGTGGGACTTTGTATGAAGCACACAGCAGCAAATAAAGAAGTCTAGTGACTGGGAGGTTATGTTTATTTATATTGTATGATCTCTTAAAGGACATTTTTGGGCATAAAACCTCTGAACAATAAACTTTTTATCACTTTCAACATAAGTTACATAATGATCCACAATCATTCCACAAGACATTCATATATAATACAAACATAAATAGCAGCTGATACATTTATATACATATCCAAGTATAAGTGGAAGGAAAATGATAAATGGTTTTCAAATTTTTTTACAAATAAATATCTGAAAAGTGTGACATGCATGTGTAGTCAGCCCCCCTGAGTCAAATACTTTGTAGAACCACCCTTCACTGCAATTACAGCTATAAGCCTTTTTGGGTATGTCTCTACCAGCTTTGCACATCTAGAGTGAAATTTTTGCCCATTCTTCTTTGCAAAATAGCTCAAGCTCTGTCAGATTGGATAGAGAGCGTCTGTGAACAGCAATTTTCAAGTCTTGCCATAGATTCTCAATTGAACTTAGGTCTGGACTTTGACTGGGCCATTCTAACACATGAATATGCTTTGATCTAAACCATTTCATTGTAGCGCTGGCTGTATGTTTAGGTTTGTTGTCTTGTTGGAAGGTAAACCTCCGCCCCAGTCTCAAGTCTTTTGCAGACTCTAACAGGTTTTCTTCTAAGATTGCCTTGTATTTGGCTCCATCCAGATTCCCTGTCCCTGCTGAAGCAAAGCATCCCCACAGCATGAAGCTGCCACCGCCATTTTTCATGGTGGAGATGGTGTGTTCAGGGTGATGCGCAGTATTCGTTTTTTGTCACACATATCGCTTTGCTTTTAGGCCATAAAGTTCAATTTTGGTCTCATATGACCAGAGCACTTTCTGCTGTATCCCTCACATGGCTTCTCATAAACTGCAAACGGGACTTTTTAACAAAAGCCAGATTTGTGGAGTGCACGAAAATAGCTGTCCTGTGGACAGATTCTCCCACCTGAGCTGTGGATCTCTGCAGCTCCTCTAGAGTTATCATGGGCCTCCTGGCTGCTTCTCTGATTAATGCTGTCCTTGCCCGGCCTGTCAATTTAGGTGGATGGCCATGTCTTGGTAGGTTTGAAGTTGTGCCATACTCTTTCCATTTTTCGATGATGGATTGAACAGTGCTCTGTGAGATGTTCATAGCTTGGGATATTTTTTCATAACTTAACCCTGCTTTAACCTTCTCCACAACTTTATCCCTGATCTTTTTGGTGTGTTCCTTGGCCTTCATGATGCTGTTTGTGCACTAAGGTTCTCTAACAAACCTCTGATGGCTTCATAGTACAGCTGTATTTATACTGAGATTAAGTTACACATAGGTCAACTTTATTTTCTAATTAGGTGACTTCTGAAGGCAATTGGTTCCACTAGATTTTAGTTAGAGGTATTAGAGTAAATGGGGGCTGAATACAAATGCACGCCACACATTTCAGATATTTATTTGTAAAAAAAAAAATAAAACTATTGATCATTTCCCTTCCAATTCACAATTATGTGCCACTTTGTGTTGGTCTATCACATAAAATCCCCGAAATACATTCTGCTACTCGTCATGAGTATGGCAATACTACAGGTGTGAGACTTTTACCCAGCCTGGCCACATACAGAGGCCCAACATCCAAGTAGCACCTCCAAGTGTTCTAGGAACATAAATTACACATCTAACTTCCTGACTACCTATCACAATTTTGAAGGCCCTGGAGAACTGTGACAGACCTAGCCGGGAGAGAGGCTTTTGGAGGGGACTGAATTCTAGCCTCTTACCAACCGATTATGGGCCCTGGAAACAGTGCTCTTTGTGAGCTGTATGCCTGGGGACCCTTGAGGTGGCGTTACTTTAGATTCGGGTCCATATCCCCCCAAGAGACACAGACTCTGGGGACCCTGGATTTGCCATATTAGAAATAGTGGCGGATTCATAATGCTGGGACAAATACAGTTAGGAGATGCTGATGGCAGTTCCAGCCACCTGTCTGTCTGTTGTCTGCTAGAATGTGTTTATTGTAAATAAGTCTAGTATGGGATCTAAAAGTCATTAGATCCCCATTGTTGTTTGTGTTAATTAACTCTGCTATTGTGTGAAGAAGAGTTCTGTGTTGATTTGTGATAATGTTGATTGTGGTTTCTGAGCTACAAGATGGCCAATCTGGCCTAAAGGTCATGTCTGAGTCATATAGGCTGTCTAAAGGGATTAGTTAATTAGCTCATGTTAATTAGGTTTCTGGTCACAGGTGTATATTCAGAGTAATAGGAGCAGGAGGTATGCACCTCCTCTTTTACTGTATAAAAGAGCCTGTATTCCTTTCAATAAAAGGCATTCCTGTTTTAATCTCAATACAGAACCTCGTCTCGTATTTGGGGGAGAATTATTTGCATGAGTTTCTTGTTTAGCTGATCAGAGTGTTCGGTAGCTGCCTTGGTGTTCGGGAAGAGAACGTCCTAAACGACCCTTTTTGTACTCGGGGTGTCGTCAAAAGCACCTTTTGAACATGAATTTTTTCCACAAATTTTTGAAAAATGTGGAACGAAAATGAAAACTTTTTTTTACATAAAGTTGTCAATATAAAAGATATGTCTAATGCCCTGTACACATGGTCGGACATTGATTGGACATTCTGACAACAAAATTCGTGGATTTTTTCCGACGGATGTTGGTTCAAACTTGTCTTGCATACACACGGTCACACAAAGTTGTCGGAAAATCTGATCGTTCTAAACGCGGTGACGTAAAACACGTACGTCGGGACTATAAACAGGGCAGCAGCCAATAGCTTTTGTCTCTTAATTTATTCTGCGCATGCGTGGCACTTTGTGCGTTGGATTTGTGTACACACGATCGGAATTTCCGACAACGGATTTTGTTGTCGGAAAATCTTATAGCAAGCTCTCAAACTTTGTGTGTCGGAAATTCCGATGGAAAATGTGTGATGGAGCCCACACACGGTCGGAACTTCCGACAACAAGGTCCTATCACACATTTCCGACCGTGTGTACAGGGTATAAAAATCCTACCGTGTGTACAGGGCATAACAGATAGCATATACATAGCAGAAATTACACCACAAAATACATCGTGTGAGACTTTTACACAGCCTGGCCACATACAGAGGCCCAATAGCCAAATAGCAACTTAAGAGCATAAATTACCTGACTACCTATCACACTTTTGAAGGCCCTGGAGCTCCAGGACAATGGAAACGTCCACAAAATGACCTAATTTTGGAAAGCAAACACCCCAATGTATATTCTATGAGTCTTTTGAACATGTCATTTTTTTCCACATGATTTTGGAAAATGTGGAAAGCAAAATGAAAACGCATTTTCGTTTTACACAAAGTTGTCAATTGTTAAGACAGTAATAAAACACAGCAAAAACTACACCCCAAAATTAATTCTGCTACTCGTCCCGAGTATGGCAATACCACTTGCGTAGGACTTTTTCACAGCCTAGCCACATAGAGAGGCCCAATATCCAAGGAGCACCATCAGGTGTTCTAGGGACATAAATTACAAATAGTTTCCTGACAACCATTATTGCATTTTCATATTTGATAACACATAGCATGTACATACCAATTACATCCCAAAATACATTTTGCTGAGCAAAGGGTAAACAAAAGATTACCTGTGGGTTTAGTAGTGTATTGATCCACAGAGAAGAGCATTGGTCCAGGCAGCAGACAGAGACGTGGTCAGGAATTGTAATTCAGGAACCATATTCAGTACAGGCAGCAGGCAGAGATACTGTCAGCACAGCCAAAGCATTGGTCCAGGTAGCAGGCAGGGACATGGTCATCAGTAGCGAAACCAGCAGCAGCAGTCCAGGCAGCAGGGAGGAACATGGTCCATAAAGTCATTACAGGCAGAGATTAGGTCAGCACAGTCAAAGTATTGGTCCATGCAGCAGGCAGGGCCATCAAGCTTCGGGCCTCAGTCATCCAAATCTCTTTGAAGCCTCTGGTCTCCAGACCCTGTTCTAGGAATTATAAAAACAGTTTTTTTCTACTCAGAGCACTCTTCTGAAGCCCCTCACAGACTTGACCACTGTGTATTACAGTAGCAGGGCAAATAATCAGTCCAAATGGCAGGCAAAAAACATGATTGATTAACAAACCAAAGTCAGTGCAGGGGAAACAATCCAGATGGCAGGGTCGGTAAACAGGCCAGGGTCAGTTAACATAGAAGGTAGAAATGTGGTTTAGTAACATTCAAAATGGCAGACAGAGGCATTGTCAGTAAACAGGCATTGGTCAGTTAACATTGAAGGTAGAAACGTGGTGGCAGGCAAATGATCCGCACAGGTATTTGAAATAGGGAAATGGCAGTCTGTTAAAAATAAGGGGAACTAATATCTTAGGGATGTGTGAAAATGTCTGAAGCATACTCCGATGCATAGGCCAGGTTGGGAGGAACAGTGGGGACAGTAATAACTGGTGTCTCTTATAACTGCTCCTCTGCTGCATACACAACATTTCTTTTGGCATCTTCTTCCCGATTCTGTGGGGGGAATATTTTCAGGAAAAATGTTGCTCATGAAGTCGATTCACACAATCAGAGTGAATGCTTCCTAGGGAGGATCCTGGGAGGAATCCTTGCTGGTAGATCAGGGCAGTGACAATTTCTTAAATAAATTTGAGGAAGGTGCTGGGTCTCTCTCTTGACTTTTGATAGGTCACGTGCGCATTATACATGGCCATATGTAAAAGGTAAATTGTGACTTTTTTATACCAGTATAGGGACTTTCTAATTAGTAAATAGGGCTGTAGCATCTGGTCGTTTAAATCCACCCACTGTCAGGGCTGGGCTCAGCCCTTCTTTCTCAGAGCTCAGGCTGCTCAGCTGTCAGGCAATTGCCAATACTCTTCATTCCAGAGTGACTTACCTGATGATCATATCCTGCTCATCAATCAGCCTGCTGGCTACTTAAGCTGCTTGCATTAGATCTCATGTGCCTTCGCCTTTGTTCCTGATCCTGTTTACTGCCTCTGACTACGCTGATCTCTGGATTCCTGTTTTACTGGCTTGTTCTGACTACCTGCTCTGGTTATCGAACTAGCTATGTTTTGACTGTGTTTGCAGTGTTTGTGCCATTTTACCAATTGATTAAAGTGTGATTTTTTACTGCACTTCTGACCCAGTCTGATTCATGGTTCCTGACACCCCCCCCCCCATGAACGGCTTATAATCGTGGACGCATTCAGATTTTACAATGGGACCACGTCTTCCAGAAAACTCCCCCAAAGTGTCATTGTGGCTCGTGGACAGCTTTGAATATTAATCTGGATGAGGATGTCTTGCAGAGTCTGAAGGTCATTATAGTTTCACGTGGCAATCAACAGCAATATAAGTCTAATTATTTGAGACTCTTCACCCAGTAGTTGCATGATGTTAAGCAATGGTCTTCTGATGGATTATCCTGTATGGGTAGAATCGTTTCCATTAAAATGGTTGTGGTCCCCATGATCTTATATTACTTTTGTATGTTGCCTATAGCAGAACCCCTTTCCGAGCTCCAGAAATTCAAAGCTTGGCTGCTGAAGTATATTTGGCACCCTAGAGGGCGTATATTGGCCTGTTGCATGTTGCACACCCTACAAGATCATAGGGGTTTGGGATCTTAAAGAGTATTAGTAGAGCTGCCCAAGTGGCCCAGTTGGCACAAATTTACCTGTCTTCTTATCGACAAAATGGGTTAACTTGGAAGCACATGCCTATAGTCCTCTCCCTCATGATCTTTTAATGTGGAACCCATTTAAGAGATGTCCACTGATCTTATGTCCACTCTCTCACTCTTTGCAGGTATGGGATTCATCATAAAAGGCCACACTGCTGTGATCCCTGCATACCCTAGTAGCCCCAATGGTCCTTAACCCTGCTTTTCCTCCAGGTCTATGTCTGCAAGATTTTCAGTGGTGAGTCAATAAGAGGCTGTTTAGAATAGGTAAATTTATTGACCATAATGGTATCTGTCCCCTGTCCTACTTTTTGCAGCAGTCCCATCTGAGATCTTCCGATTGCAACAGATCTTGCATTTTCTGCGCTCGGGGCAGAAAGCTACAGATGATTTTTCAACGTGTATGGTCTATGAGTCTAGATGTTTTCATGGTGAGGTTCAGAGAGGGGTATATCAATGCTTTACATATTGTTTGTTTATCTGACTGGAGTGGGATTTGAGGGAGAAGATGAATTTATCTGACTGATGGTCCTGGCCCACATGGACATATAGGAGTATTATGAATATGGCTCCAAAGGGAGCGGGCTACAAGGTCCTTTCTCTATGGTACTTTGTTCCAGATCGTCTTTCTGAAATGTATCAGGACACTTACCCTTTCTGCTTCAGGGTCTGTGGTCAGCCCAGTATGATGTTTCATACCTGGTTGACATGTGCTAAGGTTCGTCGGTTCTGGGTGAGAGTTCATGCACTGATTTATTCTGTAAATAGTAAAGAGTTCCAGAGTGGGCCATCTCAATGAGCCAGTTGCCGATATTCCCAAACATACTCAGGCCAATTACATTTAACATTTTGATCCTATTTTATGTATTATTATTAGTATAGCTGTTCTTGTTAGACAGGTATTTTTTGTCTCTATTAAAGCGGTATTCCAGCCTTTTTTTTTTTTAAAGTCAGAAACTACAAACACTGTAGCTGCTGATTTTTAATAAGGGCACTTACCTGTCCAGCGAGCCCGCGATGTCGGCCCCCTGAGGCCGATCCATCCATCGGATCGGGTGCCGTTGCCGCCATCCTAACTAAGGGAAACAGGCAGTGGAGCCTTGCGGCTTCAATGTCCTTTTCCTACTGCACGTGTGCGAGTCACGCGGCACTTTGTGAATGGCCCTGTTGTTTTCTGGGACACACACATGTCCCAGAATATAACAGGGTAGCTTGTCGAAGAGGAGGAAGTGACAGAACAGCACCACAGAATAGGAAGAGGCAGATTAGGAACACTACCTAGCAACAGGGGTTTCTGGTAAGTAAATTTTTTTTTTCAAATTTTTTTATATATTTTTTGTAGAATTTTAATGTCATTTTTTATTTTAGGGTGGACCTTCGCTTTAAGTGTATATGTTACAAAGATATTATTTAAGCAAAGTGGTTTTAAATATACTGTATATTATAGAGTAGAATGCCTGACACAATGTTATTCACTTTAAAGCGGAGTTCCACCCTAAAGTGGAACTTCCGCTCATCGGATTCCCCCCCCCTCCGGTGCCTCAATTGGCAGGGGGAGGGGGTGCAGATACCTGTATAATACAGGTATCTGCACCCACTTCCGGGCATAGCTAGCTGCAGCTAAACACGCAGTTCCCACAACACAACGGGAACCAGTGTAGACGCGCAGCGCGACTCGCGTATGCGCAGTAGGGAACCGGGCAGTGAAGCCGCAACGCTTCACTTCCTGATTCCCTGACTGAGGATGGTGGCGGGGGCAGCCGAGAGATGAGCGATCAATTGGTTTCATCTGCCGACATCGCTGTACCCTGGGACAGGTAAGTGTCCAAGTCAACAGCTGCAGTATTTGTAGCTGCTGGCTTTTAATATTTTTGTTTAAGGTGGAGCTCCGCTTTAAGATACAAATCTACAACAATGAAATTTTGGAATAAGTCAACAAAGGTTTAAATACATTTAGTTTAATGTGAGCAACTATCACTTACACAACAACAACCTTTTTTTTGTAATCACTTCATTTATATATTTAGTATATAAAGCAGTTCCAAATTTTCTTCAAGATGCAGGTGACTATGATGGCAAAAAGAACTTCAAGAGCTTCTTTCTTGAGCTTTTTATTTCCCTTCTTAAAACAGGTATAAAAGATGGCTGCAAATTCAGCTGTTATTTGTACTGTAAACAACATATTGTCATTTGCATAACTGTCTTTTTTATGCATTTATTTTTATGACAAAACGCTTAAATCCATACAGTGACAGATACTTTGTGTGTAAGTGGGTTTACAGACTTTGCTTTATTTTTTATGTACATTGTATATCACTAAAAATTACAACTTTCATGGAGTATTATCTCTTTCACACTAGCAATAAGGTATTTGCACCATTTTCATTTAGTAACAGAATATATCTTGAACAAACAAAAATTTCCCTGGGGGCGTGGTCTGGCTGCGGAGCAAGATGACCACTTAGCTCTCCTACTCTCCTACTCACTTAGCAACTCCCTGCACTCCCTGGTATCTGCCACCTTTACCTCCTAACAGGAGGATTTTTCTCCTGGGACCCCCCTGAATATGTCCCGTAAGAAAAATAAGCCCCAGTTCATGCACCAGCTAGGATTTCTTCATGAAGCCATCACACCATTCCACACAAGACATGCAACACAAAATCACACCGCTCTAACCAGAGAAGTCAAATGATGAGATGGACGGTGGCACACCTAGTCCAGGTGCTCTGGCCCAGGATGTTCCTCCCACATCCAAAAGCAAATCACAAATATACATGAAAGAGCTGGCACCACTGAAAATTCAGTCTTCAATTTTATTTATCAAATGACCATGATAAAAAGAACATGCAGACGCATTTCAGCACACAGGCCTTGTATACAGCACATTCTAAAGTGACACACATAACATATACGTATATATCCACAAGGAAGTTCATCCCTACCAATCAGGTGTTGTCTTCAGTTAGGGCAAATGGGCAAAATCCCTGTGTGTGTGTGTGTGTGTGTGATTCCTACACAATGCAATTCACATCATTTTCTAAAAAACAGACACAAAGGTATATATACATACATACACACACACACACACACACACACACACACACACATATATATATATAACAATTGCAATGAAATCTAAAAACAGTGAAATAATTGTATCTGTAATGAACAAATGCAAAAGCAATTGAATAATAAAGAGAAAAAAAAAGATGGCACCTCAGCCTCCCCTGGATAGAGGTAAGAGGGCTGCATTATGCCTTTTTTTGCTCCCCGGCAAAATTGCCTGCATCTAAAAAGCAAAGCTGGGCTACCAATATCCCCTCTAAAATGGCTGACATTTCCTCTAACTCCTTGACAGGATTTCCAGCTGCAGATAATCCAGCCTCAAAAAACACTCTAAAATCCATGCCCCTATCCCTGCAGGCTGATTTACAGTGAGACTTGAAAACCTCTCTTCAACACATACAAGGCAGATTGGTACCTTTAGAGGAGCGAACAAACTTCATTGAATGCCAAATTAGTACAGTAGACCAGGCACACAACACAGTAGTAGACAATCAGGATGAACACCTGCAGCATTACACAAAATACATCTCAAGCTTGCAGACATGAAAGACCGCTCTAGGTGGAATAATGCAAAATTTTGGGGCATCCTGGAGTCAAACAGGGGGAACTGATACCATATCTGCAGCAGCCCTTTGGCACATTGCTACCCAATTTATCACCACACAACATTATCACTGACCATGCACACAGGATCCAGAAATATCATAAATACCTCCCGGCTATCCCTAGGGACACTTTAGCCCGCATACATATCTTTCATGTCACAGAAAAATTACTAAGGGCAACCAGATCTATTCATACATTGTCAGACCTCTATTCCACCGTCTCTCTCTACAGCGACCTCTCAGCAGCCACTGCTCAGACACGCAAATAGTTTGCTCCAGTCACTACAATCTTAAGGGAGAGAAATGTTTCTGCTAACCTACCTATCTGGTAATCTACCAAAATCAGCTTGTTCTATTCCTGATACCTAGAGATGGCCTCAAGTATATGCACATCTGGGGTCTCACATCCTCTGCTCCACCAAGTACCCCTGACTAGGGATGAGCCGAACACCCCCCTGTTCGGTTCGCACCAGAACATGCGAACAGGAAAAAAGTTCGTTCGAACATGCGAACACCGTTAAAGTCTATGGGACACGAACATGAATAATCAAAAGTGCTAATTTTAAAGGCTTATATGCAAGTTATTGTCATAAAAAGTGTTTGGGGACCTGGGTCCTGCCCCAGGGGACATGGATCAATGCAAAAAAAAGTTTTAAAAATGGCCGTTTTTTCAGGAGCAGTGATTTTAATAATGCTTAAAGTCAAACAATAAAAGTGTAATATCCCTTTAAATTTCGTACCTGGGGGGTGTCTATAGTATGCCTGTAAAGGGGCGCATGTTTCCTGTGTTTAGAACAGTCTGACAGCAAAATGACATTTTGAAGGAAAAAACTCATTTAAAACTACCCGCGGCTATTGCATTGCCGACAATACACATAGAAGTTCATTGATAAAAACGGCATGGGAATTCCCCAAAGGGGAACCCCGAACCAAAATTAAAAAAAAAAAATGACGTGGGAGTCCTCCTAAATTCCATACCAGGCCCTTCAGGTCTGGTATGGATATTAAGGGGAACCCCGGCCAAAATTTAAAAAAAAAAATGACGTGGGGTTCCCCCTAAATTCCATACCAGACCCTTCAGGTCTGGTATGGATTTTAAGGGGAACCCCGCGCCAAAGAAAAAAAAAAAACGGCGTGGGGTCCCCCCAAAAATCCATACCAGACCCTTATCCGAGCACGCAACCTGGCAGGCCGCAGGAAAAGAGGGGGGGACGAGAGTGCGGCCCCCCCTCCCTCCTGAACTGTACCAGGCCACATGCCCTCAACATTGGGAGGGTGCTTTGGGGTAGCCCCCCAAAACACCTTGTCCCCATGTTGATGAGGACAAGGGCCTCATCCCCACAACCCTGGCCGGTGGTTGTGGGGGTCTGCGGGCGGGGGGCTTATCGGAATCTGGAAGCCCCCTTTAACAAGGTGACCCCCAGATCCCGGCCCCCCCCTGTGTGAAATGGTAAGGGGGTACATAAGTACCCCTACCATTTCACGAAAAAAGTGTCAAAAATGTTAAAAATGACAAGAGACAGTTTTTGACAATTCCTTTATTTAAATGCTTCTTCTTTCTTCTATCTTCCTTCATCTTCTGGTTCTTCTGGCTCTTCTGGTTCTTCTGGTTCTTCCTCCGGCGTTCTCGTCCAGCATCTCCTCCGCGGCGTCTTCTGTCTTCTTCTCCTCGGGCCGCTCCGCACCCATGGCATGGGGGGGAGGCTCCCGCTCTTCTCTTCTTCTCTTCTTCTTTTCTTCTTTTCTTCTCTTCTTCTCTTCTTCTCTTCTTCATTTTCTTCTCCGGGCCGCTCCGCAATCCATGCTGGCATGGAGGGAGGCTCCCGCTGTGTGACGGCGCTCCTCGTCTGACAGTTCTTAAATAACGGGGGGCGGGGCCACCCGGTGACCCCGCCCCCCTCTGACGCACGGTGACTTGACGGGACTTCCCTGTGGCATTCCCCGTGACGTCACAGGGAAGTCCCGTCAAGTCACCGTGCGTCAGAGGGGGGCGGGGTCACCGGGTGGCCCCGCCCCCCCGTTATTTAAGAACTGTCAGACGAGGAGCGCCTTCACACAGCGGGAGCCTCCCTCCATGCCAGCATGGATTGCGGAGCGGCCCGGAGAAGAAAATGAAGAAGAGAAGAAGAGAAGAAAAGAAGAAGAGAAGAAGAGAAGAGCGGGAGCCTCCCCCCCATGCCATGGGTGCGGAGCGGCCCGAGGAGAAGAAGATAGAAGACGCCGCGGAGGAGATGCTGGACGAGAACGCCGGAGGAAGAACCAGAAGAGCCAGAAGAGCCAGAAGAACCAGAAGATGAAGGAAGATAGAAGAAGCATTTAAATAAAGGAATTGTCAAAAACTGTCTCTTGTCATTTTTAACATTTTTGACACTTTTTTCGTGAAATGGTAGGGGTACTTATGTACCCCCTTACCATTTCACACAGGGGGGGGGCCGGGATCTGGGGGTCACCTTGTTAAAGGGGGCTTCCAGATTCCGATAAGCCCCCCGCCCGCAGACCCCCACAACCACCGGCCAGGGTTGTGGGGATGAGGCCCTTGTCCTCATCAACATGGGGACAAGGTGTTTTGGGGGGCTACCCCAATGCACCCTCCCAATGTTGAGGGCATGTGGCCTGGTACGGTTCAGGAGGGAGGGGGGGCCGCACTCTCGTCCCCCCCTCTTTTCCTGCGGCCTGCCAGGTTGCGTGCTCGGATAAGGGTCTGGTATGGATTTTTGGGGGGACCCCACGCCGTTTTTTTTTTTTTTTTTGGCGCGGGGTTCCCCTTAAAATCCATACCAGACCTGAAGGGTCTGGTATGGAATTTAGGGGGAACCCCACGTCATTTTTTTTTTTTAATTTTGGCCGGGGTTCCCCTTAATATCCATACCAGACCTGAAGGGCCTGGTATGGAATTTAGGGGGACCCCCACGTCATTTTTTTTTTTTAATTTTGGTTCGGGGTTCCCCTTTGGGGAATTCCCATGCCGTTTTTATCAATGAACTTCTATGTGTATTGTCGGCAATGCAATAGCCGCGGGTAGTTTGTTGCATCACTGACACATGACTTTTTCAAGGATTAAAAAAAAAGTCACGTGTCAGTGATGCAACGTGTGGGAGGAGCTTAGGACGTTCATTGCTGCAATACACCTGAAGGTTAACAGCAGCTGTTTCTCTATGGGAAACCTCGTCCACAGCGGCTGACTGCAATCTGCATATTTGAATGCTTCTAATAGACCGGGAGTTTGTGAGTGTATCTCTTGTCTCTGTTTTGCTTATGTACTATCTAGTAAGTTCACTGCACAATGATCTATTCTTTCTTTGCTTGCTTTGCATAAAACCTTTATCCTGAGAGCCGAATCACCAGCAGTATTATGGCTAAAGTGGGATGCAAGAAAAACGAAATATCCTGATACAAACGATCTAACCCAGTGAGTCAATCAATCTGGATTAAGGGAAGGAACTGTTTAATTATTTTTACTTTCCCCCACTATTTATCTCTGCCTGGACATTGTACTCAGAGTGTCATTATTATTTTTTTATATTCACCGTCACATCACCAATTTGAAGATTTATTTTGGCAATTTTAACACATGTATTAGCACCATAATTATTTATCTATTTTATTCACATGTATGCATTTTTTATTCCTGGATTTAAGCTTAGTCGCAGCAGCATATTGTGCACTATTTATTTAAAGCACATCAATTTTATACTTAGTAATCAAAAATAAAATTAAAAAGTTGCGCTAAATTAATACCATGCAAAAATGACTGGCATATAAAATCTTAACCACTTCAGCCCCGGAAGGTTTTACCCCCTTCCTGACCAGAGCACTTTTTACAATTCGGCACTGCGTCGCTTTAACTGCTAATTGCGCGGTCATGCAATGCTGTACCCAAACGAAATTTGCGTCCTTTTCTTCCCACAAATAGAGCTTTCTTTTGATAGTATTTGATCACCTCTGCCGTTTTTATTTTTTGCGCTATACACGGAAAAAGACCGAAAATTTTGAAAAAAAATGATATTTTCTACTTTTTGTTCTAAAAAAAATCCAATAAACTCAATTTTAGTCATACATTTAGGTCAAAATGTATTCGGCCACATGTCTTTGGTAAAAAAAATGTCAATAAGTGTATATTTATTGGTTTGCGCAAAAGTTATAGCGTCTACAAACTAGGGTACATTTTCTGGAATTTACACAGCCTTTAATTTATGACTGCCTATGTCGTTTCTTGAGGTGCTAAAATTGCAGGGCAGTACAAAACCCCCACAAATGACCCCATTTTGGAAAGTAGACACCCCAAGGAATTTGCTGAGAGGCATGTTGAGCCCATTGAATATTCATTTTTTTTGTCCCAAGTGATTGAACAATGACAAAAAAAAAAAAAAAAAAAAAAATTACAAAAAGTTGTCACTAAATGATATATTGCTCACACAGGCCATGGGCATATGTGGAATTGCACCCCAAAATACATTTAGCTGCTTCTCCTGAGTACGGGGATACCACATGTGTGAGACTTTTTGGGAGCCTAGCCGCGTACGGGGCCCCGAAAACCAATCACTGCCTTCAGGATTTCTAAGGGCGTACATTTTTGATTTTACTCCTCACTACCTATCACAGTTTTGAAGGCCATAAAATGCCCAGATGACATAAAACCCCCCCAAATGACCCCATTTTGGAAAGTAGACACCCCAAGCTATTTGCTTTGAGGCATGTTGAGTCCATGGAATGTTTTATATTTTGACACAAGTTGCGGGAAAGTGACAAATTTTTTTTTTTTTTTTTTGCACAAAGTTGTCACTAAATGATATATTGCTCACACAGGCCATGGGCATATGTGGAATTGCACCCCAAAATACATTTAGCTGCTTCTCCTGAGTATGGGGATACCACATGTGTGGGACTTTTTGGGAGCCTAGCCGCGTACGGGACCCCGAAAACCAATCACTGCCTTCAGGATTTCTAAGGGCGTACATTTTTGATTTTACTCCTCACTGCCTATCACAGTTTCGGAGGCCATGGAATGCCCAGGTGGCACAAACCCCCCCAAATGACCCCATTTTGGAAAGTAGACACCCCAAGCTATTTGCTGAGAGGCATGGTGAGTATTTTGCAGCTCTCATTTGTTTTTGAAAATAAAGAAAGACGAGAAAAAAAATTTTTTTTTTTCTTTTTTCAATTTTCAAAACTTTGTGACAAAAAGTGAGGTCTGCAAAATACTCACTATACCTCTCATCAAATAGCTTGGGGTGTCTACTTTCCAAAATGGGGTCATTTGGGGGGTTTTTTTGCCACCTGGGCATTCCATGGCCTCCGAAACTGTGATAGGCAGTGAAGAGTGAAATCAAAAATTTACGGCCTTAGAAAGCCTGAAGGCGGTGCTTGGTTTTCGGGGTCCCGTACGCGGCTAGGCTCCCAAAAAGTCCCACACATGTGGTATCCCCGTACTCAGGAGAAGCAGCAGAATGTATTTTGGGGTGTAATTTCAAATATTCCCATGGCATGTTTGAGCAATATATCATTTAGTGACAACTTTGCGCAAAAAAAAAATAAAAAAAATAAAAAATTGTCTCTTTCCCGCAACTTGTGTCACAATATAAATTATTCCATGGACTCAACATGACTCTCAGCAAATAGCTTGGGGTGTCTACTTTCCAAAATGGGGTCATTTGGGGGGGTTTTGAACTGTCCTGGCATTTTATGCACAACATCTAGAAGCTTATGTCACACATCACCCACTCTTCTAACCACTTGAAGACAAAGCCCTTTCTGACACTTATTGTTTACATAAAAAAATAATTTTTTTTTGCAAGAAAATTACTTTGAACCCCCAAACATTATATTTTTTTTTAAAGCAAATGCCCTACAGATTAAAATGGTGGGTGTTTCATTTTTTTTTTTCACACAGTATTTGCGCAGCGATTTTTCAAACGCATTTTTTGGGGAAAAAACACACTTTTTTACATTTTAATGCACTAAAACACACTATATTGCCCAAATGTTTGATGAGATAAAAAAGATGATCTTAGGCCGAGTACATGGATACCAAACATGACATGCTTTAAAATTGCGCACAAACGTGCAGTGGCGACAAACTAAATACATTTTTAAAAGCCTTTAAAAGCCTTTACAGGTTACCACTTTAGATTTACAGAGGAGGTCTACTGCTAAACTTACTGCCCTCGATCTGACCTTCGCGGCGATACCTCACATGCATGGTGCAATTGCTGTTTACATTTGACGCCAGACCGACGCTTGCGTTCACCTTAGCGCGAGAGCAGGGGGGACAGGGGTGCTTTTTTTTTTTTTTTTTTTTTTTTCTTTATTATTATTATTTTTTTATCTTATTTTTAAACTGTTCCTTTCATTTTTTTTTTTTTTTTAATCATTTTTATTGTTATCTCAGGGAATGTAAATATCCCCTATCATAGCAACAGGTAGTGACAGGTACTCTTTTTTGCAAAAATTGGGGTCTATTAGACCCTAGATTTCTCCTCTGCCCTCAAAGCATCTGACCACACCAAGATCGGTGTGATAAAATGCTTTCCCAATTTCCCAATGGCGCTGTTTACATCCGGCGAAATCTAAGTCATAAAATGCTCGTAGCTTCCGGTTTCTTAGGCCATAGAGATGTTTGGAGCCACTCTGGTCTCTGATCAGCTCTATGGTCAGCTGGCTGAATCACCGGCTGCATTTTCAGGTTCCCTGTTGAGACAGGAGAGCCAGAGAAAAACACGGAAGACGTTGGGGGGGGAGGGGCATTCCCTCCCACTGCTTGTAAAAGCAGTCTAGAGGCTAATTAGCCGCTAGGATTGCTTTTACATGAAAGCCGACCGCTGGCTGAAAAGAATGATACCAAGATGATACCTAAACCTGCAGGCATCATTCTGGTATAACCACTCAAAGTCGTGAATGGCGTACCTGAAGACAAAAAAATGGTTAACAATAAAGCACAGTAAACGGTAAGGTATAAAAAATTGCATACCTGAAAAGCAAACATGATAAAACATAATAACAATAAAACATTGCAGAATAGAATACAGTAAAAAAGAACAGAACAATAGAGAGAGAGAATAGAGAGAGAAAGAACAATAAAACGACAACTATTTTTTTTTTATTTTATATTTTTGTATGTGTTTTTTTTTTTTTTACACTTTTTTTTGTAACTGTAACTTTTATAACTGTAACTGGTTCCAGGTTCGGGTCTCTCAAAATGCGATGGCATCTTGGGAGACCCTGTGAAAGTGTGCCTAGTCTGTGCAATGCTGTACCCTACGCTAATACTCAACTAGTGAATGGTAGCGTTCAAAACATTCACCAATGCAAAGACCAGGATTGTCAGGACAGGAGGGACAATAATAGCGGGTGTCACGTCTATATCCACACTTGCTGCAGACACAACATCTTTTTTGGGGGGGTTCGTTGGGTAGGGGTACTCGGGAGGACATAAAGAAAATGCCTCTCATACAGCCGACTGCATTTGGTTGGGGATGTGAATGGGGGAAGTACGGGCGCCGCAGAAGCGGTGGGTTCCCAATTAGGATTGGCGAATGCAGCAGGAAGGGCATTATGGGCACGACGGGCCTGTGTTTGTCTTCTTGGTGGCAGCGGGACACTACTTGTGCTTGCCACCTCACCAGCTTGGACTCGCCACGTCACCAAGTGTTACTGCAGTGCTGGTTTGACTACGACCGGGGTGTACTAGGCCGCTGGTGCTTGCCAGTTCACCAAAACGCTACCAAAAAAACTGTTAGCGATCGCAGGGATCAGGCCTGACTCTGCGAACGCTGCAGTTATGCGTTTAGTGTTTTGTAAGTGACAGTGATCGATCGATACTGCACTTGGGTGGGCTGGGCCGGGCGGAGGGGCAAAACGCAGGTGCTAGCAGGTATCTGGGCTGATCCCGCTAACACTGCGTTTGTGGGAACCCTAAACTGCTGGGGACGCTAGTATAGATCTGATCGGATCAGATATTGATCCGATCAGATACTATACCACTAAAGGAGGCGTATGCTGCGTGCGTGGGTGTTAGCGGTACTGGCGCTAACCTGACGCTGCCTGGGGCTGGTGCTTGCCAGTTCACCAAAACGCTACCAGAAAAACTGTTAGCGATCGCAGGGATCAGGCCTGACTCTGCGAATGCTGTAGTTATGTGTTTAGTGTTTTGTAAGTGTCAGTGATCGATCGATACTGCACTTGGGTGGGCTGGGCTGGGTGGAGGGGCAAAACGCAGGTGCTAGCAGGTATCTGGGCTGATCCCGCTAACACTGCGTTTGTGGGAACCCTAAACTGCTGGGGACGCTAGTATAGATCTGATCAGATCAGATATTGATCCGATCAGATACTATACCACTAAGGGAGGTGTACGGTGCGTGCGTGGGTGTTAGCGGTACTGGCGCTAACCTGACGCTGCCTGGGGCTGGTGCTTGCCAGTTCACCAAAACGCTACCAAAAAAACTGTTAGCGATCGCAGGGATCAGGCCTGACTATGCGAACGCTGCAGTTATGCGTTTAGTGTTTTGTAAGTGACAGTGATCGATCGATACTGCACTTGGGTGGGCCGGGCAGAGGGGCAAAACGCAGGTGCTAGCGGGTATCTGGGCTGATCCCGCTAACACTGTGTTTTTGGGAACCCTAAACTGCTGGGGACGCTAGTATAGATCTGATTGGATCAGATATTGATCCGTACAGATACTATACCACTAAGGGAGGCGTATGCTGCGTGCGTGGGTGTTAGCGGTACTGGCGCTAATCTGACACTGCCTGGGGCGACGCATATCACCGCCGGGCGATCAGGGGGCTAAACCTTTATTCGGTAATAAACGGCGGGTGCCCTGACACTATAAAAAATAAACGAACTAACCTGCGTCACTCGTAACAGTTATACGGTGATCAGTGGTGAAAGGGTTAACTAGGGGGCAATCAAGGGGTTAAAACCTTTATTAGATAGTATATGGGGGTCCCTGTCGCTATAAAACACTGACGGCGAACCTAAATATTTACGTCTCTAACTAGCGTCACCAGCGACACTAATACAGCGATCAGAAAAATGATCGCTTAGTGACACTGGTGACAGGGGGTGATCAAGGGGTTAAAACTTTATTAGGGGGGGTTAGGGGGGTATCCTAGACCTAAAGGGGGGTAATACTAACTGCCCTAACACTGTAACTGTCACAAACTGACACTATGCAGTAATCAGAAAAAAAAAAAAAAAAAAAAAATACTGCTAATGTCAGTTTGTGACGGGGGGGGGGGTGATTGGGGGGGGATCGGGGGGCGATCGGGGGGGGATCGGGGGTGTAAAGTATGCCTGGCATGTTCTACTGTGTGTGTTTGTGTTGTGTGCACTTACATGTCTTCTCTCCTCGGCGCTGGACGGAAACTGCCAGACCGAGGAGAGAGGACATCACATCCTCTGCCTGTGTGAAACTACACACAGGCAGAGGAGGATTCCCATTGGCTGGGAGCGATCGCGAGGGGGGGGCCACGATCGGATGGTCTCCCCCTCGCCTCCCGACGCTCCCAGTCAGATGCCGACCGCCGATGGCACCGGGGGGGGGTCCGATCGGACCCCCCGCCCGCGGGAGGCAGATCACGTACAGGTACGTGATTCTGCCTGCCCGTGCCATTCTGCCGACGTATATATACGTTAGGCGGTCGGCAAGTGGTTAAATTGATACACGTGGACACCTATAAGTGAACTAGGAATAAATAAAAAGTGAATACAGGTGAATCCAGTATCTCCGGTCTTAGGTTGTCTCAGGTGTTCAGTGAGGGGAGTCGCCGTATACCAATGAATGCTTGTCACCTGAAATCCTCAGTGGATGATGTTGCCATATAGCAATAAATGCTTATTAGCTGGATCCCTCAATCTGAAAGAGAAACACACTTGGGCTCAAAGCCACGAGTGAGCAGACAGAGAGGGACTCCGATTCCGATTGTGTAGTAGGTTTAAACAATAGGTCTTTAATACTAATAAAAACAGGCATATGCTCGTGGGGTAACAGGTACAAACATAACCTAAGACCGGAGATACTGGAGGATCCTATGTCCCTGCAGAGGGCTATCTCTGCCTGCTCATCTGACCCTGCTCTTTAGGGGGTCCATCATCTCTGGTAAGAGTCATCATATACAGAGTCGCACACCTGAGTTGCCTTTCATTTGCTTACACTGAAATACAGAGTTCATCATCAAGATTTTGCTATTGTGGACTTTATTACACATATATGTTTATACACTAGCCCTTCTCATCTAAGGAAAGACACGCTTTTATTGTATTACTTTATGGACACTTTGAATGATTTATTGAGGTTTTGATTTTCCTTATTTTGTCACCTGTATTCACTTTTTATTGATTCCTAGTTCATTTATAGGTGTCCACGTGTATCAATTTAAGATTTTATATGCCAGTCATTTTTGCATGGTATTAATTTAGCGCAACTTTTTTTATTTTAAAATTAAAAATGTAAATGTGTTTTATTGGGATTTTATGTGATAGACCAACACAAATTGGCACATAATTGTGAAGGGGAAGGAAAATTCTACAAGGTTTTCAAATTTTTTTTTACAAATAAATATGCGAAAAGTGTGGCGTGCATTTGTATTCAGCCCCCCTTTCGCTGCAATTACAGCTGCAAGCGTTCTTGGGTATGTCTCTACCATCTAGAGAGTGAAATTTGTGCCCATTCTTCTTTGCAAAATAGCTCAAGCTCTGTCAGATTGGATGGAGATGGATTTAGGTCTGGACTTTGGGCCATTCTAACACATGAATATGCTTTGATCTAAACCATTCCATTGTAGCTCTGGCTGTATGTTTAGGGTCGTTGTCCTCCTGGAAAGTGAACCTTCGCCCCAGTCTCAAGTCTTTTGCAGACTCTAACAGGTTTTCTTCTAACATTGCCCTGTATTTGGCTCCATTCATCTCCCCATCATCTCTGATCAGCTTTCCTGTCCCCGATGAAGCACAGCATCCCCAAAATATGATGCTGCCACCACCATATTTTACGGTGGGGATGGTGTGTTCACAGTGATGTGCAGTGTTAGTTTTCCTCTTCACACAGCATTTTGCTTTTAGGCCAAAAAGTTCAATTTTGGTCTCATCTGACCAAAGCACCTTCTTCCACATGTTTACTGTATCCCTCACATGGCTTCTCACTAACTGAAAATGGGACTTCTGGCTTTCTTTCAACAATGGCTTTCTTCTTGCAACTCTTCCATAAAGTCCAGATTTGTGGAGTGTAGGACTAATAGTTGCCCTGTGGACAGATTCTCCCACCTGAGTGGATCTCTGCAGCTCCCCCAGTGTTACCATGGGCCTCTTGTCTGCTTCTCTAATTAATGCTCTACTTGCCCGGCCTGTCAGTTTAGGTGGACAGCCATATATTGGTAGGTTTGCAGTTGTGCCATATTCTTTATATTTTCGGATGCTGAATTGAACAGTGCTCTGTGAGGTGTTCAAAGCTTGGGATATTTTTTTTATAACCTAACCCTGCTTTAAATTTCTCCACAATGTTATCCCTGACCTGTCTTGTGTGTTCCTTGGCCTTCATGGTGCTGTTTTTTTACTAAGGGTCTCTAACAAATCTCTGAGGGCTTCACAGAACAGCTGTATTTATACTGAGATAAAATTACACATACAGGTGGACTCTATTTACTAATTATGTGACTTCTAAAGGCAAATGGTTCCACTAGATTTTAGTTAGGTGGATCAGGAGTAAAGGGGGCTGAATACAAATGCACGCCCCACTTTTCAGATATTTATTTATAAACATTTTCTAAAACCATTTATCATGTTCCTTCCTCTTCACAATTATGTGCCACTTTTTTTTTTTAATTCTTTATTTATTTAAGGCAAAGTTCCTTGATATACAGTGATCACATCTTTTATACAGACATAATAATCAACAAATTCAGTGAATTAAAACATATGTTCAAACACACCAATATCGTTATTAACAGTTCAAGGATTACTTGGTCTATGTGAAAACCATTATAGACATAAAAAACCAGAAGGTCTAAAATGCCTCCTTGAAAAATTATCATGTTAACAAGACCTAAAGAGTAAATCGATCCAGAGTGTAGATCATGTACCATTATCTTACCACTAGAAATTGCATAATCTTCATGGATCTTATGATCTCTACATTTATGATACAGCTGTACAGCAGCTGAAGTATCGTAACAAAATTTGTATATCAGGAAGAAAAAGAGAGAGAAAACAACATGAAAGCAGAGGGGGGGAGGGGAGGGGAAGAGAGAGGGAGAGTAAGCGTTCCAATACAGGTTATCCAATCTATTCCCAGTGCGTTAGAGTGTGATTCATTCATGTCATAGATTCAGCGACTTCTTGCAAGTATGAGTTCATACCTGTAAAGTGTCTCCAGAGCCTCCACTTATCCCTGAATTGTTCCTCCGTATCATGGAGGGTAGCAGTCAATACCTCTATGCAGAGTATACAATTGACTTTGGAGTACCACAGGACCCTGGTAGGCAGGTGGGGTTGCCTCCAGAGTGCGGGAATACATGCCCTTGCTGCATTGAGGAGTTACATTGTCAGAGTTTTTTTTGTATTTCCGAATGGGTCTCTGTCAGATGTAAGAGACATGCAGCCGGATTGTCTTGCAGGTCTACTGAAGTTAAGCTTTTAATAGTCATTGCCACCTCCTCCCAGAACAGTCTCAATACTGGACATTCCCAAAAAATATAGATAATGGTACCGACTGCCATATCGCATCGCCAGCACTTATCCGAGATGTTTTTATTCATCTTTTGGAGTATGTAGGGGACTCTATACCATCGGGACATAATTTTGTATCCTATTTCCCGATATTGGTTCGCGATGGAAGACTTATGTGCCAGAGTTTGGATTTTATCTGTCTGTTGTGGTGAAAACTGAACCTCCAAGTCCTTTTCCCATTTTTGAATAAATGTCAGGGTCGGCTCTTCGGTCTGGGTAGTCAAGTAGTTGTACAGCAAAGAGAGCGTATGCCGTGAGGGTTCCTCAGCCTTACAAAGCCATTCAAAGGGGGTAAGGTCTCTTGGAGTGTACGTCTTCTGCAGAGACTGTAAAAAGTTTTGGAGTTGGTAGGTACTGAACGTGTCTAGTGGTGGGTCTGTGAGGTTAGAAATGGCTGATGGTGAGGGGAGCTCCCCCTGTGGCCAGACATCCATCAGACTACATTTTCCTGTCGCAGTCAATTGTCTCATCCTTCTACTAGTGAGCCCCGGTACAAAGTCCGGGTTGCCTATTACCGGCGTCATAGGGGAGGGCAGCAGTGAGAGACCAGTTGTGTGAATGGTGTATCTAGCTACCTTAAGAGTGGCACCTATCAAAGGGTTATTCCTCATGTCTTCTGGTGGTGGTAATGTAAGCCATGGAGAGGTCAAGAGGGGAATAGAGGCATCTTCAAGTTCCATCCCTACCCACTGTTTGGATTCTTTATTACAATGCCAGTCCACAATCCTCGATAGATGCACTGCTCTATAATAGTTGAGGAAATCTGGGAGGCCAATGCCCCCTTTCTCCTTTGGTCTAGTCAGAATTTGCATTTTCGTCCTGGGTGACTTATGTGCCCAAATTAAGTCTCTAACTATCGTCCGGAGCTGTTTGAAAAAATGCAGCTGAATCCAGATTGGAATGGTTTGGAGTATGTCCAAAATCCTTGGTAGAACTGTCATCTTTAAGGCATTGCACCGTCCGAACCATGTCAAGGTCAAGGTATGCCAGTTGCGGAGGTCAGCTTTCAGTCTATGTAGCAGGGATATATAATTAAAGGTATACAAGTGTGCCAAGCCCGGTGTGATGTCAATACCCAGATATCGAATAGATGTATCCGCCCAATGAAACGCAAAGGACGTACGCATACAGTGGGCCTCCGATTCTGGAATTGTTATATTTAACACTACCGATTTGGCACAGTTGAGTCTAAAATTTGAGCTCCCCATATTTCCGTAGAGCTACTAGGATATTGGGAAGCAATATCCACGGATTTGAAACGAAGAAAATCAGGTCGTCAGCGTAGGCCGCAATTTTGTGATGTCCCGAGGGCTTACGCATGCCTGTGATATATGAGTCATCCCTTATGTGGCACATAAACGGTTCTAGGGTCAAAATGAATATAAGGGGGGACAGGGGGCATCCCTGTCTTATCCCGTTTGCTATTGTAAAAAACTCGGAACACCACTTGTTTACCCGTACCGCTGCCGATGGTTTGGAATGGAGGGACAGAATCCAGTTAAGCATATTGGGGCCAAGACCAATGTGTGCCAGGGTGGCCCACATAAAATGCCAGGCCACTCTGTCAAAGGCCTTTTCTGCGTCTGTTGAGAGCAGGAGAAAGGCCCATCTAGATGGGTGAATCGTGTGGATGAGATTAAAAACCCTAGAGGTATTGTCTCTTGCCTCTCTCATCAGCATGAAACCCACCTGGTCTATGTGTATTAAATGTGGGATATGTGATATGAGTTGGTTTGACAGTATTTTGGAGAAAAGCTTTAAATCAATGCTAAGGATTGCAATTGGGTGATAATTTCCACACTGGGATAGGTCCTTCCCTTTTTTGGGTATCAGAGATATATATGCTCTCAGTGAGTCCTCCGGTATGGGGTTTCCCCCTCTTAACGTGTTGTATGCAGCCACAAAGTGTGACGTCAAAAAAGTCACAAAGAATTGGTAATAAGTCAAAGTGAAGCCATCAGGCCCCGGCGCCTTCCAAGGTTTTGTCTGAGCCAAAGCTACATGAAAGTCCTCTGCAGTAATCTCCAACTCCAAAGAGTCTCATACTTCATCTGGTAATGTGGGCATACGGGAGGCTCTGATGTATTTACTCGCTGACTCAGTCTTGGTCCTTAAAGCCTCGGAGGACTCTCCTGGGTGCAAGTTATATAATTTCAGATAATAATCGCAGAATTCCTCTGCTATCTCTTTCGAAGTATGTACTTTGGTCCCCTGTCTTGTTGTAACATGGGGGATAAAGGTGCGTTTCCTCGGGCCATGTAGAACTCTAGCTAGCATCGAACCCGGTTTATTTGCAAACTCAAACAAGGAGCGCTTAGCCCAAGCTAAGCTATGGGTTGTCTTTTGGTAGAGTAAGTCCTTCAATCCCCCCCCACCTTCAGTAAAGCCTTAAGATGAGCTTCAGCCAGTGAACGCTTATGTAGTAGCTCGAGGGAGAACACCTGAGAGATCAGCAAGTCAATCTTCCTCTGCATGCATAATTCTCCAAGGATCAACCAAATTCAGATTCAGCAATTCTGCTTTAAGTTTTTTGAGATAAGAGAAAGACCGATGTGACGCCCTTCTAGAGACATCAAGTAAGGGCTCCTTTGCATAATTAAAATCAATTATGTGCCATTTTGAGTCTATCACATAAAATCCAAATAAAATACATTAATGTTTTCGGTTGTAACATGACAAAATGCAAAAATTTAAAGGGGTATGAATACTTTTTCAAGGCACTGTATATTCTCCTAACACCAGACAAAAATCCTTCTATAAGGGAATCATGAGCAAATTTTCCCCCTACTCCAAAGATTGCATCATTATATGTGGGGACTTCAATTCTTCCAATTCTTCTGCCTTATCTTCCCTACTCCTCGGGGAGGATTTATATGATATATGAAGCTGCGTGAATGGAACAGTCAGAGATTATACCTTTTACTCACCCACCCAGAGATCCTATTCCATATCTGATCTGTTCCTAACCTTTAAATAACTGCTACACTACATGTTTCCTTGGCCTCTATAGGGCTCATAACCTGGTCTGATCACGCGCCAGTTACTATGACTCTACGTACTATCCCCACCCCCAAATCTAACACCATTTGGAGAATGAACACATCCATACCGACTAATAACTTTTACAAGCCACAGATCAGGTCTGAAATAAAATCCTTGCTCAGTCACTAACTCCACCACAGGTAGTAACAGTCAAAAATCAGTTATTAGAGGCTTATTCCTTAAAAGTGGTGCCCATGAGAAAAAAAAGACACTCTGAGACTACCGCCTATTATTTAGAGTGTTTGAGCTCAGTAGTAAGACCACTCCCACTACCTAAACCACCAGTGAACTCAGCCAACTTCTCCCATCTCCATAAAGGCTTTTAATACCTACGTAGAGCAAATGCCTTCATTTCACTTGGTATTCTCAAGGGAAAAAACAGGTCAAATCTTATCCAGCTAATATAAACGTAGAGTAACGCAGTCTAAAATTCCATATATAAAGGGATCTCGGGGCAACAGGCTCACAAACCCACTCTATATTGCCAATGGCTAGAACACTTTATTCAGATCTCTACAATCTTACCACTTCTAAAACTGGGCTGATACCTACAGTGTCATACAATCTTTCTTCTCCATGATTCAGCTCCCCTCAATAATGCCAAGTCAACTTAGTGAATAATCACAACCATTTACCATACAGGATCTTAATGTTACTATTAAGTCTCTCCCTCTTCACAAAGCACCAGGCTCGATGGGTTCTGTAATGAGTATTACAATGAATTCTCTGACTTACTAAACCCTTATTTCTGTGATTCCTTAAATACAGTATCTCACAAAAGTGAGTACGCCCCTCACATTTTTGTAAATATTTAATTATATCTTTTCATGTGACAACACTGAAGAAATGAAACTTTGCTATACTGTAAAGTAGTGAGTGTACAGCTTGTATAACAGTGTAAACTTGCCGTGCTCACAAAATAACTCAACACACAGCCATTAATGTCTAAATCGCTGGCAACAAAAGTGAGTACACCCCTGAGTGAAAATGTCCAAATTGGGCCCAATTAGCCATTTTCCCTTCCCGGTGTCATGTGACTCGTTAGTGTTACAAGGTCTCAGGTGTGAATGGAAAGCAGATGTTAAATTTGGTGTTATCACTCTCAGTCTCTCATACTGGTCACTGGAAGTTCAACATGGCACCTCATGGCAAACTCTCTGAGGATCTGAAAAAAAGAATTGTTGCTCTACATTAAGATGGCCTAGGCTATAAGAAGATTGCCAACACCCTAAAACTGAGCTGCAGCACGGTGGCCAAGACCATACAGCAATTTAACAGGACAGGTTCCACTCAGAACAGGTTTCACCATGGTCTACCAAAGAAGTTGAGTGCATGTGCTCAGTGTCATATCTAGAGTTTGCCTTTGGGAAATAGACGTATGAGTGCTGCCAGCATTGCTGCAGAGGTTGAAGGGGTGGGGGGTCAGCCTGTCAGTGCTCAGACCATACGCCGCACACTGCATCAAATTGGTCTGCATGGCTGTCATTCCAGAAGGAAGCCTCTTCTAAAGATGGTTCACAAAAAAGCCTGTTTGCTGAAGACAAGCAGACTAGGTACATGGATTAATAGAACCATGTCCTGTGGTCTGATGAGACCAAGATAAATTTATTTGGTTCAGATGGTTTCAAACTTGTGTGGCGGCAACCAGGTGAGGAGTACATAGACAAGTATGTCTTGCCTACAATCAAGCATGGTGGTGGAAGTGTCATGGTCTGGGGCTGCATGAGTGCTGCTGGCACTGGGGAGCTACAGTTCATTGAGGGAACCATGAATGCCAACTTGTACTGTGACATACTGAAGCAGAGCATGATCCCTTACCTTTGTGCCGCAGGGCAGTATTCCAACATAATAACAACCCCAAACACACCTCCAAGACAACCACTGCCTTGCTAAAGAAGCTGAGGGTAAAGGTGATGGACTGGCCAAGCATGTCTCCAGACCTAAACCCTATTGAGCATCTGTGGGGCATCCTCAAACGGAAGGTGGAGGAGCGCAAGGTCTTTAACATCCACCAGCTTCGTGATGTCGTCATGGATGAGTGGAGGAGGACTCCAGTGGCAAACTGTGAAGCTCTGGTAAATTCCATGCCAAAGATGGGTTAAGGCAGTTCTAGAAAATAAAGGTGGCCACACAAAATATTGACACTTTGAGCCCAATTTGGCCATTTTCACTTAGGGGTGGTCTCACTTTTGTTGCCAGCCGTTTAGAAATGAATGGTTGTGTGTTGAGTTATTTTGAGGGGACAGTAAATTTACACTGGTATACAAGCTGTACACTCACTACTTTACATTGTAGCAAAGTGTCATTTCTTCAGTGTTGTCACATAAAAGATATAATAAAATATTTACAAAAATGTGAGGGGTGTACTCACTTTTGTGACATACTGTAGACTTACCAATACAGTTAATAGTCTAAAGAGTCCCCAGAAGCCTTAGTCATTATCATTCATAAGCCAGGCAAGCCCTTTGACGATCCAGTGAACTATCTTTCTATCTCCTTACTCAACACGGACTTGAAATTATAAGCGAAATTATTAGTGACCTGCTTAGTGAAATACTGTATATCACCTTTTCTCATACACACCCACCAAGTAGGGTTCATTCTCAACCGACAGGCCTTTGATGACACTAGGAGGTTCATTTACCTCATCCAGTGGGCTAAGCATCACCAAACGCCTTCTCTGCTTATCTCTTTAGATGCAGAGAAGGCATTTAATAAAATGCATTGCAAATACCTGTAAGCTGTACTTACTAAATGTAGACTGACAGGCACCTGTCTATGCGCTATTCTAGCCCATTATTCCAACCCCAAAACTAAGGAAAAAAAGACAGACTGTAAAGGCTAAACAAGGAGTCTTAAGATAACATTCTAATTTTTATTATACATGATCCTAAAAAAGCAAAAAAACTTAATAAAAAACATTGATTTATGGTGCTTAATTGATTAATTGTACATGAAACAATAATACTGTGCTTGCTCGATACATCCAATAAAGAGAAATCCTCATATGTCAAAACGTTCTCCCCACGGGTTGACTTCCCATCAAGTCCATTGCGTGCTTCACGCTTATCTCCTGTGATCACAACTGTGTTGGATTAATTGAACAGCGCTGTATTGTCGTGGTTTGTGTAAGTGTTCTATACATTTTCAATAAATTTTTATACTATGTGTGGATGCTTGATCAGTCTTCACATGTACTCACCAAATGGGAGATTGAATTGAGCAAGTGGTGTCCCTTTTTACTGAGCCCCCTTTTGAAGATCTGGAAATGCTCTTTGCTACTGTACAGATAAATTATACCCTTGGTGATCTACTATGACACTAGCTCATGTGATTCGGTACTATATGATATTCAAAGCCACGTTTTTTGGTAAGCGTGTTTAAACATAGACACTCTTGGTGGTTATCAATATTATTACAGATAAATATCACGGTGACGCTTACAGCGGATAGCACTCACATCCATCAGTTGTTTTGACTTTATTATTATTTATTTTGCTTTGCACTTTGGCACTTTATTGCAATATATGGTGCACCTTGTCATTTGAATGTTTCATATACATTGATTGCTCCTACATTATGGATATTTTTTAATTATCAATTTTTAGACTTGATTGTTTAAAGTGATTTGTATTGCAGCATTTTATTTGGTACAGAATAGCACTTTGATACTTGAGTGTATCATACATTATTTTTGTATCACCTTCAGTGCAGCACTTGTTTAATATTACAGTGCTATTACAGTGCTACCCCTTGAAGTTTTCTACATTTGTTACATACAAAAACGTAAATGTATTCTACTGGGATTTTATGTGATAGACCAACACAAAGTGCACATAATTGTGAAGTGGAGGGAAAATGATAAATGGTTTTAATTTTTTTTTACAAATAAATATCTGAAAAGTGGAGCGCCCTTCACTCTGATCCACCTAACTAAAATCTAATGGAACCAATTACCTTCATTAGTCACCTAATTAGTGAATAGAGTCCACCTGTGTGTAATTTAATCTCAGTATAAAAAAAAGAAAAGAACGACACATACAGGAGAGGTACAGCAGCTGCACACCCCAAAAACAATTTGTGTAGCATAGGAAGGTTTCCCCAGGGGGCTTTAAAACAGCAATGCAGGCAATTCAAAAATTGATTATATAAAAGTATTTTATGGTAAACATGTAGGGTCAATAGCATGTTGCCGTGACATACAGTATAATCTGGTTAGGGGATAACAAACACATTTCACATTTACAGAAAGCAAACACAAAGTTACAGCATCACATATGTCATACACCCTTTTCACTTCATACTCTGTAGGTTCCAGCACCCCTTCACCTCTCACACCACCACTCATGTCTCACATGTTCTTGTTCCCTTGTTTATTTCACTTTGCATTCACTCCATTTCTCTTCCCCATCTATCCTCACATAACACATCCACTCATCTTATACCCTTCACATCATTTTTTTTCCCTTTCACACAACACCATATTGTCAGAACAACACATATACACTTTATCCAATTAATACAAATTAATTACTTTAACAATATATGACCATCCTAATACCTAACATATGGAATCTGTTTGGCATTTGGTGTTCCAGGTCTTCATAAAGGAGGCAGATATTAATGAACAACTGGAATCCATCTGACTTTTTGTAATAAGTTAGGACTTTTTGGAATCCCCTCTTGATGCACTGATATCATTGGGAATTTGCTGCAGGTGTTGGCCTCCCTTACCCTCTGAGGGTGTCCTCAGCATGACCTCAGTGTGACTACTTGCAAGTCACCTAGGATCGATCTTTCCCACCTTTGGGACATGAATGGGGTATGGACCCTCGGGAATCATCCAACGGTTTTAAATTTCTGGTCAGGAGTTCTTTTTTCACCTTTCCATGGTAACTATACCTTGAATATATATATTTGAATACATGTTGGAATATCTCCTTCCTTTGAGATACTAAATAGATCTCTTTATAGCAAACCTACCCCCTGCAGAAGACCACATGGGTCGAAACGTGTCGGGCATCGTCACAACAGACCAATGATATGTGATGCTCTAAGTTTGTGTTTGCTTTCTGTAAATGTGAAATGTGTTTGTTATCCCCTAACCAGATTATAATGTATGTCAGGACAACATGCTATTGACCCTACATGTTTCCAATAAAATACTTTTATAAAATACATTTTTGAATTGCCTGCATTTCTGTTTTAAAGCCCCCAGGGGAAACCTTCCTATGCTACACTTAATCTCAGTATAAATACAGCTGTTCTGTGAAGCCCTCAGAAGATTGTTAGAGAACCTTAGTAAACAAACAGCATCTTGAAGGCCAAGGAAAACACCAGACAGGTTTAGGGATAACATTTTGGAGACATTTAAAGCAGGGTTAGGTTATAAAAAATATCCCAAGCGTTGAACATCTCACAGAGCACTGTTGAATCCATCATCCAAAAACATAAAGAGTATGGCACAACTGCAAACTTACCAAGATATGGCTGTCCACCTAAGCTGACAGGTCAGGCAAGGAGAGCATTAATCAGAGAGGCAGACAAGAGGCATGGTAACTCTGGGGGAGCTGCAGAGATCCACAGCTCAGGTGGGAGAATCTGTCCACAAAACAACTATTAGCTGTGCACTCCACAAATCTGGCCTTTAGGGATGAGCTTCGAGTTCGAGTCGAACTCATGTTTGACTCGAACATTGGCTGTTCACAAGTTCACCAAACAGCGAACACCCTTTAAAAGTCTATGGGAGAAATCAAAAGTGCTAATTTTAAAGGCTTATATTCATGGTATTGTCATAAAAAGTGTTTGGGGACCTGGGTCCTGCCCCAGGGAACATGGATCAATGCAAAAAAGTTTTAAAAATGGCCGTTTTTTCGGGAGCAGTGATTTTAATAAGGCTTAAAGTGAAACAATAAAAGTGTAATATCCCTTTAAATTTCGTACCTGGGGGTGTCTATAGTATGCTTGTAAAGGGGCGCAACCTGGCAGGCCGCAGGAAAAGAGGGGGGATGAGAGAGCACCCCCCCTCCTGAACCGTACCAGGCCACATGCCCTCAACATTGGGAGGGTGCTTTGGGGTAGCAAAAGCACAAGTACTCCCTGTTCGCACCAGAACTTTCAAACATCGGGAAAGTGTGGAACCAAATAATGAACCCCATTGAAGTCTATGGGACCCGAACATGAAAAAAAGTGCCCATTTTGAAGGCTTATATGCAAGTAATTGGAAATACAATGGTTATGGGGGTCCGGGTACTGTCCTGGGAGACATGTATCAATGAAAAAAAAATTGTAAAAAATGTCATTTTTAAATGAGCAGTGATTTATTGATGCTTAAAGTGAAAGTATAAAAATGATAAATTCCTTTCAAAATAGTGCCTGGGGAAACGGGGTGTGGCTAGCCGCAGAACAGGATGGCTGCTTGATTCCCGAGCTCCACTTCAAGGCACCGATATTAAGCAGCACACAGTGAGAAGCTTCTCCCCTCTCACCGCACATTGAGGGGGAAGTAGCGGGACATGAACCGGCATGTCAAGGAGGCAAAATCCGCCACCACAATCATGCCGCCTGACCCAGTACTTCGGCCCCATGGAGCCACGCTCCAGACAAGATGGAGCCGGTTGCACTTCACCCTCAGCAGCTCCGCGTGGCCAGACGAGCACTGCACAGCCACAACACCCTGAGCGAGCAGATCTTCTGGAGATGAGAGAAACAGAGGATATGGACAATCTTACTCCTCCAGCATCAGACCCTGCAGACGCACAGAATGACAGAGATAAGAGGCTCGCCTCGTCCCCATTCAACTCTCTTAACGAAACCCCTCAAGCTAAAAAACACCATGGGGCTGCCTCAGGCTCCACCTCTCAAAGCTCCTCTCATGTATCTGCACTGGCAAATATACTAGTAACAGATAACCCAGTTTCAGAAAACATGTTAAAATCTATGCTTCTCACACTACAAAAAGACTTGCATAGGGAACTACAATTGTCTCTCTCCCAGGTTCATGACAGACTTAGATGCCTGAAAGAGAGCAGATACAGTAGAAGAATACATGTCTTACGTGGGCAAAGCTCACAATGAGCTTCTTGATGCACATGACCACCACTCAGATGAGATCCAAAGAATTAAATTGAAATTAGCAGACCTCGAAGATAGGTCCAGACGGAATAACATAAAATTCAGAGGGATCCCTGAAACCATCAAAGAGCTTAAAAAATACCCACAGCAGCTCTTTACCACCCTGCTTTTTAATCTCTCTCCCCACGACATGCTCATCGATCCTGCACATAGAATCGCAAATCCAGACCACCTGCCCGCAGAGACACCTAGGGATGTCCTTGCCAGAATCCACTTTTTTCACATAAAGGAGCTAATTCTATACACAGCCAGAAATCTCAGACCCCTACCATCACCTTATTCTAAAATATCTCTCTTCGTGGATCTGTCACCAGCAACAATGGAGTTACGGAGAGCATACGCCCCAGTTACTTCAATTCTACAGGAGAATAAAATCACTTACTGTTGGGGATACCCCACCAAACTTCTGGTTGCTTACCAACAAAAAATCATTCCAATCTTATCCCCTAAAGATGGCTAGAAAAAACTGACTAACTGGGGCCTTTTACCCATTTCTGTGGCCTCTCACCTGTCACGCAATCAGGAGGCCTCCTCATCTCCTCCTCAACACCAATTAAAAATGGAGGATAAAAGCTAACAGGAACCTCAAAGTTACTTGTCCCCAGTGCAGAAATATCCTGCTTGGACAAACTATTTGAATTCCACCTCCCCACCAGTTAATAGTGTGCTGAGCACACTCAGTTAAATGTTCCTTTACAATACCTCTCATGTTACACAGTCTATGATTCTTTTCTTGTTAGTGTTGTAAGGTATTTTTACTGAATATTCATAATTTGTAATTCTTACATTTTGAATTGCAACAATTGTTTTTTCTGACGGCCAGACCTATTTGCTCATTTGTTATAGTTCTCATTACAATCAACTGTCTAATAACCTATTTCTACTGCATCCAGCTGTACAGTACTATAGTCTCGCTCAACTTCTGCAAACCAGCCTTAAAAACCTAAAAATAGGTCACTCAATATTACCTCTATTAATGCCAAAGGGTTTAGCTCTCTTTTTAAGAGAAATCTCCTCTGGAAAGAAGCGTGTTCACAAAATACAGACATACTATGCGTCCAAGAGACACACTTTTCCAACATCAAACCCCCCTCTTGTAAGCATAAAAAATACACTCACTACTTCTTTTCCAACAACAACAAAAAAAATGTGGGGTGATAGCCATTAGTGCCAGAGTCTTCTTTGTCCTAAACCATGTAGACAAACATGACAAAGGCAGATTTATAATTTTATGCACCCAACACTTCCAAACAAAAATTTACAAAAAGCTTAGGGGTAAACTGGACCCTTACAAAAATAATGCATTAGTCATATGCAGTGACTTTAATGAGACTCCAAACCCCACTTTGGATTCCACCAATCCTGACAGACGTAAGGCATCAGCTCTCTCTTCATTCATTAATAACGAAGATCTATATAATCCCTGGAGGTGCATGCATGATGTTGAGCGGGACTATACATTCTATTCTCATTCTAATGGTTCCTACTCTCGGAATGACCTTTTCCTTACAAACAAAAAAGCTTTATTGGCTACCTCAGAATCTCATATAGGCCTCATTACATAATCAGATCATGCCCCTTTATCTCTGAAACTATTTCCCCAATCTTGCCCAACCAACCACTCTTTATGGAGGCTGAATTCATCCCTTCTAACTAACCCAAGATATAAAAACGAAATTAAATCTGAGCTTGGGAATTTAAAAAAAAAATAATTATGAATCTATTAGTGATCAATCTATGGTATGGTTAGCCCATAAAGCCTTTCTACGAGGTCTCCTCATTAAATTTGGTGCTTAGGAACGTAAAAGACGATCAGCGGAGATAGACTCATTGGTGCATCAATTCAAAACTTTAGAACAAACAAATAAAAATTCACCCAGTCAGGCAACTTATAAAGCAATCAGAGACTACGATACTAATTAAGTGAACTTCTACATCATAAATTTAACTATTATGTCAAACGTCTAAAATTAAACTCCTACTTTTTAAACATCAAATCTGGAGCCTTCCTGGCTAGACAAGGTAAGAGTCAACAAAGTTGCGCAAAAATTCCCTACCTCCTAAATCCACAAGGGGCATGCATGACCAACCCAACACTTTTGCTTCCTTTTATGCTCAACTATACAATTTGCAAGAGTCAGAAACCACCGCCCCACCAAGTCCCAAAAATAGAAGCCTTTCTCTCGTCCATACAACTTCCCTCATTGTCCCCCGCACAAATAGCAATGCATTCACTCAAGATGAAGTCTATAGAGCTATCAAATCTCTTCCATTACACAAAGCCCTAGGACCAGATGGGTTTTCTAATTAATATTATAAGCATTTCAGCAACATCCTGCCATCCCATCTGTGCACTACATTTAATCAGTATGCTTCTACCGGTAAAATCCCTAAAGAATGTCTGGAAGCATTGATAGTGACCCTCCACAAACCTGGCAAACCAACACACACCCCAGCGAATTACAGACCCTTACCCTTATTAAATATAGATGCAAAACTCTACGCAAAAATACTAGCCCTCCGGCTCACCTGGGTTATGAACCAGCTCATACATATAGACCAAATCGGCTTCATACCAGGTAGACAAGCCTCAGATGGGACCTGGTGTTTTATAGACATCAGTCAATGGGTGGAATGCAAACACCTTCTGTGCTCCTTTCTTTGGATGCAGAGGAGGCGTTCAATAGAGTACAATGGACTTATCTGGGAGCTGTTTTACGCAAGTTTGGCATATTGGGCATACTCCTGAATGCCATACTCAGCCTATATACATCCCCAAGTGCAAAAGTATGGATATCGGGTGTATTATCAAATTCTTTCAACATCAAATGACACGAGACAAGGCTGTCCTCTGTCACCTCTAATTTTTGCCATGGTTATGAAACCCCTGGCACAATCTCTGTATTTGCAGACGATACTAAGCTAAGCAGGGCAATAACTTCTCCGCAGGATGTGGAAACCTTGCAAAAAGACCTGAACAAATTATTGGGGTGGGCGACTACATGGCAAATGAGGTTCAATGTAGAAAAATGTAAAATAATGCATTTGGGTGGCAAAAATATGAGTGCAATCTATACACTGGGGGGAGAACCTCTGGGGGAATCTAGGATGGAAAAGGACCTGGGGGTCCTAGTAGATGATAGGCTCAGCAATGGCATGCAATGCCAAGCTGCTGCTAATAAAGCAAACAGAATATTGGCATGCATTAAAAGGGGGATCAACTCCAGAGATAAAACGATAATTCTCCCGCTCTACAAGACTCTGGTCCGGCCGCACCTGGAGTATGCTGTCCAGTTCTGGGCACCAGTCCTCAGGAAGGATGTACTGGAAATGGAGCGAGTACAAAGAAGGGCAACAAAGCTAATAAAGGGTCTGGAGGATCTTAGTTATGAGGAAAGGTTGCGAGCGCTGAACTTATTCTCTCTGGAGAAGAGACGCTTGAGAGGGGATATGATTTCAATTTACAAATACTGTACTGGTGACCCCACAATAGGGATAAAACTTTTTCGCAGAAGAGAGTTTAATAAGACTCGTGGCCACTCATTACAATTAGAAGAAAAGAGGTTTAACCTTAAACTACGTAGAGGGTTCTTTACTGTAAGAGCGGCAAGGATGTGGAATTCCCTTCCACAGGCGGTGGTCTCGGCGGGGAGCATTGATAGCTTCAAGAAACTATTAGATAATCACCTGAATGACCGCAACATACAGGGATATGCAATGTAATGCTGACACATAATCACACACATAGGTTGGACTTGATGGACGTGTGTCTTTTTTCAACCTCACCTACTATGTAACTATGTAACTATGTAACTGATTCAATCCATGCCCCAAATCAAAGGTGTAAACATTGGTACCACTGAACATAAAATAAGTCTCAACACAAATGATGTGATAAATTGTACTTATAGATCTAAAACACTCCCTAACCAAAATACAACACAATCTTGACAAATTCAGTGCTATATCTCTATATAAAGTAAACCATAGCAAGTCATTTATGTTAGCAATAGGTCTAGATAAACTGACCACACAATATATTTTGAATCAATCCCCATTCTCATGGTCACAAGACTCATCCCTAACCTACCTAGGAATTCGTCTGATCTCACCCATCAAGAATCATTTACGCTCCAATTTAACAGACCTTATAGAAAAGCTTTAACAAATAGCCAATGACCTGCATCATCCTTTTGTATCATGGGCTGGTAGAATTGCTTTAGCTAAAATGTCTATGATTCCGCACATTTTATATTATATCTTCCACACATCGCCAGTGCCATTCCTTTCAACACAATTACAAACGCTCTTAACTCCGTTATCTGGCAGCAAAAACATCCCAGGATAAAAAAAGACAATCTAATGACCCCAACACAAATGGGAAGACTAGGAGCTCCCAAAATAAATTTGTACTACAAGGCAGTCATATTGGATCAACTCAAGCTCTGGTGGACCCTGTCTACTCCTTCCAACTGGAAACAAATAAAATCAGTAGTACTGTCTAATGACTCAAAATTATGCATTAGTGCCTTATCCCCTGCTCCTAAACACTTTTTGTTAGACACAATAACGGCCTCTTTAAGGGTTTGGACATCTATCCCTCAAATGTTGAAGGGTCTGCCTCAATTTGCAAGAGAGTCAGAAACCACCGCCCCACCAAGTCCCAAAAATAAAAGCCTTTCTCTCGTCCATACAACTTCCCTCATTGTCCCCCGCACAAATAGCAAACCATGCTACCATACTTACTCATCCAAGCCATTCAACTTATAATCCCGGACCTCCAACTACGCTCTTGGATTAGTGCAGGTATTCACACCATAGGAAACCTCTTTGCCGCATCATGTCTACTGACTTTTGAAAAACTCCAAGCCAAATATGGCCTCTCTTCAAGAACATTCTATGTATGTATACCTCAGGATCAGATCTTTCCTTAATAAAACACACTGAATAACACAGGGCAAGATTCTCCCATGCTAAAATTTTACGACTTTTAAGACAAATATCTACTTAAGGGCATCTCATACATTTGTGGTCTATTTTCTCAATTAACAAAGGAATCCATCCAGAACCAATTCCTCCATTGGTCCACGCATATGCCCTCAGCCCCGCCACCTAGCCAATGGTATAAAGCGTTATCACTACCCTCAAAACTCTCTCACTGTACCACACACTGGGAATCTCTACAAAAGCTCTTCCAACAATGGTATTACACCCCTACCAGAATTGCCAAGATCTATCCCAATACATCTCACTTATGCTGGAGAAACTGTGGCTTTCCAGGAACTCTTTTCCACATGTGGTGGGAATGCCAAGCTCTCAAAGACTTTTGGAACCAAACACTAAATCTGCTCCAGTCAATCGTCCCCACAGCAAATAAATTATCCTCACTTGACTTCCTTCTTGGTCTGATGATCCCCACATGGCCCAGGCAATTTCAAACCATAGCCACTCACATCCTTATTGCCACAAGGCTGGCATTAACAAGAAAATGGAAATGTATGCAACCTCCAAAAACTCAGGATGTAATCACAATTTTAAATAACAACCTCAAAATGGAATACTACGTCTCCAAAGCCAAACTCACCACTGAGAAATTCTACAGAACCTGGGACCCATGGATCAGAAACCCCAGAAGTAGCCATAACACTCTGTTCCCCTATTTTACTCTTCAGTATTACTCCGCAAACACACTCATCTTAGCACTGTGCACTTAGTATCACCACAAAATAGATTAAACCAACATGTGTGATTGTCTGCAAGTTCCAAGCCTCAAAGATAGCAAGTTTTGATTTCATTTTAAGTTTTATAACATTTTACTACATATATAAGCCAATATATATGCATACTACAGCTCATAAACCTGTACTCATGTGAAATATATACCTGACTGTTATATGTACAAACCAATTTGTATACATACAATGTTTTGAGAATGTACCATCTTACTAATTTTGTTGCTCTTTGTACTTTTTGAAAAATGAATAAATCTTAAAAAAAAAAAAAAAATATATATATATATATATATATATATATATATATATATATATATATATATATATATATATATATATATATATCTTGCCTGAGAGTCCCCTTAGTCCACCTGTAAAGTGGTAAAGTGGCACATCTGAACTGTGTATAAAAGCTGCTGCAGCAATAATTGCATTTATAAAGCCCAAAAAAGGACATGCAACCTTTCTTTATTTTGTAAGCAACAGCTTGGGGAGCCAGCCTGTATGATGAGGCCACAATGTAGTGCACAGGGAAGACGATTAGAGATTTTTTTTTGGATAAATTCTAGTGTCTCTACCACAGACTTTTGATTTCTACTTCTGTAACATGTGCGGAAAGATTATTCTTTGGGTGTCGGTGGCGTCTTCACACTGTAACCCTATAGAGGTACTCTTGATGAAAGCAAGAATTGGCCTTGCTGTCAAAAATTGTAATGATATGCATCTGTCAAACAGGTGTGGAAAAGTTGTTCTTTGGGTGTCAGTGGTGCCTTCACACCGTAACCCTATAGAGCAGTGGTTCTCAACCCTTGTCTCCAAGACCCACTAATAGGCCAGGTTTGCAAGATAACTGAAATACATCACAGGTGATATCATTTGCTGCTCAGTGATTGCAGTATTCTAGTCTGCATCTCCCCAAGGTAATACTTAAAGTCTGGCCTGCTAGTGGGTCCTGATGACAGGAGTTGAGAACCACTGCTATAGAGGTACTCTTGATGAAAGCAAAAATTGGCCTTGCTGTCAAAAATTGTAATGATATGCCCCTGTCAAACAGGTGCGGAAAAATTGGTCTTTTGGTGTTAATTGTGCCCATGAAACCTACACCAAAAACATTCTTCCAGATGATATCAACACCCACAACACTAGGCAGCCTAGAAGTCCTGCAGAGATTCCACATCCCAAAACACTTAATCAGTGACATCAGGGGCTTCATAGCTGCTGGTAATCTAGGGCTGATTCATTTTTATAAAAGCCAGATGGTCCACTGAGTCTGTGGACAGATACATTCTATGATCAGTCACAAAACCTCCAGCAGCACTGAATGCCCATTCGGAAAGCACACTGGATGCAGGGCAGCCCAGAAGCTCAATAGCATACTGGGCATGTTCTGGCCAGTAGTCTATTCTCATGACCCAGTAAGCCAGTGGATCGTTGACTGGAAAGCTATCCATCTCTATTTTTGCTCCTAGATAACTGTCCACCATGTGATACAGATTGCCAGAAACCATGAACCAGACCAGGACAGAAGTACAGTAAAATCACACTTGTTTATTAATAAAAATAAAAAGGTAAATAGAGTAAGCGTAGTCAAAGCATAGCCAGAGTCCAGTAACCGGATCGGGTAGTCAGCCAAGCCAGAGATCAGTACCCAGATCGGGTAATCAGCCAAGCCACAGTTCAGTAACCAGATCGGGTAATCAGCCTGGCCAGAAGTCAGGGGTCCAAGTAGAGGAACAGCAAGCAGGATAAGGAGCCAAAAGGGATGTCAGCAAGCCAGTCTTTAAACAGGAACACAGGAGATGGTTTCTTGTGATGTGACCAAGGCAAAGGCAGAGATGAAATGAGCTGGACGTCTTTAAGTAGGCGGGACTGACAAGCAGATCCACAACAGCTGGTTAACTGTGGAGAGAGAAAAGAGCCCAGCTCAGAGAAGGAAGGGCTGAGCCAGCCCTGACAGTACCCCCTCCTCAACTACCCCTCCCCCTTGGAGGACCACCAGGCTTGAGGGGAAAATGTCTATGGAAATGACAGAGGAGGGCAGGGGCATGTAGGTTCAAGGATGAGACCCAGGAGCATTTCTCCGGACCGTACCCCTTCCAATGCACCAGGTAATGTATGCGCCCATGGAACCTACGGGAGTCAACAATGGATTGTACCTCATACTCCTCATGGTTCTCAACCTGTATAGGGTGAGGATGTGGCACCGATGTGGTAAAGCGATTGCAGACCAAAGGTTTCAATAAGGAGACATGAAACACATTTGAGATGCGCATACTAGAAGGAAGATCCAATGCATAAGCCACTGGGTTAATCCTGCGAAGAATATGGAGAGGCCCAATAAACCGAGGTGTGAACTTCAATGAGGGAACACGAAGTCGGAGGTTGCAAAATGACAGCCAGACCCTGTCCCAAACCTGATAGGAAGGCGCAGGCAGGCGTCTGCGGTCAGCATGGAGTCTGTACCTATCATTGGCAAGACGCAAAGCCTCCTGGACTTGTGCCCAAGTAGAACAAAGACCACGGAGGTGTTCCTCTAGCACAGGAATACTCTGCAGAACAAACAAGTCAGGCAACATGGAAGGGTGGAAACCATAATTGGCCATAAACGGAGACAATCGGGAAGCTTAATTCAAGCCACTGTTGTGAGCAAACTCTGCCCATGGTAATAGGTCTGACCAGTTGTTGTGATGGTCAGAAATATAGCAATGTAGGAATTGCTCCAAGGACTGATTGGCTCATTCTGCAGCCCCATTAGACTGCGGGTGATACGCAGAGGAGAAAGCAAGCTGAATTCCCAGCTGTGCACAAAAGGCTCGCCAGAACCAGGACACAAACTGACTACCCCTGTCTAAGACAATCACCTTGGGTAACCCATGTAAGCAAAAGATCTCCCGAGAAAAAGATGGAAGCCAGTTCCTTAAAAGTGGGCAACTTTTTAAGTGGAATACAATGACACATCTTTGAGAACCGGTCAACCACTATAAGGATAACCATGTTGCCTTGGAAGTTGGGTAACTCCACAATGAAATCCACAGACAGGTGGGTCCAGGGCCTCTCTCCATTAGTTATGGGTTGTAGGAGGCCCACTGGAAGGTGTCGTGGAGTCTTACTCCGAGCACACACGGAACAGGCAGTTACAAAGGCAGTTACATCAGCACGTAAACTAGACCACCAGAATTGTTGGGAAATGGCCCAAACGAGTTGATTCTTCCCAGGATGGCCAGCTGCCTTGGGAGAATGGCAAGTCTGGAGCACGGCAGTACGGAGACACTCTGGGACAAAGCAGCGGTCACAAAGGTTTCTCAGGAGGAGCATCGACCTGAGCAGCAAGAATTTTGCCACCCAAAGGAAAAGTAAGACTGGTGCGAACCGTAGTCAGAAAACGATCAGGAGGAATCATAGGAACCGGAACTGACTCCAACTTGGAAGTGGAGGAAAATTGTTGTGAAAAGGCATCAGCCCTTACATTCTTAGTACGGGTAAGAATGAGACAATGTAACTGAAACTTGACAAGAAAAGAGCCCGTCGCGCCCTTCTGGGAGAGAGGCGTTTAGCCTCAAACAAGAATGTGAGATTCTTACGGTCATTAAGAATGAGAACCGGCACAGTGGTACCTTCAAGGAGATGTCTCCATTCTTTCAAGGTTAAAATGATCGCCAACAGCTGTCTGTCACCAATCTCGTAATTGCACTCCGCAGGTAACAATTTTTTTGAAAAGTAGCCACAAGTATTCATAGCACTCTCTCAGAGGTAGGACGTTGAGGCAGAAGGGTGCCAAGACCAGTCTCAGAAGCATCAACCTCAAGGATAAAAGGTATCGTAGGATCAGGATGTGCCAACACAGGAGCAGAAACAAAGGCAGCCTTAAGACTTCCAAAGGCCTTAATGGACTCCAGAGACCAACTCTGTTCCCAATGGAACTCACACTTCTCCTGTTTACAATAGAGATTGTTCTCTCTTAATTTCTGAAGCACATGACAGACACCTGTGTGGTGGCTCTCCAGGGACTTGGAAAATATGAAGATATCATCGAGATAAACCACCACACATAACTGCAACAAATCTCGGAGGACATCGTTACTAAATTCCTGGAAAACTGCCAGGGTGTTACAAAGGCCAAAAGCCATTACGAGGTACTCATAATGGCCTGTTCTGGTATTAAATGCAGTTTTCCACTCGTCGCCCTCCTTAATCCTCACAAGATTATAAGCCCCTCTCAGATCAAGCTTAGTGAAAACCGTTGCTCCCTTGAGATGGTCAAATAACTGATCGGGTAGGCATTCTTAATCGTGAAACTATTGAGACCCCTGTAAATCAATGCAAGGTCTCAGTTCACCACTTTTCTTCTTCACAAAGAAGAAACCAGAACCAGCAGCGGACGAGGATTTGCTGATGAAACCTTGACAAAGTGCGTCTGCAACCTACTCCTCCATGGCCTTTATTCTCCAAGACCGACAAAGGGTAAACCTGGCCACGAGGGGATATGGCACCAGGTTTAAGGTCAATTGAGCAATCATACGGCCAGTGTGGAGGCAAACTACCGGCTTGACCTTTGTCAAAGACATCGATAAAATCATGGTACTCTTTCAGCAGGGAGGAGAGTGAAGAGGTGCACAGGACCTTGGTTACCTTCTGGAAGCATGTCTTACTGCATTGTGGTGACCAGGAGAGAACCTCAGCACAGAGCCAATCAAGAGAGGGGTTGTGCCTCTGTAACCAAGGATAACCAATAACCAATGGAAACTTGGGTAATAAAATAACTTGGAATTGGATTATCTCATGGTGAAGAGCCCCTACGGCCATGGACAATGGAACCGTCTCATAAGCCACATGGGCAGGCTGTAGAGGTCTCCTGTCAAGAGCCTCAATGGCAAGTGGAGTGTCACACAGCTGCAGTGGAATCCAGTGCTTTGATACAAAGGCAGCATCAATGAATAGGCCTGCTACCCTCGAGTCGATTAGAGCCTGTATCTCGATAGATGACTTAGCCCGAGAAAGGGTGACGACACAACACTAGCTAAGTTCTGTCCATGACAGGACCTCAAGGCTCGGGTGTTCCCAGGATGGGTAGGACAAGACTTCAAAAAGTGACCTGCCTGGCCACAATAAAGGCACAATCTCTCCCTTCTCCTAAAGGCTCTCTCATCCGCAGAGAGATGCGTGAAGCCCAAGTGCATGGGTTCATCTTCACTGACCAACTCGGTACCAGGAGGCATGGGAGGTGAGAGAGGCATGGGTGGGATTGCAAAGCTCGGAGGCAAACATACAGGAGGCTTCCGCAAGCACTCCTTAAAAGAAAGTCTTTCTCTGAGTCTGGAGTCAATGAGGATGAGAAACGAGATCAAGCTCTCCAGCTCAGTGGGTATATCTCGGGCTGCTATCTCATCCTTGATGGAATCTGAGAGACCATGAGAAAAAGCAGCCATGAGGGCCTCATTGTTCCAAGCAACCTCTGCTGCCAGAGTATGGAACGGAACCAGACATACCTCTTATAGAGGTAATACTCAAGGCGGGTGCCTGCACAGAGACTGGCACAGCAGCAGGGACGGCCTGCAACTCAGGTTGTACCGGAGCAGCCACAGTGAGGGAATCCAGGTGAGCCGTGTGACTCAGGAATGTTTGTAATGCTATGGCAAACTGATACATGCGGTGATCTTGCTCATCCAATCTGGAAAATATATTACCAACAAGTGAATTGACTGTATCTTCTGAATTCATGGCCTTTGCCTACTGTCAGAAACCATGAAACAGACCGAGACAGAAGTACAGTAAAGTCACACTTGTTTATTAATAAAAAATAAAAAGGTAAATAAAGTAAGCGTAGTCAAAGCATAGCCAGAGTCCAGTAACTGGATCGGGTAGTCAGCCAAGCCAGAGTTCAGTAACCTGATCGGGTAATCAGCAAAGCCAGAGTTCAGTAACCAGATCGGGTAATCAGCCAGGCCAGAAGTCAGGGATCCAAGTAGAGGAACTGCAAGCAGGATAAGGAGCCTGAAGGGATGTCAGCAAACCAGTCTTTAAACAGGAACACAGGAGATGGTTTCTTGTGATGTGACCAAGGCGAAGGCAGAGATGAAGTGAGCTGGACGTCTTTAAGTAGGCGGGACTGACGAGCAGATCTACAACAGCTGGTTAACTGTGGAGAGAGAAGAGAGCTGGCAATTAGCCGACAGCTGAGCGGCCAGATCAGAGAAGGAAGGGCTGAGCTAGCCCTGACACGCTTCCCTGAAGACGTTCACTACGAAACGTACGTCGGAGTGGTACGTGGTCACATGTCCTATCACCCAACAACATCCGGATCCTTTGACTGCCCCCCTGTGTAAGCTGGAACGCACGCCAGCGTGGAGGAGACATGAAAGGCTTTTTCTGACTGCGAAGTCACCCTGACATGCAAGCAGCCCCAGTGTCGGGTAGGCACCCACCAATGTAAGCGGCCATTTGGCTTTTTAATTTGTTTACTTTTTTAATAAATGGTTTTACGCTATGGAGACTGTTTTTGTTTCCTATGTATCCTTATCCTATCTTGAATGAGCTTGACGGGAACGATCCATGCCTATAATACCAACCACAGTCCGGCCATCCATGTGAGCAGGCACAACCCTGCACAAGCGCTAGTGACTCTCTTTTTAACTAAAGGAGTCATTGGTATCTGGTAAGCAGATATCTACTACTTCGAGGTGTTTTCCTTTTCTTATTTTCCTTTGGTGATGGAAAACCTTTTGTTTACAGCAACAAGATTGGGATATTATTGAAAGATATCACTTCAACCACTTCAAATCACTTTTTTATGTGGACAATCAATCACTATATATTTTTTTCACTATTGTGGGCACTTCAATGTGTAATCTAATTATGATTTGTCATTATTATGTTTTTCATTTTTTTGGTAATGCAGGAGATTTATTTATTTAAAGCACTTGAATAGTATGGTATCTAGCGCCCCCTAGCTTTCTTACATTTCCATTTTTTTGGTAATGCAGGAGATTTATTTATTTATAGCACTTGAATAATATGGTATCTAGCGCCCCCTATCTTCCTTACATTCCTTTTTTTGATTATCTATTTTTTTGATTATTCAAAAATTGGGGAGCAGCTTACACTGATTGTTTATATATTTCCACAAATTTTCTTTATTGTTGGGAATGTTTTCTTACTAGATGTATCACCAGTATATGTAATTCATATATATTATCTGCTATCGACACCACTGGCGCGAAGGTTTTTACTATTTTCTACTGACACAGATGCTGCCAATAGGATGTGGAAGATGACAGCCCTGAGCAGCGAGGACTACAAAAGTTGAGAAATGGATTACTTAGGTGGCCGCCCTCTTCACCGCTCCTCTCTTGACCAACAGAAGCCTCAAAACTACATTTTCCATGACACTGTAACCTACCAGAGTCAGGAAAAGTGTTCCATAAACTTCGCTTTAAGGTAACCCTCAAGGGATTTCATCTTCTGTACTCTCTGTGGGGATGAGATGAGTGCTGAAACTTTCCCCTTATAACGGTGGTCAAGGAGGGTTGCCAACCGACAGTAATCCTTCTCCTTTATGGCACGTATTCTTGGGTCCTTTTGCAGGCTTTGAAGCATGAGGGAGCCCATGCACCACAAATTTGCAGAGCAGAATTCTCATGGTCACTGAGGAGTAGAGTATCTGAAACTACCTCCTTCCAGCCACGTACTACTCCCAAGGGTTCTGCGGATGGAAAACCATCTGTTACTGTTTGACATATGTCTTCCTCTGCTTCAATGCCTCAGAAACTGCCAGAATCCTCATCCTCCTCCTCTCTCTGCTCTTGTGTGTTCTGTGGCATAGCAACAATGGTGTCTGCATAAAGTGGGCCTTGAGAGGAAAGGAAGTCCTCCTCTTCCCCCTGCTACTCTGCCTCGAGTACCCTGTCCATAATGCCATGCAGAGTCTGCTCCACAGGAACACAACAGGAATTGTGTCACTGATGCATGTATTGTCATGGCTCACCATCTTTGTGCCCCTTTTAGATGGCGATTGTACAGTGCATGCATCCTTTATGAGCAGCCATTGGCGTAGGCAAAAAAGCTGAGCCAGCCTGAGCCTGTCGCTCGGGCCATACTGACGCAGGTACTCTTGATGGCCCTCTGCTGCATGTGCAATCACTGCAGCATTGTCAAAGTCAAGTTGCACCTGGTGGGCATGTCACAAATCAGGCAGTTTATGGACAGGTGGAATTCCTGCTGAATTTCAGTCATCTGAGCACTGGCTGTGTATGACCGCCTAAAATGGCTACACACTCTTCTGGCCTGCTTTAGTAGATCTTCCAACCCTGGGTACCTATTTAGGAAATGCTGCACCAAAAAATTGAGGCCATGTGCCAGGCATGGCACATGTGTCAACTTTCCCTGTCTAAGGGCGGACAGGAGGTTTGTGCCATTATCACACACCACCATTCCTGGCTTCAGCCGGCTAGGTGTGAACCACCTCTGGGCCTGTCCCTGCAGAGCTGCAAGAATCTCTGCTGCGGTGTGGTTCCTGTCCCCTAGACACACCAGCTGAAGCACTGCATGGCATCTTTTAGCCTGACTCATTGAATAGGCCCTTTGAATGCTTAGGGGTACTTGAGGGTCATAGGACAATTGAGCAGAGGAGGGCATGGAGGAGGAAGAGGTGGTAGAGCTGACAAATCTGGCATTACCACCAGCTGTATGAAGATGTGGGGACACAACAAGCTGCAGCACTGAGCCCTGTCCTGCATCCTTCTGATTTGCAAGCAGAGTTACCCACTATGCTGTGAACAAAATATATTGTCCCTGCCCATGCTTGCTGGACCATGTGTCAGCAGTATTGTGGACTTTGCGGCTGACTGCCTTGCCAAACGATGCCACAACATTGCCTTACACATGATGGTAGAGAGATGGAATGGCCTTACATAAAAAGAAATACCGACTGGGTACAGCACATTCTGCAAATTCACGGAAGGGGCAAAATCCACCAGGCAGTAAGGCAGAAGTTGTAGAGCCAGCAGATTTGACAAGCTTGCATTTAGATACTGGGCATATGGGTGGCAGGGACTGTATTTTTTTCCACTGCAGCAGATGGGGCAGAGAAATTTGCCATCTATAATCTACAGCTGATGGTGTGCTGATGGCTGATGTGCCTCACCCTAACTTTCCTCCTCTGCTCTACCTGACATTCAAGTCGAGACAGTGACCTCATCATCATCATAATTTCCTCCATCCTCATTACCACTGAAGACAACTTAGCAATACGCTGCAGCTGGGGGAACATGACTGCCAGTTTGTGTACCAGTGTTCTCCCCTTTTTGTAGGCTCATGTTTCTGCCTTCCTGTCACGTACCTAACGGCAGAGCCTGATATACAGGGAGCGGCCTCTCTTACTCCTCTGATTCGGGCACCCTGATAGAGCAGACAGGAGGCGCAGAAGTGCAGAGTCGCACAAGTGCCTGACGGGTCATCTTCCTGGAACTGGAAACAGCAGGGGGCACGGTGCTTGAGCAGGATTCTCCAGCTGGTGGAAGAGGCAGGTTAAGCAGACCGGGTCATACACTGGCGGGAACATCAGGAGCAGAAGCGGAGGCAGAAGCATAGTCAGGACACAGGCCGGGTCGGCAACGGGCTGGCAGCGTGGTAGTAGAAGGAGCAGGCAGGTGCGGAGGTCAGAACAAGCCGGGTCAGGTGCAGGCAGCAGGTAGTGGAGTCAAGGAAGCCGGGTCGGTAAACAGGTACAGGTATCAGAAGTAAGCAGGCAGGAACACACGGGAACTCTGTAGAACGGACAGCACTGGATGCAAGCACAGACCAAGTTTAAATAGCCTCTTGGTCATGTGCACACAGGTGCACCGAAGGTGTTCTGGCAGAGGCTGAGGTCACAGGTTGACTTCTTTGTCGGCCATCTTGAGTACTGGCTGGTCTTCTCTGACATTGCCCCCCCTAACGGGCAGCCTCCAGATGCCCAATCTGGCTACTTTGTCAGGATAAGGCCTCTTAAAGGTTTGGATCAGTTCTTGGGCATGAATGTTGGTTTCAGGGTCCCACGAGTTGTCTTCAGGACCGTAACCCCTCCACTTAATAAGGTATTGAACTTGACCTCTCCTTCTCCTGCAATCTAAAATGACCTCTATTTCAAATTCCTCTTTTACCACGGGTTCAGGTGGCTCTGTATTCCGATCCGGAAAAGAGTTAGGGATGGCTGGCTTTAGTAAGGCTATATGGAACACAGGGTGGATCCTGAAGGTCTCCGGTAATTCCAGTTCATAGGCGACATCATTAATCCGCCTCTTTACAGGGAAAGGTCACACGAATCTGGGGCCTAATTTCCTTGAGGGACAGGCTAATTTCAGGTTCGTTGTGGCTAGCCAGACTTGGTCCCCCGGGTTCAGGATCAACTCCCCTCTTCTCTTCTTGTCGAAGATCTGTTTATTGTAAGCCTGCGTCTTGGTCATCGTCTCTTGTAACAATTTGTTGTTGGAGTTAAAGAAATCCAAAGTTTCGAGTACAGCGGGTACAGGACATTCCAGAATGTTATTAAACAGAAAGGAAGGATGAAAACCATAGTTTGCGAAGAAAGGAGATTGTTTCCTGGCTGAGTGGGAAGAATTATTGTAGGCAAACTCGGCTAAGGGAAGTAGGGACACCCAATGGTCTTGTGAGAAGGAAGAAAAGCAGCGCAGATATTGTTCCAGTGTTTGGTTGGTCCTTTCTGTCTGACCGTTAGTTTGCGGGTGATTGGGGATTGAACTGTCATTTTCCTCAGCCTAAGATTCACACAAGGATCTCCAGAATCTGGAGGTAAACTGGACCCCTCTGTCTGAGACGATGTTTGCCGGAACCCCATGGAGTCTTATAACTTCTCTGATAGAAATCTGTGCAGTCTCTTGTGCAGAGGGAGTGCCTTTCATGGGAATGAAGTGGGCCATCTTGGATAATCGATCAACGATCACAAAAATAGTACTGTAGCCCTCGGATGGGGGCAGCTCCACAATGAAATCAATTGAGATCATTCTCCACTGTCTATTCGGGACAGGTAATGGCTTCAACAGACCCCAGGCCCTGGATTTGTTGTTCTTATTACGGATAAAAGTGGTACAAGATTCCACGTATTTCCTGCAGTCCTTCGCCACCCCCGGCCACTAGAAAGTTCGCTGCACAAGTTTAGAAGTCTTGCTGACCCTGAAGTGCCCTGCCAGCGCGTGATCATGGCACATACCCAAAGTGGCTGTTCGCAGATCTTCTGGCACAAAGATCTTATCCTTATACCAGAGTAGCCCCTCCCATGTCCGCAAGGTGGTCCCGGGTGGTGTAGAACTTCCCACAGAGGCTTGCTTGATCTGAGTCATTAAGTCCCCTTGTAGAAGAAGGAAATTCCCAGAGGACAGGATCGTATCCAGGGGAAAGACATCTTGAGATTTGCTGAACATGCGTGATAAAGCCAGATGCACTATGTTCTTGGATCCGGGTCTGTATGTCAGGTGAAAGGTAAATCTAGAAAAAAGTGCCCACCTGGCCTGACGGGGTCTCAATCTTCTTGCTGTCCTTAAATATTCTAGATTTTTGTGGTCTGTATAGATTAGGATTGGATGTGCAGCTCCCTCGAGAAGGTATCCCCATTCTTCTAGTGCTGCCTTAATCGCTAAAAGTTCAAGATCCCCGACGTCGTAATTCTTCTCCGCGCTAGACAATTTACGTGAGGAGAATATGACTGATTGCAACAGGGCCTTAGGACCCTGTCTTTGAGACAAGATAGCTCCAACCGCTATTTCCGAGGCATCCACTTCTAAGACATAAGGTAAGGCCGAGTTGGGGTGCTTCAAAACGGGTGCGGACATGAAAAAGTTCTTCAGCACCTCAAAGGCCGTCTGAGCCTCTGGAGACCAGCTGAATCTGGAACCCTGTTTGGCGAGTTGTGTAATGGGGGCAATGATTGCTGAAAACCCCCGGATAAATTTTCGGTAAAAGTTTGCAAAGCCTATGAAGCATTGAATGCCTTTCTTGTCACATGGGATAGGCCAGTCCAGGATAGCCGTGACCTTCTGGGGATCCATCTTGATGCCCTCGGTGGAAATGATCAGGCCCAGGAACTGGATACTCTGGCATTCAAACTCGCACTTCTCGGGTTTGGCGTACAATCCATGATGTCGAAGGCGAGTTAATACGCTTCTAACGTGTCTGCAGTGATGATCTAAGGAGGAAGAAAAGATTAGCATATCATCAAGGTATACAATAACGAATAAGTCCAGGAAGTTTCTGAGGACGTCATTAATGAAGTGCTGGAAAGTGGCCGGGGAGTTACAGAGTCCGAAGGCATCACGAGATATTCAAAATGCCCAAATCATGTGCGGAAGGCAGTCTTCCACTCGTCACCTTCTCAAATGCGCACCAAATTATAGGCGCCCCGAAGATCCAGTTTGGTAAATATGTTAGCGCTACCAGCTCGCTTTCAGACAAGGGGAAAATTCTCCCAAAAGGGACTTTGGCTCCGGGAAGTAGCTCTATAGGGCAGTTGTAAGACCGGTGAGGAGGGAGGATCTCTGCCCCTTTCTTGCTAAACACATCTAGAAAGTCATGGTAGGCTGGAGGCACAAGCTGACTGGTTTCAGAGTCCGTGTTCAGGCATAGCAAAGCGGGTACACCACAGGGGGTCTGTAAGCAGTACTGGGTACAGTAGGAAGAAACAAAGTTAATTCTTTCTTTAGACCAATCGATATGGGGGTTATGGACCCTCAGCCAAGGCATACCGAGGATGACCGGGAACAGAGGGGAAGCGATGGCGTCCAGACGCAGTAGTTCTTGGTGGTCCGGATTTAATAGTGGAGCCATCGGCCAAGTGAACCGAGAGCTTCTGTGCCTTAGGCTGCAAGGTGATGTGATGCTCGGCAGCAAAGGTCAAGTCCACAAAACAGCTGCAGGCTCCGGAGTCAATTATGGCGGTAGTCTGAATAGTCCTTCCTGGCAGCTGTAAAGAGATGAGAAAAGTAAGGTGAGCGGGATTGTTAAGCAAGCTTGGAGTCAGCGAGGCAGAAGTAGTGGAGAGAGACTTACGAGGTTTCACTGGGCAGGACCTCACGTAATGTCCGGATCCCCCACAGTACAGGCACAGGTTCTGCTGGCGATGGCGTTTTTGCTCTTTGGTGGAGAGAGAGGGATGCAGCAGGCTGAGCTGCATAGGTTCCGGAGCGTCAGGAGCCGAAGTGGCTGGAGCAGGTGGGGCTGGATTGAATGAACTGGGTGCCCGGGGTAACATCCATACCGGACGGGATGGAGCTGCCGCTCTCTCTAGTCTTCATTCTCTCAGCCGGCGATCGATCTGAATGGATAGATCAATCAGGGTTTCAAGAGTAGAGGGTACCCCTACCCGCGTTAGCTCGTCCTTGAGCGGTTCGGAGAGGCCTATGCGGAATTGGTAGCGTAGGGCGGCATCGTTCCAATTCGTGTCAAATGCCCATTGTCTAAATTCTGAGAGGTAATCTTCCACCGCCCTACGACCCTGTTGGAGTGCATGAAGGGCTACTTCTGCTGAAGCCATCTGCTGGGGATCTTCATACAGCTGGGCCATGGCACTGAAGAATGTAGTTAAGTCCGATAAACATTCGGCCTTCTGTTCCAGGATGCGGTGGGCCCAGGACTGTGGCTCGCCTTGCAGCAAGGAAATCACAAAGCCGACTTTTGTAGTTTCCAAAGAGAAGGTGTGGGGTTGAAGGGCGAAGTAAAGTTCACATGCATTCCGGAATGCTCTAAACTTGCTGCGTTCACCCATGAACCGGTCTGGGGTTAGTACCTTGGGCTCAGGTGGAAGCATAACCACTGCAGGAGCAGGAGAGAATCCTTGGGAGGAAGCGGATGCTAATGACGGTCCCTGAGGGGTGGCAGAGTCTGTAGGCGTCCCTCCAGCTGAGTGTAGCCCCGCTGTAAGTCCTTGACAGCTTGTGCCAGACCGGCCAGGTGCTGGCAAAGTTCATCCATGGGAGAGGGTCCCTGCGCAGGCTCAGACATGGCTGTTTGTTACTGTCACGTACCTGACGGTAGAGCCTGATTTGCAGGGAGCAGCCTCTCTTACTCCTGATTCCGGCCCCCTGATAGAGTAGACAAGAGGCACAGAAATGCAGAGTCGCACGAGTGCCTGATGGGTCGTCTTCCTGGAACTGGAAACAGCAGCAGGGGGCACGATGCTCGAGCAGGATTCTCCAGCTGGTGGAAGAGGCAGGTTAAGCAGACCAGGTCATACACTGGCGGGAACGTCAGGAGCAGAAGCGGATACAGAAGCGTAGTCAGGACACAGGCCGGGTCAGCAATGTGCTGGTAGCATGGTAGTAGAAGGAGCAGGCAGGTGCGGAGGTCAGAACAAGCCGGGTCAGGTGCAGGCAGCAGGTAGCGGAGTCAAGGCAAGCCGGGTCGGTAAACAGGTACAGGTATCAGAAGTAAGCAGGCAGGAACACACGGGAACGCTGTAGAATGGACAGCACTGGATGCAAGCACAGACCAAGTTTAAATAGCCTCTTGGTCATGTGCACACAGGTGCACCGAAGGTGTTCTGGCAGAGGCTGAGGTCACAGGTCGACTTCTCCGTCGGCCATCTTGAGTACTGGCTGGTCTTCCCTGACACTTCCTTAACCTCAGACTGAGTACAAACATATGAATCGAGTAATGGCTGTGTCCATCGTCAAGGCAGGTTTTACCACCCTGGCAGCTGCAGGGACTGTGCACTAGTCTCTGTTTGGGTGACGGAGGACGAGGACCGTTTAGTAAGCCAGTCCACCACCTCATCTACATGCTGTGGCTGGATAGAACGGGCAACATCACTAAACAGAGGGAATGATGCCCTGCCTGAGGACTGACCACGTCCACTTTTGCCTGTGGACATATATGCTGCTGGCCCCCTTACAGTGCCATGGAAATGTCTGCCTCTCCTTGCTGTCCTCCCAGAAAAGATGGGAGGAGTAGGGGGTGCTTATTTACAAAATGTAATAAAGATGTATAAATGTGTACGTGGATGCACTTTAATCAATGGAAAGTGGTGTTTGGTGCACTTTAATTTGAGTATTCACGACACAGGCACACTCCATGAATACAATATAATATTGCAGTAATGCACAGAAGTATATGGCGTTAAACTTGCAGTAACACACAGAACTATATAGCATTAAACTTGTAGTAACGTAATGAAATATATGGCGTTAAATATGCAGTAATGCAATAAAATATATGGCGTGAAAATTGCAGTAATGCAATGAAACATATGGTGTTAAATTTGCAGTAACGCACAAAACGATATGGCATAAACTTGCAATAACGCAATTAAATATATGGCATTAAACTTGCAGTAATGCACAGAACGATATGGCGTTAAACTTGCAGTAACGCAATGAAATATATGGCGTTAAACTTGCAGTAATGCAATAAAATATACAGCATTAAACTTGCAGTAATGCACAGCAATGTATATGGCGGTAAACTTGCAGTAAAGTACAGAACTATATGGCATTAAACTTGCAGTAACACAATGAAATATACAACGTTAAACTTGCAGTAATGCACAGAAAAAAAAACTGTTAAATGGTCACTACACTCACACTGACTGAGCTTTCCCTACATTCACACTAATGTAAAGATGAATGGTGGTCGCACTACACTCACAATGACTGAACTATCCCTACATTGACACTAATGTAAAGATGAATAGTCGCCCTACACTCACACTGAACTATCCCTAGATTCACACTAAACTGATATTCTACACTGACAATAGAATCAGAATAGCACACTATAGCACACTAATGCCTTGTACACACGATCGGACATTGATCGGACATTCCGACAACAAAATCCATGGATTTTTTTCTGACGGATGTTGGCTCAAACTTGTTTTGCATATACACGGTTGCACAAAGTTGTCGGAATTTCCGATCGCCAAGAACACAGTCACGTACAACGAGACTAGAAAAAGGGTGGTTCCAAACCAAGCGCGGCACCCTTTGGGCTCCTTTTGCTAATCTCGTGTTAGCAAAAGTTTGGTGAGAGACGATTCTCGTTTTTTCAGACTCGTGGTTTTCAGATCGTTTTCTGTTGTTCAGTTTGTGCTTGTGGGTTTGTATCTGGTCTTCAGTGTGTGCAGTGAGTACAATTGACTTGTCATTGTGTTCGTGTTTGTTACTGATTTTCAGGTCGCTCTTCACAGGCCTCTTCAGTGCATTCTGTTACTTCGTTCTGAGCAGCCGACTGTTTTCTAGCCATGTTGCGTATACATACTCCTCATAGAGTTCCTGCTGTGCGGGGGCTTGGTGTTGGGGTCCTCTGGGGATCATTCTGCCATCATCCAGGTCCTGCAGAAGGAGTATATTAAGGTAAGATATTTAACCTTTAACATCACATTTTATTGGATTTAATGTTTGATAATGTATTGCATTTCTTTCCTCATTCTCTAATTACCATGATTGTAATATGCTGTGAATGTCCCCTTTGTCCTCATACATGCTGTTTTTTTTTCAAAATTTTTTTGTCCTTCATACAGATTTGCCTTCGCTTACCTCCCCAGCATGCTCTCCTGGCCCTATATTCACCTCGTGTAGTCACTTAACAATGTATTTTGTCAGCTCCATTGTTGTGCTCTACCCCAAACACCCCCTAAAATGTGTAAAAATGGGATGTGTTTTAAATTCAGGCAGAGTGGCAGAGGCTTTTTTTTGGTGTCCCAAAATCATTTGGAACCCTCCCTCCCCCCAACTGCTAACTCAGCTGATAACAATCCTCTATCTGCTGACTTTGCCAAACCCATACACACTATACCCACCTCTTTAGTGGTCAGATTTATATATGAATTCCCCAAAGCATGTAGTGAAAGGGCCTGCCTGAATACTTTCATATGGTACTGTTTCAAGTTTTTGTATCCTATTATTATCTTGATAGGTAATAGCAGAATGTAAAAATGTGCTAAAATGTGTACAGTGTGTATTTATCTCTTTGTATTATGACACTTCTTACTTGTCCAGTGGGCTGCCAATAGTGTAAAGTGGTGGGACTTTCCTAACTGCGAAGGGGCAATTGATGGGATACACGTCCACATCGTCCCACCATCCAACTGTGATGTTGACAGTGGTGTCGGCTACTTAGGAGTTCTTGTATGTGGACGTAGGGAAGAATGGCCGGATGTCCAATAGTGGAGTCATCACCCAGACGGAGTTCTACAGGCGTCTCCAGAATGGCAGCTTAGACTTGCCACCTCCAGAAGACAATGTGGAAGGACTCCCATTCGTCTTCGTTGCTGATGAAGCGTTTGCGCTGGGGGACCATCTTATGCGGCCATTCCCTATGAGGACCCTCACCCTGGACCAGAGGGTTTTTAATTACCGGCTGCCCAGAGCCAGAAGAGTGGTGGAGAACACATTTGGAATCATAGCCAGCCTGTTCCGCCTATTTCTTACACCCATACACATGGCGGAGTATAAACTGAATCATATCATCCTGGCGTGCTGTGTTCTCCACAACTTAAGGCGAAATTCTGCCAACTATGCTGCCTCAGTTGGGCCTGAGGCCAGAATTCAAGTAAATGAACCAACCCTGATGGCGCTTGAAAGTGGCCGTCCTGGCTTTCCCCCCCTGAGTGCCCAAGAGGTCCGTCTTAGATACCATGATTACTTTGCGGGTAGGGGGGCCATCAATATGCCAGACAATGTCTGATACATTTTGAAAAAAAAATCATTTTAACTATAAAATCTTTGGTGACATTTACTGCTTGTGTTTCTTTTAGCTGACCCTGACAGAAATGTGGGGAGTCCTGAAAATGTTGTGATTGTGTAACCTTAAAAAGCCTTGTTGGGTGTTATTTACTAAAGGAAAATACACTATGCACTACAAGTGCACTTGAGCCTGCACTGAAACTGAAATTGTAGTGCAAAGTGGATTTGCCCTTAGGAACTAACCCCCATTGTCACTGAAAACACCAATTTTAGGAGCATTGAAACAATAATCCACACATTCTTGAGTATCAATCTTTTTAATACCAGCACAATCACATGTGCATTTCTAAAAGGTTTTTTAAAACAAACCAACATGTTTGTTGTATAACAATTTTTTCGGTCACATTTAATAAATATTGAAATGTCCATTTAAGGTAAAACAGGCATGTTTCAAACCAACAAGAAATACACAAATCTGGAACTTACAAAGTTCAACTTTTGTAGAAATTGAAGGCAATATCAGACATGAGTATTTAGAAACTCTGTTTGATATTGCGTTCAGATGGGGTGAAGTCACCCCTGGAAAAGCCAAATTTTAAATGCAAGATGCACACAAATTGCTGAATGTCAACATGTGCTAGCTGCCATCACGGGGGATCAAGGGACGTGTTTTGTTGGTGCAACCCCTTCCTCTCAGCTACTTTATTATTGAGAAAGGGGTTGCACCTCCAAAATGCCTACATTGATCTCCCGTGATGGCAGATATCATACTTTGACACACTGTGTGCATCTTCAAAATTTGGCTTTTCTATAAAATGGCAAATAATGTAAAACATTTTTACATTACAAATACCACAAAAAAGGAAGGGATTTGGAGGTGTTTTAAACTCTCCCTAAAACATCAATGATGTTCTTCATTTTGTTTTTAACATCTTGATGTTTTTCTGGATGTTTTCCAAGTCCCTATTACACCCCATGATCTCCCCGATAAGGATCTGTGCACTTTCACTGGTGAAATGACCTGGATCCACAACATCACGATCACCTAAAAATAGAGAAACAAAAACATACCATGTATTATAAATATGCTGGCATCCATCTCTTACCTGAGCCTGTGGTCGCAGACACTCACCTGTTGTGATGACTATTTCCACCACGTCTCCTTCCTCCTCCTGTTGGCTTTCTGGGATTTCACCTTCATGAGGTGGGGGGGTCTGTTGTCTCCTCTGATGAGTGTTGTCCGAGTCTTTTCTCCCCTATGTAAAAAAAAATAGGTATACTTAGCACACAGATATTTTATGGCAGAAATAGGAATATGAAACATTGCTTGGAAGTGGGGTACAATTGTCTGTTTTGGCAGAGTTCCAAGATGAAGAAATATTTTTTGCCTTTTTCAAGCTTGAATACTTACCTGTTTTGTCCAAGCTTCTCAGATGGAGACACCCCTATAGTATACATTGGAGCACCTGTGTGGGGCCCCTAATAAAAAGGGTGTTCTGGTGTCCCACACTAGTGCTCCAGTGTCCAGATGTGTAAACAGCTGTTGAGTGTCCTCTCCTTACACAGGACTCCAAAATTATTTTAAGAAAAGTAGGCCCGAAAAAATGTATTCAAATGCATATGGCCAAAACAATGGGATTTTCTATGCTGAACGAACAATGTTTCATATGAACGAACAATGTGCCCATGAACATGAAAGTTGCCATTTTAAACTGTACAACAGTAAAGAAAAGCACATGGAGCAGAATGAACGTTAGAAGAATTAAGAATAGGAACACAGGACAACTACTTACTTTTTTACAGCACTCTCCTGATCCTTCTGTACTGATCGTGCTCCCTTAATTTGAGGTCCAACCACTGCTTCCTGAGCTGATCCTTGGATCGTCGTACACCCAAATTCTTCTGCACACTTTTGACCACTTTCACCATTATCTTGGCCTTTCTGACATTGGGGTTGGGGTAAGGTCCATACTTCCCGTCATAGTCGGCCCTCTTCAGGATGTCGACCATTTGCATCATTTCCCCAAAGGACATATTTGAGGCCTTAAATCCTCTCTTCTGGGATCGGGACGTTTTTGGCTCCGGGCTTTCCTCCTCCTCTTCGTTGCTGTAATTAGCACACACCTGCTGTGTCTCTGCCATGTGCTCTTCCAACACAGCGCCGAACGAGAAGGGGCAGGGAATAGACTAGAAAGAACGTCAGGGGCGGGTGGAGTTTCATGCATGCGCAGTGTATATAAAGCGAAACACGCGTGCGTAGTACATACGATCTGTGAGCGGAGGAAGGAGTAGCGGAGGTGCCGATCGTAATAACGAAGGTAAGATTTAAATTTGGGCCTATACTGCTTCTAGATTGAGGCCTGTATTTGGACAAGTTTAGAAGACTTTAGGCTGACATTAGGGTTTGTCTGGTGTTGTGTCTTGCAGTGAAAATGGATCTAGTTAATGATCAGGACTTTATGCCATTCTTCATATGTTCAGGGAGCTTCCTTGTCTGTGGCAGGTAAACCACCCCGAATATAAGAACCAAACAATAAGGAAGGCAGTGCTGGATAATTTGCTGAAAATTGTGAAGCCGGCAATCCCCATGGCAGACATCACCTATTTGAAAATGCTAATTGGTGGCATGAGGAGCACTTATCTAAAGAAGCACAAGAAGGTCCAGGATTCCCAGAGATCAGGAGCTGCAGATGACATTTATGTCCCCAGGCTGTGGTACTATGACAGGCTGCATTTTCTGGCAGGTCAGACTGAACCCAGGCCAGCACTTTCCAGTCTTCCTTCCACGCTTTCTTTCCCCCCCAGCTGAGGCTTCTGACGCCCAACCTGGGCCTTCCAGGCAGCAACATGTGAAGGAGCCCAGCTTGAGCCAGGTATAGCATTCTTCTAAATACTTATGGTTGTCCAATTAATGATGTTAAATAGATGTTAGTTTGGAGTACTAATTTATGATTGTGATTTAGGAACCAAAAACTAAAACGATGTCCCTTTTTCATACACAGGGAAGTCTCAGCCAGGAGGTGGCCGGGCCAAGCAGGCTGCCCGATACCCAGGTCCCTCCCCTCTGCCTTCAAAGAAAAAGTGGCAGGAAGAGGAGTAATCTGGAGGAGGCAGCAATAGGCCTATTTTGGAAGGCTACTGAGGCCCTCAGAACACCCCACAGTGTGGAAGATGATTTTGCAGAGCTAACTGCATGCAAAATGATGCAGATGGAGGAGGGCCAATGACTTATGTGAGTTTGTAATTTTGGAAGCTCTAAATAAGGGGTTGAGGGGCCAACTCACATGTGAAACCCACATTTGTCAGCTCACCCATGGTCCTCCTCCTCCAGGTCCTCCTCCTCCTCCTCCTCCTCCTCCTCCTCCAGGTCCTACTCCTCCTCCTCCTCCAGGTCCTACTCCTCCTCCTGCCACACTTCCAACACCAGAGCCACAGCCAGGAAGGAAGCATGTAAGGAAGACCAGAGAGTGATGACCTGGGTTCAGTCTGGTCTGGCCAAAGATGCAGGCTCTTGTATGACCACAGCCTGGGAACATACATGTCATCTGCTGCTTTCATGATCTCTTGGACTTCTGGACCAGACTGCACTCCCTTATATATGGACTCCTCAGGCCACCAATTTTGCTGTAAAATAATTGATGTCTGCCCTGGGGGCCAAAGGCTTCACCAATTTCTGCCGTTTCTCCAGCATTGCCTTCCTCTTTGTTTGGTTCTGAGCACTTAATTAAGGAATTTTTGTTTCAATTATACTCGCCTATGTGTGTTTTCCTTCAAAAAGGGCAGTTTGTTTGTGAGGAGTAGGGATGAGCTTCGAGTTCGAGTCGAACTCATGTTCGACTCGAACATTGGCTGTTCGCAAGTTCGCCGAACAGCGAACAATTTGGGGTGTTCGCGGCAAATTCGAATGCAGCGGAACACCCTTTAAAAGTCTATGGGAGAAATCAAAAGTGCTAATTTTAAAGGCTTATATGCATGGTATTGTCATAAAAAGTGTTTGGGGACCTGGGTCCTGCCCCAGGGGACATGGATCAATGCAAAAAAAAGTTTTAAAAACGGCCGTTTTTTCAGGAGCAGTGATTTTAATAATGCTTAAAGTCAAACAATAAAAGTGTAATATTCCTTTAAATTTCATAGCTGGGGGGTGTCTATAGTATGCCTGTAAAGGGGCGCATGTTTCCTGTGTTTAGAACAGTCTGACAGCAAAATGACATTTGGAAGGAAAAAACCCATTTAAAACTACTCGCGGCTATTGCATTGCCGACAATACACATAGAAGTTCATTGATGAAAACGGCATGGGAATTCCCCACAGGGGAACCCCGAACCAACATTAAAAAAAAAAAAAAGACGTGCGAGTCTCCCTAAATTCCATACCAGGCCCTTCAGGTCTGGTATGGATATTAAGGGGAACCCCGGCCAAAATTTAAAAAAAAAAATGACGTGGGGTTCCCCCTAAATTCCATACCAGACCCTTCAGATCTGGTATGGATTTTAAGGGGAACCCTACGCCAAAAAACAAAAAATAAAAACGGCGTGGGGTCCCCCCAAAAATCCATACCAGACCCTTATCCGAGAATGCAACCTGGCAGGCCGCAGGAAAAGAGGGGGGGACGAGAGTGCGCCCCCCCTCCTGAACCGTACCAGGCCACATGCCCTCAACATTGGGAGGGTGCTTTGGGGTAGCCCCCCAAAACACCTTGTCCCCATGTTGATGAGGACAAGGGCCTCATCCCCACAACCCTGGCCGGTGGTTGTGGGGGTCTGCGGGCAGGGGGCTTATCGGAATATGGAAGACCCCTTTAACAAGGTGACCCCCAGATCCCGGCCCCCCCCTGTGTGAAATGGTAAGGGGATACTTACCCCTACCATTTCACTAAAAAACTGTCAAAAATGTTAAAAATGACAAGAGACAGTTTTTGACAATTCCTTTATTTAAATGCTTCTTCTTTCTTCTATCTTCCTTCATCTTCTTCTTCTTCTGGTTCTTCTGGTTCTTCCCCCGGCGTTCTTGTCCAGCATCTCCTCCACGGCGTCTTATATCTTCTTCTCCTCGGGCCGCTCCGCACCCATGGCATGGGGGGAGGCTCCCGCTCTTCTCTTCTCTTCTTCATGTTCTTCTCTTCTTCCTTCTTCTCTTTTTCTCTTCTTCTCTTCATTTTCTTCTCTGGGCCGCTCCGCACCCATGCTGGCATGGAGGGAGGCTCCCGCTGTGTGACAGCGTCTCCTCGTCTGACGGTTCTTAAATAACGGGGGGCGGGGAGACGCCGTCACACAGCGGGAGCCTCCCTCCATGCCAGCATGGATGCGGAGCGGCCCGGAGAAGAAAATGAAGAAGAGAAGAAGAGAAGAAGAGAAGAAGAGAAGGAAGAAGAGAAGAAAACGAAGAGAAGAGCGGGAGCCTCCCCCCATGCCATGGGTGCGGAGCGGCCCGAGGAGAAGAAGATAGAAGACTAGAAGACGCCACGGAGGAGATGCTGGACGAGAACGCCGGAGGAAGAACCAGAAGAGCCAGAAGAACCAGAAGAAGAAGATGAAGGAAGATAGAAGAAAGAAGAAGCATTTAAATAAAGGAATTGTCAAAAACTGTCTCTTGTAATTTTTAAAATTTTTGACAGTTTTTTAGTGAAATAGTAGGGGTAAGTACCCCCTTACCATTTCACACGGGGGGGCGGGATCTGGGGGTCCCCTTGTTAAAGGGGTCTTCCAGATTCCGATAAGCCCCTCGCCCGCAGACCCCCACAACCACCGGCCAGGGTTGTGGGGATGAGGCCCTTGTCCTCATCAACATGGGGACAAGGTGTTTTGGGGGGCTACCCCAAAGCACCCTCCCAATGTTGAGGGCATGTGGTCTGGTACGGTTCAGGAGGGGGGCTGCTCTCTCGTTCCCCCCTCTTTTCCTGCGGCCTGCCAGGTTGCGTGCTCTGGTATGGATTTTTGGGGGGACCCCACGCCGTTTTTTTGGGGTTTTTTGGCGCGGGGTTCCTCTTAAAATCCATACCAGAGCTGAAGGGCCTGGTATGGAATTTAGGGGGACCCCCCACGTCATTTTTTTTTTTTATTTTGGTTCGGGGTTTCCCTGTGGGGAATTCCCATGCCGTTTTTATCAATGAACTTCTATGTGTATTGTCGGCAATGCAATAGCCGCAAGTAGTTTTAAATGGGTTTTTTCCTTCGAAATGTCATTTTGCTGTCAGACTGTTCTAAACACAGGAAACATGCGCCCCTTTACAGGCATACTATAGACACCCCCCAGCTACGAAATTTAAAGGGATATTACACTTTTATTGTTTGACTTTAAGCATTATTAAAATCACTGCTCCTGAAAAAACGGCCGTTTTTAAAACTTTTTTTTGCATTGATCCATGTCCCCTGGGGCAGGACCCAGGTCCCCAAACACTTTTTATGACAATAACTTGCATATAAGCCTTTAAAATTAGCACTTTTGATTATTCATGTTCGTGTCCCATAGACTTTAACGGCGTTCGCACAAACTTTTTTCCTGTTCGCATGTTCTGGTGCGAACCGAACAGGGGGGTGTTCGGCTCATCCCTAGTGAGGAGGAAGGTACATTTCAAAAATACAATGTGAAATTAACAAGAGACACCAACACCAAGCAATCTCCTTGAGATTAAATAATACAAGATAATAATGGGATTGTGGTAACTTGACACACAAAACACACCCAAAAATATTCGAGTAAAATAAAAATAATATAATAAAAACATGATCAGGCTTGAAAAAAATACAAACCCAAAAAAAAAACATATATATCTTTTTTGTCAGATGTGACAAATCAAAATATATTGATGAAATCACGATAAATAATAAAGAAGTTTGTGAGAAGTCTGTGTGAATATGAGCAGCAAAACAACTTAATTCTTCAAGCATTATAAAGAAGAACAGACTGCGCTGCATTAAACAATTTTAAACATTGCAGCCTGACGAAAGTGCTATATCCATTCTGAATGCCAATTTTACCAGACCGAGCTGTTCCGTCTCAGAATTTCTTCTGAGCATGCTTGGCACTTTGTGCGTCGGAATTGTCCACACACGGTCGGAATTGATGCGATCGGATTTGGTTGTCGGAAAATTTTATAGCCTGCTCTCAAACTTTGTGTGTCGGAAAATCCGATGGAAAAAGTCCGATGGAGCCCACACACGGTCAGAATTTCCGACAACAAGCTCCGATTGGACATTTTCCGTGCCCCATACACACGGTCGGATTTTCCAATGGGAAATATTCGATGGGAGCTTTTTGTCAGAAATTCTGACCATGTGTAGGCTTCATCTGACATTTTCCAGAATTTCCATTGCACAAAATTTGAGATCTGGTTCTCAAATTTTCCGACAACAAAATCCGTTGTCGGAAATTCCGATCGTGTGTACACAATTCTGACGCACAAAGTTCCACGCATGCTCGGAATCAAGTAGAAGAGCCGCACTGGCTATTGAACTTCATTTTTCTCGGCTCGTCCTATGTGTGGTACATCACCGCGTTCTTGACATTCGGAATTTCTGAGCAACTTTGTGTGACTGTGTATGCAAGACAAGTTTGAGCTAACATCCATCCGAAAAAAAAAACATGCATTTTGTTGTCAGAATGTGCGATCGTGTGTACAAGGCATAACTGTCTAATAGCACTGAACAAAGCCCTGTTCTTTCTCTCTCCACACCACAATTACACTACAAATGGCCGCTATATAAAGAATACTTTTATAGTGTGGGGAGGGATTTAAAGCATTGAGCCATGATTTGATACAGTCATCATGACAGCATCCAATCATGGCTCTGACAGTGCTCTGTGCCCTGATTTGGTGAAGCTTTCATTTCTCCAGCCAATCAGAGCTTTCAATGCACTGTGTGGTCATTTGGTGGGCCAAAGAAATGGTCAAAAAACATTTTAATTTGGTTGTTTGGAGAACTTCCGAACAGCCAATGTTCGACCTGAACTCATGCTCGGTCCGAACTGTTCGCCCATCCTTAACTGAGCCCCTCCACTTCCAGAACATTCCCAGAAATTTTATTGGCCCATTCCTACCTGCTCACAGGTGAGCAGGAATATTTAAAGGGCCAGCATCCCCGATTGCATTGCATTTAAATGCAATGCCAATGCTCTAACTAACAGGGGGAAAAGGAGGAGGCAACCCCATGAAGGTGCTCCCAAATGAATTGTGCCCACCTTTTACATGGAATTGCACTCTGCACCATTTTTCCCAGCTTCAAACACAATATAACCCATTAACCATTTCCTGATTGGCGCATGCCGATGTACGTCGGCAGAATGGCATGTGTGGGCAAATGGGCATTGCGTCCCACCATGCCCGCGGCGGTCAGATTTTATCTCTCCTCGTGGAATCTTTTCGATTCCAGTGAGAGGAGAGATAACATCTAACCGTGAGTTGCACCAACTACTACACTACACTAACACCAGTACACACAGGTACATTTGCCAACCCCCGATCAGCCCCCAATCGCCCCCCCAGATAACTCCTTCACTCCCTGTCACTGTCACCAATTGCAGTTTTCAGATTTTTCAGTGATCACTGCATTGGTGTAATTTGTGACTAAAATAAGTGTTAGGGCAGTTAGTAGTATGCCCCGTTAGGTCTAGGTTACCCCTCTAAACCCCCCTAATAAAGATTTAACCCCTTGATCACCCCCCAGTTAACCCTCTTACCCCCTGTCACAAATCGATCGCCGTATTTGTGTCACTGGTGACGCTAGTTAGCCAGTTAGTTGATTAGTTTCACCGTCAGGTTTTTAGAGCATCAGGTACCCCCCTATATTACCTAATAAAGGTTTTAACCCCCTGATTGCCCCCTAGTTAACCCTTTCACCCCCTGTCACCAGCGATCACAGAATTAGTGTTACAGGTGACACTGGTTTGTTTTTTATAGCATCAGGGCACCCGCCGTATATTACCCAATAAAGGTTTAACCCCCTGATCACCAGGCGGGTGATATCAGTTTCAGGTTTTTGCATCAGTCAGGGTCTGCGTCACCCCTGGCAGCATCAGATTAGTGCCAGTAGTGCCAACACCCACGCACGCACCATACACCGCCCTTAGTAGTATAGTGTCTGAATGGATCGATATCTGATCTGATCAGATCTATACTAGCATCCCCAGCAGTTTAGGGTTCCCAATAATGCAGTGTTAGCACCTGCGTTTAGCCCCTCCGCCCAGCCCAGCCCACCCAAGTGCAGTATCAATCGATCACTGTCACTTGCAAAAACACAACACATATAAATGTAGCATTCACAGAGTCAGATCTGATCCCTGCAAGTGCGAACAGTTTTTTGGTAGCGTTTGAATCAGTTGCTGACAGTCAGGAGCTATTTTTCCTGTGAGTCTCACTAGTGTACTAGTAAATTTAGAGACCAAAATGTCAAATCGAAGGTACACTATTGAAGAGGCCTACACGTTTCTAAGCATGACAGACAGTGAAGAGGAAGTCACTCATCTGTCAGATTCAGGCTCAGAATACAATCCTGTAGACTGCAGTGGGACCCTGACAGATAGCTCTGACGACGGAGTTGTGGTCCCTGCCAAAGTCAGGCGTACCCGACCCGGTTCTTCTGCTGTTGTTGTGGTGCAAGAACTGCAGGGCTCTCGTATGGAGCAGAGAGCCAGTACTAGTGCTGCTCATCCTTCTGGTGAACTGGCAAGCACCAGCGCAGTGCAGTGCAGTAACACACGTTGACATGGCGAGTCCCATAAGTGCAGTTCAAGCTGGTGAGGTGGCTAGCACAACTAGTGTCCCACAGCCACCAAGAAGACGAAGACCCATCGAGGCCATAGTGCCCTTACTGATGCATTTGTCAATCCTAATTGGGAGCCCACCACTTCTGCAGCACTCGTACTTCCCCCATTCATTGGCCAACCTGGAATTCAGGTGGAAACAGTTGATTTTACATCACTTGATTTTTATTCGCTTTTTTTCACGGAAGATCTCTATAGATCTATTGTGGACCAAAGCAATTTGTATGCTAGTCAATTCATCATCACTAATCCCCATTTGACCTTTGCCAGAAATTGGAAACCTATTACAGTTTCCAAATTTAAGACCTTTCTGGGCCCTCCTCATGGGCATAACTAAAATGTGTGAGTTGCGGTCATATTGGTCCACTGATCCAATTCACCATATGCCCGTGTTCTCTGTCTCCACGATCTGGCACGATACAAGCAGATCTTGCGGTTCATGCACTTCAATGACAATGAACTCTGTCATCCTCGGGGTGACCCTGGATATGACCAGCTCTACAAAATTCGGCTCCTTGTAAACCACTTCAACAAACTATCAAGTTGTCTGCATTGATGAGTCCCTGATTAAGTTTCCTGGCCGCTTGTCTTTCAAACACTATCTTCTCAGCAAGCGTGCCAGATATGGGGTCAAGATGTATAAGCTCTGTGACAGGGCCACAGGCTATACATATAGTTTTATGGTTTACGAGGGAAGAGATAGTCACGTAGAGCCAGAGAGCTGCCCAGATTACATAGGGAGAGCTGGTAAGATTGTGTGGGAATTGGTGTCACCCTTATTCGGAAAGGGATATCACTTGTATGTTGGCAATTATTACATGAGCGTGCCACTTTTTAGTCACTTGTTTGATCATGGAATTGGCGCATGAGGCACCATGCGATCTAGTCGCCGGGGCTTACCCCAGCAGCTTGTAGAGTCCTGCCTTAGGCTGGGGGAGAGTGTAATAAAAGTGTAATAATTTACTCGCTGTGAAGTGGAGGGATAATCAGAATCTTTTTGTTCTGTCCTCCCTTCACGCAGACAGGAAGCTCCAAATTCTTACAGCGACTGGTGTAGTGAAGAAACCCCTCTGTGTCCACGAATATAACCTTAATATGGGAGGGGTGGACCTCAACGACAAGTTGTTGGTGCCGTACCCAGTTGCCCGTAAGGTCAGACTCCGGTACAAAAAAGTGTCTGTATACTTATTTCAGTTGGCTCTACTGAATGCTTATGTGCTATACAAAGCTTCAGGTTGAACTGTATCCTTCCTTAAATTCCAGGAAGAGATCATCACAGCCCTTCTGTTTCCAGATGGTGCTGTGGCCCAACTTCCCAATCCAAATACAGTAAGCATGAGAGGCATTTTCCATGTCCTCCCTGGTACCCCTACCCAATGAGCCCCTCAAAGAAAATGTCTGTAGAAAGCACGGATATAGGCGTGACACCCGCTATTATTGTCCCTCCTGTCCTGACCATCCTGGTCTTTGCATTGGTGAATGTTTTGAATGCTACCACACACTAGTGGAGTATTAGCGTAGGGTACATTACTGCACAGACTAGGACACACACACACATACATATACACACACATTTATATATATATATATATATATATATATATATATATATATATATATATATATATATATATATATATATATATATATATATATATATATATATATATATATATATATATATATATATATATTTTTTTTTTTTTTTTTTTTTTTTCTTTTTTATTTATTTATTTATTTTATTTTATTTTTTTATTTAAAAACAAAAATAGTAGTTGTTTTATTGTTCTCTCTCTCGCTGTAGAAGGTGATTTCACCATCACAGTTAAAAAAAAAATAAGAGCATATATGCTGAAGCATGGGGGCAGGGGTGGAGGGGCGATTTTCCCCTAACATTAGGGGCAGATTGCCCCCATGCTTTGGCATATATTTTTTAGGCACAGATTGCTTTAAAAATGTTTTATTGTTACTATGTTTTATTGTAATTGTTTTGCAGGTATGATAAGTCTTATGCCCCGTACACACGGTCGGACTTTGTTCGGACATTCCGACAACAAAATCCTAGGATTTTTTCCGACGGATATTGGCTCAAACTTGTCTTGCATACACACGGTCACACAAAGTTGTTGGAAAATCCGATCGTTCTAAACGCGGTGACCTAAAACACGTACGTCAGGACTATAAACGGGGCAGTGGCCAATAGCTTTCATCTCTTTATTTATTCTGAGCATGCGTGGCACTTTGTCCGTCGGATTTGTGTACACACGATCGGAATTTCCGACAACGGATTTTGTTGTCGGAAAATTTTATATCCTGCTCTCAAACTTTGTGTGTCGGAAAATCCAATGGAAAATGTGTGATGGAGCCTACACACGGTCAGAATTTCCGACAACAAGGTCCTATCACACATTTTCCATCAGAAAATCCGACCGTGTGTACAGGGCATAACTGTTATGCCCCGTACACACGGTCGGATTTTCAGATGGAAAATGTCCGATCGGAGCGTGTTGTCGGAAATTCTGACCGTGTGTTGGCTCCATCGGACATTTTCCATCGGATTTTCCGAAACACAAAGTTAGAGAGCAGGATATAAAATTTTAAATTCCGATCGTGTGTACACAAATCCGACAGACAAAGTGCCACGCATGCTCAGAATAAATTCCAAGACGGAACAGCTCGTTCTGGTAAACTTAGCGTTCGCAATGGATACAGCACTTTCGTCACGCTGCAGTGTTAAAAATGATTTAATACAGCGCACTCTCTTCTTCTTTATAATGTGACAAGAATTAAGTAGTTTTGCTGCTCATATTCACACACACTTCTCACAAAGTTTTATTTTTGTTTTTTTATTGGTATTCCCTGAATATATTGTTATTAGTTGTCACATCTGACATAATTTTTTTTTTTTATTTAATTTTTTGGGGGATTTTAAGGCTTTTTTTTTTTTTATTTAATGTTTGTATTTTTTTCAAAGGCTGATCTTTGTTCAATGTTATTTTTATTTTTACTCCAGAATATTTTTGTGTGTGTTTTGTGTGTCAAGTTACCCCAACACCATTGATATCTTTTATTATTTAATCTCAAGGAGATTGTTTGTTGTTGGTGTCCCTTGTTCATTTCACATTGTATATTTGAAATGTACCTGAATCCTCACAAACAAACTGTCATTTTTGAAGTAAAACACATAGGAGAGTATAATTCAAAACAAAAATCCTTTATTAAGGTATCAGAACCAAACAAAGAGGAAGGCAACACTGGATCAACAGGAGAAATTAGCGAAGCCTGGGACCCCCACGGCAGACATCAATTCTTGAACATCAAAATTGGTGGCCTGAGGAGTCCATATGTAAGGAGGGCAGTCTGGTCCAGAATTCGCAGAGATCCGGATAGCAGCAGATGACATGTGTGTCCCCAGGCTGTGGTACCACAAGAGGCTGCATCTTTTGGCCGACCAGACTGGATCCAGGGTCCTCACTTTCTGGTCTTCCTTCCACGCTTCCTTCCAGGCTGTGGCTGTGCAGCTAGAGATGTGGCAGGAGGAGGAGTAGGACCTGGAGGAGGACTGGGAGGACCTGGAGGAGAGGGAGGACGAGGAGGAGGACCTGCAGGAGGAGGACCATCGCAAAGGTGTGTCTGAGCTGTAATTTGGCCCCTCATACCTTTGTTAAGAGCCTCCAATATGAGCGACTCACACATGGCTTGTTGGCCCTCCTCCATCCTCTGCATTTTATAGGCAATGGTGGCAGCAATGTCCTCCTCCACGGTCTGTTGTGCTCCCAGGACCTCTGTAGCCCTCCAAAAGAGTCCTCTGGCAGCCTCCTCTAGGGCACTCCTCCTACTGCCACTTTCTCTTTTCAGGGGGGGTGGAGGGACCTGCAAATCAACCAGCCGGCTCGGCCCGGCCACCTCCTGGCTGAGACTTCCCTGTGTATGAAAAAGGGACATGGTTGTAATGTTTTGCATCATCAATCACAATCCTAAATTAGTACTCCCAACTAACATCTAGTTAACATCATTGATTGGACAAGCAGAAATATTTAGAGGAATGCTATACCTGGCTCAATCTGGGCTCCTCCACATGTGGCCTGGAAGGCCCAGGTTGGGCGTCAGAAGCCTCAGCCGGGGGGGAAGGAAGCGTGGAAGGAAGACTGGAGAGGGATTGCCTGGGTTCAGTCTGGTCTGCCAGAAAATGCAGCCTGTCATAGTACCACATCCTGGGGACATAGATGTCATCTGCTGCTCCGGATCTCTGTGAATCCAGGACCTTCTTGCGCTCCCTTAGATATGTGCTCCTCAGGCCACCAATTAATATCTTTAAATAGGTGATGTCTGCCGTGGGGATCACCTGCTTCACAATTTCACACCTTTGCACCAGTGCTGCCTTCCTCTTTGCTTGGTTCTTGAAATGGGGGTGTTTAATCTCCCACAGACAGGGCAGCTCCCTTAACATATCAATCAATAGTGACATGAAGTCATTGTCTTTCACTAGCATATCCATGTTCACTGCAAGACACAACACAAGACAAAGCCTAATGTCAGACAAAACTCTCCTAATCTTGTTACAATATAGGCCCCAATGTAGAAGCAGTATAGGCACAAGTTTGTCTCTTACCTTCGTTCTTATGATCGGCGCGTCCAATGCTCCTTCCTCCGCTCACAGATCGTACGTAATACGCACGTGTGTTACGCTTTCTATACACTGCGCAAGCGTGTAACTCCGCCCGCCCCTGACGTTCTTTCTATTCTATTCCCCGCCCCTTTTCGTTCGGCGCAGTGGGGGAAGAGCACATGGCAGAGTCACAGCAGGTGCGTGATAATTGCAGGAACGAGGAGGAGGAGGAGGAAAGCCCGGATCCGGACACGTCCCGATCCAGAAGGAGACGTTTTAAGGCCACAAATATGTCCTTTGGGGAGATGTTGGAGATGGTCGACATCATGAAGAAGTCCGACTATGACAGAAAGTATGGGCCTTACCCCAACCCCAATATCAGAAAGGCCAAGATCATGGCGAAAGTGGTCAAAAGTATTCACAAGAATTTCAGGGTACGAAGATCGAAAGATCAGCTCAGGAAACGGTCGGACCTGAAATTAAGAGAGCCAGAGCAGTACCGAAAGATCCGGAGAGTGCTGCAAAAAAGTAAGTAGTTGTGCTGTGTTCCTATTCTTTCTGTCTTTATTCCGTTCGTGCTGCTCCATATGGTTTTCTTAATTGTAACGTTTAAAAGGGCAACTTTAATGTTCATGGGCCCATTATTCGTTCGTATCAAACATTTTTCTTTCGGCCTCTAAAACACCATTGTTTAGGCCATATGCATTTTCCCACATTTTTTTTTGGGCCTACTTGGATGCCAAATATTTGTTTGTGTAGATGGGTTTGTTACTCGAATGAAATGCAAACTAGATTGTGTGTAAGGAGAGGACACTGAGCAGCTGTTTTCACATCTGGACACTGGAGCACTAGTGTGGGACACAAGAACACCATTTTTATTAGGGGGCCACACAGGTGCTCCAGTGTATACTATAGGGATGTCTCCATCTGTGAAGCTTGTACCAAACAGGTAAAGTATTGCAGCTTGACAAAGGGCAAGAAAAAATAATACATCTTGGAACTCGGCTAAAATAGACAATTGTACCCCACTTCCAAGCAATGTTTCCTATTTCTAGTTCTGCCATCAAATATCTGTGTGCTAATTATAACATTTTTGTTTTACATAGGGGAGAAAAGACTCGGAGGACACCCCTCATCCGAGGAGACCACAGACCCCCCACCTATGGAAGAAGGTGAAATACCACCAACACAAGCTGAGCAGGAGGAAGAAGAAGATGTGGTGGAAATTGGCACCACAACAGGTGAGTGTCTGTGACCACAGACTCAGGTAAGAAATGGATGGTGGCAGATTTTTGATACCTGTTTTTGTTTTGTTTCTCTCTTTTTAGGTGATCGTGATCCAGATCCTTTCACATCATAAAGTGCCCAGATCCTGATCAGGGAGATCATGGGGTGTAATGTCGAATTGCAAAACATACAGCAAAAAATCAATGATGTGATTAAAAAAAATAATAACATCATTGATGTTTTGGGGCGAATTTAAAACCCCACAAAATCACTTTTTGGATTGTGGTCCAATCTTTTAAATATTTTTGCAATGTTTTGAAAAGCCAAATTTGGAGGATGCACACAGTGTACCAACATGTGCTATCTGCCATCACGGGAGATCAATGGACGCGTTTTGGGGGTGCAACCCCTTCCTCAATTATAAAGTAGCGGTGAGGAAGGGCTTGCTCCCCCAAAACACGTCCCTTGATCCCCCGTGATGGCAGATAGCACATGTTGACATTCGTAAATTGGTGTGCATCTTCCAAATTTGGCTTTTCCAGGGGTGATTCCCCCCCATCTGAACGCTATATCAAACCCAGTTCCTAAATACTGATGTCTGATATTGCCTTCAGGTTTTACCTAATGTGAACTTTGTAAGTTCAAGTTTTTTGCCTTTCTTGTTGGTTTTACACAGGCCTGTTTTATCTTAAATGGACATTTCGATTTTTGATAATGCTACTCCAAAAATTGTTATACAACAAACATGTTGGTTTGTTTTCAAAACCTTTGGTAAATGCACATGTGATTGTGCAGGTATAAAAAAGTTGGTTACTCAAGAATGTGTGGATTATTGTCTCAACACTACAACACTTTTGGGGTGATGTAATTGCTGTTTTCTGCGAAAATGGGGGTTATTTCCTAAGGGCAAATCCACTTTGCACTACAAGTGCAGGTTCAGTGCAGTTGCAAGTGCACTTGTAGTGAAATGTGTTTTTGCATTTAGTAAATAACAGCCAACAGTGCTTTGTATAATAAGGTTACACAATCACGACATTTTCTGGACTCAACACATTTCTGTCAGGGTCAGCTAAAACAAACACAAGCAGTAAATGTCCACAAAGAATTTCTTTTTTTTTTTTATTATAAAAAGGCTTCAAAGATTTGCTGGCATATTGATAGCCCCCCAGGTAGCGTAACCGGACATCATGGGCACTCAGGGAGGGCAAGCCAGGACGGCCACTTTCAAGCGCCCTCAGTGTGGTTTGATGTATCATTCCGGCCTCAGGCCCAACTGAGCCAGCATAGTTGGCCAAATGTTTCCTTAAAAAGTTATGGAGAACACAGCACGCAAGTATAATATGGTTCAGTTTATACTCCGCCATATGGATGGGTGTCATAAATAGGCGGAACCGGCTGGCCAGGATTCCAAATGTGTTCTCCACCACTCTTCGGGCTCTGGCCAGCCGGTAATTAAAAACCCTCTGTTCCGGGGTGAGGGTCCTCATTGGGAATGGCCGCATCAGGTGGTCCCCCAGCGCAAACCCTTCATCAGCAACGAACACAAATGGGAGTCCTTCAACATTGTCCTCTGGAGCTGGCAAGTCCAAGCTGCCATTCTGGAGACGCCTGTAGAACTCCGTCTGGGCAATGACTCCACCATCGGACATACGGCCATTCTTCCCCACGTCCACATACAAGAAGTCGTAATTAGCCGACACCACCGCCAACATCACTATACTATTGAACCCCTTGTAATTATAATAGTACGACCCCGAGTTGGGTGGTGGGACGATGTGGACGTGTTTCCCATCAATTGCCCCTCCGCAGTTAGGAAAGTCCCACCGCTCAGCAAAGTGGGAGGCCACAGTCTGCCATTCCTGTGGCGTGGAAGGAAACTGTTAAGGAAAAAACAATAAACATTACTATTTTTTACTCAGAAACATGGCAAGCAGATTAGACACAAACATTATGGGGCAACCTCCAGATAGCATTTATTAAGGGGAATTTAACAACGCCAAAGTATAAGGTACACCTATCATATCCCCCCCCCCATGGGCCATTTCTAACATTATAGGGGGTGTGTGGAAATCTTGGACAGGTAACCCTCTTCACTTCATTGAGAGATGAATGCCTAAATATTGGGTATTACTTGGAACAGCCCCTCCTTAGTTACACTATTGGCAGCCCACTGGACAGGTAAGAAGTGTCATAATACAAAGATAAAAATACACACTGTACACATTTGAGGACATTTGGACATTCTGCTATTACCTATCAAGATAATAATAGGATCCCAAAACTTTAAACAGTACCATTTGAAAGTATACAGGCAGGCCCTTGCACTACATGCTTTGGGGAATTCATCCATAAATCTGACCACAAAAGAGATGGGTATAGTGTGTATGGGTTTGGCAAAGTCAGCAGATAGATGATTGAGGATAGATAGAGAATTGGGATCAGCTGACTTAGCAGTTGGGGAAGGGAGGGTTACTAAAAATTATTTTGGGACACCACAAAAAAAAAGCCTCTGGCACTCTGCCAGAATTTAAAGCAAAAATAACATTTCCAAACATTTTAGGGGGTGTTTGGGGTAAAGCACTACTATGAAGCTGAAAAAATACATTGTTAAGTGACTACATGAGGTGAATATAGGCCAGGAGACACCATGCTGGGGAGGTTATTGAAGGGCAAATATGTATAAAGGACCTAAAATAATAATTACATAAAAATCCAGCATGCATGAGAACAAAGGGGACATTCACAGCATATTACAATCATGGTAATTAGGGAATGGGGAAAGAAATACAATATATTAGCAAACATTCAATACAATAAAATGTGATAGTAAAGGATAAAAATCTTACCTTCATATACTCCTTCTGCAGGACCTGGATGATGGCAGAACAGGTCTCTGGGATAATGATCCCCAGAGCCTGGGGGGAGATGCCTGTCGAGAACTTTAAGTCCTGCAGACTTCTACCTGTCGCCAAATACCGCAGGGTAGCGACCAGCCTCTGCTCCGGAGTGATGGCTTGCCTCATGCAGGTATCCTGCCTGCTAATATAGGGGGTCAGCAAAGCCAACATACAGTGAAACACGGGGTCCGTCATCCTGAGAAAGTTCCTGAAATCATCAGGATTATTCTCACGGATCTCACGGAGCAAAGGCATATGAGAGAACTGGTCACGCTGAAGCAACCAATTCTTGGTCCATGAACTCCTCCCCACCCTGTTCATGGACTGGACTTGTGTCAAGGTCAGGACCCCAACACCAAGCCCCCGCACAGCACAAACTCTATGAGGAGTACGCATACGCAACATGGCTACAAAACGGTCGGCTGCTCAGAACGAAGTAACAGAACGCACTGAAGAACAGCAAGGCCTGTGAAGAGCGACCTGAAAAACAGCAACGAGTGGACAAGATCGCACAGAAAACTCCAATACGAACTGACTGCAGGCACTGAAGAGCAGATACAAACCCACAAGCACAAACTGAACAGCAGAAAACGTTCTGAAAACCACGAGTCTGAAAAAGCGCGAATCGTCTCTCACCAAACTTTTACTAACACGAGATTAGCAAAAGGAGCCCAAAGGGTGCCGCGCTTGGTTCTGAACCGGCCTTTTCTAGTCTCGTCGTACATGGTGTACGTGACCGCGTGGTTGGCGATCGGAAATTCCGACAACTTTGTGCGACCGTGTGTAGACAAAACAAGTTTGAGCCAACATCCGTCGGAAAAAATCCTAGGATTTTGTTGTCGGAATGTCCGAACAAAGTCCGACCGTGTGTACGCCCTATTATACTGCAATGTTACTTTGTTTTATTGTTAACCATCATTTGCTGAACAGGTACGCCATTCAGCTGCAGCACGGGTTTCTCTATCTTGACAGCAACAGCGTTTGCTCCCACGATACGTAAATCAGCGACTCCAGCGCTGTAGGAGGTGATTTCACCACCACAGTTAAGAAAAAAACGGTGCATGTATGCCATCATTAGAAGTGGGTGGACGAATGGTGGTATTCTAATACCCACCGATCAATCTATTTTTTTCGTTCAGCCCACAGGCTGCATGAAAAAAAGAACATTAAAATGTATGCCCAACAAGGACCAGCAACATAATGGTATGTTGCTGGACTTTGAGTGGTTATACCAGAATGATGCCTGCAGGTTTAGGTATCATCTTGGTATCATTCTTTTCAGCCAGCGGTCATCTTTCATGTAAAAGCAATCCTAGTGGCTAATTAGCCTCTAGACTGCTTTTACAGGCAGTGGGAGAGAACGTTCCCACCGTCTTCCATGGTTTTCTCCCAACAGGGAATCCTGAGAATGCAGCCAGTGGTTCCACCAGCTGACCATAGAGCTGATCAGAGACCAGAATGGCTCCAATAATCTCCAAGAAACTGGAAGCTACGAGCGTTTCATTACTTTCGCCGGATATAAACAGCGCCATTGGGAAATTGGCAAAGCTGCTTTGAGGGCAGAGGAGACATCTAGGGTCTAAAAGACCCCATTTTTTTTTTTTCCTAAGGAGTGTCCTGTCACTACCTATTGCCATCATAGGGGGCATTTAAAATTCCCTGAGATAATAAAAAAAAAAAAAAAAAAGGGAGGAGGAGTGCGCATGCACGGAGAGTCCGTGATTGAAGTCTAATCTCGGAGCTCCGTCCCACTCCGGTCTCCCTGGCCACACAGCTAACGATAGCAGTGGAACCCGCACCTCCCTCAAGGCTCACCCGATACCGGAGCCCACCGGGAACACCCCCATGACCTCAGGGACCATGAGGAGGGACCTCTCCCAGCGACCCAGATTCATCTTGTCAGCTGAGAGGAATCCTAAGCTGGCACCTGGAGCACTGCACAATGAGGAGGGAAGAGATTAGATACGCGGGCACGAACTCAGGTGCACTGGCGATTCACATGCAGGGCCCTGAATCTGTCACAGTGAGTAACATATATCCGCGGAATCATTACTAGAAAGGACTCTGGATGAGCTCATAGCCACCCCAGTGAAAGGCCATGCGGCCGGCCCTGACATATCAGCAATGCTCAGTCCACTGTCTCCCACAGACCCTCTGAATTTGACGACATTGATGGATGCCTTCTCTAGGATATAAATGGAAAGGGGGGAATTGGGAAATTGGGACTTTAAATGAGGCTATTATGGCTGGGTAGAACCATGTGCCTCCATCCCTGTCAACTAAGGCGAAACATACACTAAAGCGGCCAGGGCAGCAGAGTGTAGCAAGAGAGGTGGGACTTTAAATGAAGCTCGTGGTGACAAAACACCACGAGCTTCATTTGAATTTCCTTCTCTCTTGCTACACTCTGCTGCCCTGGCCGCTTTAGTGTATGTTTCGCCTTCTCTAGGATGTTATCCAGGGGCCTGGCGCAAACAGCTGCCCAAATAACTTCTACTATTCAGGCAGACCTACACAATTTAGGTGCCAGGTTTGAGGCCACTGAACAAAAAGTCGAACAAACAATTTCCAGAGCAAACCAGAATATGACCAGTATCCAGTATTTACAGGACTAACTAGACACCACTATCTCTAAAATTGACGACCTGGAGAATCGCACCAGGTGTTATAATTTCTGCATTAGAGGGGTCCCAGAAATAGTCAAACACACCCACCTAGCAGTCAAATCTTTTATCAAAGGACTTATCCCGAACATCCAGGACCATGTCCAAGCCTTCATGGGTGGTTGGCGGGGCCAGAGTGGACATAGTGGACCTCCCTCTGCCCTCGCGTGCAGGCAGGTTCTCCGCATGGTGGTGGTTGTTGATCAGCCTCACCGGAGATTGCAGTGGTAAATACCTGTGAAGAGGAGGAGTGATCGATTCCGCTCTCCTCTCCTCTTGCGGGCCCTGAGGAGGTCCGCGATGGGGATCTATTGTGGCCAACTTGGCCCCTCACTCCACTTTACACTTAACCTCTCTTTTTCCTTTTTCTTTCTCATCTCGCCTTCTCTTGACTTTAACCCTTTCTTTTACAGGCATCAGAGGATCAATGGACAAGTACCTTAAAAGAAGTGTATCCTCCCTACTTGGTCTATGAAGGCTCCCGTCTGGAAGTACGAGGTGGAAGGTAGGTCTCCGCTCAGTGAAGCATTCAATCTCCCCTCTGATCCATGGCACCACATGATGGGAAAATAGCATCCATTCAAGTAACTTTCCATAATGTACAGGGACTGAACTCCCCACTGAAACATAGAAAATATTTCCAAAATGCCTCATCTATGCAGATGAAGGTGCTTCTCCTTCAGGAGACCCACTTTCCCCGTACATACAACCCCTCGTTTGTCCACACTAGGTTCCCACAATTCTTCAATGCGGAAGATAAAACTAAAGGGGTGGGTATCTTCCAGTCTACAGCAGTCACCTTCTTTCTCAAGGAAGTAATTCAGGACCCTGAGGGCAGATACATCATCTTTTATGGCTCTGTGAATGGGACCCTGTATATATTCATCTCATATTATACACCAAATTGCAGTCAGGCCAGATTTTTCACCTCCATGCTAGAGGTTCTTGCCCCTCACTTCATGGGGACACTAGTCATGGGGGAGATTCTAACATAGCCTTGGACCAAATGCCAGATAAGTTAGGAAGATGTCATTCTAGAATGCTCAGACCCCCGAAACAAAGCCTACAGCTAGCCAAAACCCTCCATACCCATGGCTTGATAGATATTTGGAGAGAGCTTACCCAAATAAGAAAGTCTATACCCACTTTTCGGCACCCCACCAAACCCTGGCAAGGATTGATCACATCTTCATGGCAACCTCCTCTATTCCTCAAGCAACAAAAGCATCCATTAGGGACTCACCATTGTCCGACCGCTCATTGGTAATGTTTTACCTCATGAGTCCGACCAAAAAGAATGGCACTTTTCATTGGCATTTGAATGAAGCGCTGCTTAGCGATCGGGTCCAATGCACCATACTGGACAATGGAATTAAAGGGTACTTTAAGGTCAACGACAATGGTGAAGTATCCCCAGCAATGCTCTGGGCTGCTCATAAAGCGGTATTATGGGGCAAGATAATTCAAATATCCACCAAACTGAAAAGGGAGCAAAGAGCAGACAAACTAGAGCAGGATTTTCAGAAACTCTCCAAAATGCACAGACGTAACCCCTCTTCCGTATCGCGGAACCTGTTGGTATGAGGTAGAGTTGCCCTAAACATAGTGCTTACTACCCATGCTGAAAAAAGCCTTAGATGATCCAATGCGCAGTTCTATCTTCACAAAGATAATATGGAGCCTGGTTTGGCCTCAAAACTGACGCTCAAACCCATACATTTTCCTTCCCAAAGGTACGTGATTCTACAGGATCGCTCATGCAAAATCCGAATCAGATTATGTCAGCTTTCCATGACTTCTATGCAGACTTATCAAAAGTGACACCCAGTCTCCAAACCCTCACAGACTTTCTAGATGAAATTCCCCTCCCCACATTGACACAGGAGCACATCACATTGCTTGATAACCCAATTACAGAAATGGAAGTTTTGGGAGTAATTAAAAAACCTTAAGAGGGGGTCAGCCCCTGGTCCAGATGTTTTTTCCACCTGTTATTATAAAACCTTTTCAACCACGCTAGCTTCCCATTTGATGAGATTCTACAATTCCCTCTGGGGTAGTTCCTCCCTAGACAGTGCCACCAACCTAGCTTATGTGTCTGTTATTCCCAAACCGAACAAAGACAGCTCTGAAGTGAACAACTACAGACCCATTTCATTGATCAACAATGATCTCAAAATACTAACCAAAATCATGGCCAATAGACTTTCGGAATGCATAGGGGGATATATCCACCAGGTAGGCTTCATCCCGGGGAGGCAGGGTCCTGACCAGATCCGCAGAGCGGTAAACGTTATCTCCCTGCTGAACTCTAATGCCCCGTACACACGGTCGGACTTTGTTCGGACATTCCAACAACAAAATCCTAGGATTTTTTCCGACGGATGTTGGCTCAAACTTGTTTTGTCTACACACGGTCGCACAAAGTTGTCGGAATTTCCAATCGCCAACCACGCGGTCACGTACACCACGTACGACGAGACTAGAAAAGGCCAGTTCAGAACCAAGCGCGGCACCCTTTGGGCTCCTTTTGCTAATCTCGTGTTAGTAAAAGTTTGGTGAGAGACGATTTGCGCTTTTTCAGACTCGTGGCTTTCAGATCGTTTTCTGCCATTCAGTTTGTGCTTGTGGGTTTGTATCTGCTCTTCAGTGCGTGCAGCAAGTTACGCGTGACTGTAATTAGTCATTGTATTCTTGTTCGTTTGTTACTGTTTTTCAGGTCGCTCTTCACAGGCCTTGCTGTTCTTCAGTGCGTTCTGTTACTGCGTTCTGAGCAGCCGACCGTTTTCTAGCCATGTTGCGTATGCGTACTCCTCGTAGAGTTCGTGCTGTGCGGGGGCTTGGTGTTGGGGTCCTGACCTTGACACAAGTCCAGTCCATGAACAGGGTGGGGAGGAGTTCATGCACCAAGAATTGGTTGCTTCAGCATGACCAGTTCTCTCATATGCCTTTGTTCCGTGAGAATGGTGAGAATAATCCTGATGATTTCAGGAACTTTCTCAGGATGACAGACCCCGTGTTTCACCGTCTGTTGGCTTCGCTGACCCCTTATATTAGTAGGCAGGATACCTGCATGAGGCAAGCCATCACTCCAGAGCAGAGGTTAGTCACTACCCTGCGGTATTTGGTGACAGGGAGAAGCCTGCTGGACTTGAAGTTCTCAACAGGCATCTCCCCCCAGGCTCTGGGGATCATTATCCCAGAGACCTGTTCTGCCATCATCCAGGTCCTGCAGAAGGAGTATATGAAGGTAAGATTTTTATCCTTTACTATCACATTTTATTGTATTGAATGTTTGCTAATATATTGTATTTCTTTCCTCATTCCCTAATTACCATGATTGGAATATGCTGTGAATGTCCCCTTTGTTCTCATGCACGCTGGAGTTTTATGCAATTATTATTTTAGGTCCTTCATACATATTTGCCCTTCAATAACCTCCCCAGCATGGTGTCTCCTGGCCTATATTCACCTCATGTAGTCACTTAATGTATTTTTTCTGCTCCATAGCAGTGCTTTACCCCAAACACCCCCTAAAAAGTTTTAAAATGTTATTTTTGCTTTAAATTCTGGCAGAGTGCCAGAGGTTTTTTTTGGTGGTGTCCCCAAATAATTTTTAGTAACCCTCCCTCCCCCCAACTGCTAAGTCAGCTGATCCCAATTCTCTATCCTCAATCATCTATCTGCTGACTTTGCCAAACCCATACACACTATGCCCATCTCTTTAGTGCTCAGATTTATGGATGAATTCCCCAAAGCATGTAGTGCAAGGGCCTGCCTGTATACTTTCAAATGGTACTTTGGTGTTTAAAGTTTTTGTATCCTATTATTATCTTGCTAGGTAATAGCAGAATGTCCAAATGTGCTCAAATGTGTACAGTGTGTATTTATATCTTTGTATTATGACACTTCTTACCTGTCCAGTGGGCTGCCAATAGTGTAACTAAGGAGGGGCTGTTCCAAGTAATACCCTGTATTTAGGCATTCATTCTCAATGAAGGGAAGAGGGTTACCTGTCCAAGATTTCCACACACCCCCTATAATGTTAGAAATGGCCCATGAGAGGGGGGGAGGGGAATATGATAGGTGTACCTTATACTTTGGCGTTGTTAAATTCCCCTTAATAAATGCTATCTGGAGGTTGACCCATAACGTTTGTGTCTAATCTGCTTGCCATGTTTCTGATCAAAAATAGTAATGTTTATTTTTTTTTCCTCAACAGTTTCCTTCCACGCCACAGGAATGGCAGACTGTGGCCTCCCACTTTGCCCAGCGGTGGGACTTTCCTAACTGCGGAGGGGCAATTGATGGGAAACATGTCCACATCGTCCCACCACCCAACTCGGGGTCGTACTATTTCAACTATAAGGGGTTCAATAGTATAGTGATGTTGACGGTGGTGTCGGCTAATTACGACTTCCTGTATGTGGACGTGGGGAAGAATGGCCGGATGGCCGATGGTGGAGTCATCGCCCAGACGGAGTTCTACAGGCGTCTCCAGAATGCCAGCTTGGACTTGCCAGCTCCAGAGGACAATGTGGAAGGACTCCCATTTGTGTTCGTTGCTGATGAAGCGTTTGCGCTGGGGGACCACCTGATGCAGCCATTCCCGATGAGGACCCTCACCCCGGAACAGAGGGTTTTTAATTACCGGCTGGCCAGAGTCTGAAGAGTGGTGGAGAACAATATGTGAAGCCTTTTTATAATAAAAAAAAAAAAAAAAGAAATTCTTTGTGGACATTTACTGCTTGTGTTTGTTTTACCTAACCCTGACAGAAATGTGTTGAGTGCAGAAAATGGCGTGATTGTGTAACCTTATACAAAGCACTGTTGGCTGTTATTTACTAAATGCAAAAACACATTTCACTACAAGTGCACTTGCAACTGCACTGAACCTGCACTTGTAGTGCAAAGAGGATTTGCCCTTAGGAAATAACCCCCATTTTCGCAGAAAACAGCAATTACATCACCCCAAAAGTGTTGTAGTGTTGAGACAATAATCCACACATTCTTGATTAACCAACTTTTTTATACCTGCACAATCACATGTGCATTTACCAAAGGTTTTTAAAACAAACCAACATGTTTGTTGTATAACAATTTTTGGGGTGGCATTATCAAAAATAGAAATGTCCATTTACGATAAAACAGGCCTGTGTAAAACCAACAAGAAAGACAAAAAACTTGAACTTACAAAGTTCACATTAGGTAAAACCTGAAGGCAATATCAGACATCAGTATTTAGGAACTGTGTTTGATATTGCGTTCAGATGGGGGGAAATCACCCCTGGAAAAGCCAAATTTGGAAGATGCACACCAATTTACGAATGTCAACATGTGCTATCTGCCATCAAGGGGGATCAAGGGACATGTTTTGGGGGAGCAAGCCCTTCCTCACCGCTACTTTATAATTGAGGAAGGGGTTGCACCCCCAAAACGCGTCCATTGATCTCCCGTGATGGCAGATAGCACATGTTGGCACACTGTGTGCATCCTCCAAATTCGGCTTTTCAAAACATTGCAAAAAGATTTAAAACATTGGACCACAATCAAAGAAGTGATTTTGTGGGGTTTTAAATTCACCCCAAAACATCAATGATGTTATTATTTTTTTGAATCACATCATTAATTTTTTTCTGGATGTTTTGCAATTCTACATTACACCCCATGATCTCCCCGATCAGGATCTGGGCACTTTCAGATGTGAAAGGATCTCGATCCCTAACATCACGATCACCTAAAAAGAGAGAAACCAAACAAAATCAGGTATCAAAAATATGCCACCATCCATCTCTTACCTGAGTCTGTGGTCGCAGACACTCACCTGTTGTGGTGCCAATTTCCACCACATCTTCTTCCTCCTGCTCTTCTTGGGTTGGGGGTATTTCACCTTCTTCCATAGGTGGGGGGTCTGTGGTCTCCTCGGATGAGGGGTGTCCTCCGAGTCTTTTCTCCCCTATGTAAAACAAAAATGGTATAATTAGCACACAGATATTTGTTCCAAGATGTCTTTTTTTTATTGCCCTTTGTCAAGCTGCAATACTTTACCTGTTTAGTACAAGCTTCACAGATGGAGACCCCCCCCTATAGTATACACTGGAGCACCTGTGTGGCCCCCTAATAAAAATGGTGTTCTTGTGTCCCACACTAGTGCTCCAGTGTCCAGATGTGAAAACAGCTGCTCAGTGTCCTCTCCTTACACAGAATCTAGTTTGCATTTCATTCTAGTAACAAACCCATCTACACAAACAAATATTTGGCATCCAAGTAGGCCCTAAAAAATGTGGGAAAATGCATATGGCCTAAACAATGGTGTTTTAGAGGCTGAAAGAAAAATGTTTGATACGAACGAATAATGGGCCCATGAACATTAAAGTTGCCCTTTTAAACTGTACAATTAAGAAAAGCATATGGAGCAGCACGAACGGAATAAAGACAAAAAGAATAGGAACACAGCACAACTACTTACTTTTTTGCAGCACTCTCCGGATCTTTCTGTACTGCTCTGGCTCTCTTAATTTCAGGTCCGACCACCGCTTCCTGAGCTGATCTTTCGATCGTCGTACCCTGAAATTCCTGTGAAGACTTTTGACCACTTTCGCCATGATCTTGGCCTTTCGGATATTGGGGTTGGGGTAAGGCCCATACTTTCTGTCATAGTCGGCCTTCTTCAGGATGTCGACCATCTCCAACATCTCCCCAAAGGACATATTTGTGGCCTTAAATCGTTTCCTTCTGGATCGGGACGTGTCCGGACCCGGGCTTTCCTCCTCCTCCTCCTCCTCATTCCTGTAATTATCACGCACCTGCTGTGACTCCGCCATGTGCTCTTCCCCCACTGTGCCGAACGAAAAGGGGCGGGGAATAGACTAGAAAGAACGTCAGGGGCGGGCGGAGTTACAGGCATGTGCAGTGTATATAAAGCGTAACACACGTGCGTATTACGCACGATCTGTGAGCGGAGGAAGGAGCATTTGACGCGCCGATCGTAAGAACGAAGGTAAGAGACAAACTTGTGCCTATACTGCTTCTACATTGAGGCCTATATTGTAAAAAGATTAGGAGAGTTTTGTCTGACATTAGGCTTTGTCTTGTGTTGTGTCTTGCAGTGAACATGGATATGCTAGTGAAAGACAATGACTTCATGTCACTATTGATTGATATGTTAAGGGAGCTGCCATGTCTGTGGGAGATTAACCACCCACATTACAAGAACCAAGCAAAGAGGAAGGCAGCACTGGAGCAATTGTGTGAAATTGTGAAGCAGGTGATCCCCACGGCAGACATCACCTATTTGAAGATCTTAATTGGTGGCCTGAGGAGCACATATGTAAGGGAGCGCAAGAAAGTCCTGGATTCACAGAGATCCGGAGCAGCAGATGACATCTATGTCCCCAGGATGTGGTACTACAACAGGCTGCATTTTCTGGCAGGCCAGACTGAACCCAGGCCATCCCTCTCCAGTCTTCCTTCCACGCTTCCTTCCCCCCCGGCTGAGGCTTCTGACACCCAACCTGGGCCTTCCAGGCAACATGTGGAGGAGCCCAGATTTGTTGTAATATGTTGGCCAATTTATGTATAATATTGTATTGGAGTGCCATGTTGACCAGAAATTCAGTTGAATTGTCCAAGTCAACTGAATTTTAACATAGCAAGGGGACAGCTGAAGACCCTTTGATGTGTTAATCTTATGCAAGTCTATTTGAGCATCTCAAAGGGTGTTCAGGTAGTATCTGTTAATCTAATCTAATTACACATATCTAAGGGGACTTGTTGATGTTGATATGCGGGAGTGCAAATTGGGGTGGTTTATGACTACAGCTGTTCACGGCTGGGAGTTGTTGTCTATCTGAAAGACTAAAGTATATAAAAGACCTGAATGGAGACGGCCAATCAAATTGCTGAGCCATTCAATATCTAGTGAATATAACACGGCATTCAGTCTATAGTTTAAGTGAGGCTTGTCTGTGTATGGACACACAGACCTAAGAACATGGGACTTTGAATTATATACTCTGTCGGATTTTTTGTCATCTGTGGACTTTGGACTTTGTTCTGTGTTGGAAGTCAATAAAGTGCATCTCTCTGGAAGAATTGGGTTGCTGCTGAAGAGTACTTACTAATTAATTATCATACCCACGATACCACTATACTACTACTATACCACCCGATATATTATATCACTACAAGATTGAGCCAGGTATAGCATTCCTCTAAATATTTCTGCTTGTCCAATCAATGATGTTAACTAGATGTTAGTTGGGAGTACTAATTTAGGATTGTGATTGATGAAGCAAAAACTAAAACCATGTTCCTTTTTCATACACAGGGAAGTCTCAGCCAGGAGGTGGCCGGGCCAAGCCGGCTGGCTGATCTGCAGGTCCCTCCACTCCCCCTGGAAAGAGAAAGTGGCAGGAGGAGGAGTGCCCTAGAGGAGGCTGGCAGAGGACTCTTTTGGAGGGCTACAGAGGGAGCACCACACACCGTGGAGGAGGACATTGCTGCCACCATTGCCTATAAAATGCAGAGGATGGAGGAGGGACAACAAGCCATGTGTGAGTCGCACATATTGGAGGCTCTTAAGAAAGGTATGAGGGGCCAAATTACAGCTCAGACACACCTTTGCGATGGTCCTCCTCCCCCTCCTTCTCCTCCAGGTCCTCCCAGTCCTCCTCCTCCTCCAGGCCCTACTCCTCTTCCTGCCACATCTCCAACTGCACAGCCACAGCCCGGAATGAAGCATGGAAGGAAGACCAGAAAGTGAGGACCCTGAGTTCAGTCTGGTCGGCCAAAAAATGCAGCCTCTTGTGGTACCACAGTCTGGGGACACACATGTCATCTGCTGCTTTCCAGATCTCTGCAAATTCTGGACCAGACTGCCCTCCCTTACATATGGACTCCTCAGGCCACCAATTTTGATGTTCAAGAATTGATGTCTGCCGTGGGGGTCCCAGGCTTCGCTAATTTCTCCTGTTGATCCAGTGTTGCCTTCCTCTTTGTTTGGTTCTGATCCCTTAATAAAGGATTTTTGTTTTGAATTATACTCTCCTATGTGTTTTACTTCAAAAATGACAGTTTGTTTGTGAGGATTCAGGTACCTTTCAAATATACAATGTGAAATGAACAAGGGACACCAACAACAAACAATCTCCTTGAGATTAAATAATAAAAGATATCAATGGTGTTGGGGTAACTTGACACACAAAACACACACACAAATATTCTGGAGTAAAAATAAAAATAACATTGAACAAAGATCAGCCTTGGAAAAAATACAAACATTAAATCTAAAAACAAAAAAAAACAAAAAAAAAAAAAACAAAAAAAAAAACTTTGTGAGAAGTGTGTGTGAATATGAGCAGCAAAACTACTTAATTCTTCGCACATTATAAAGAAGAAGAGAGTGCGCTGTATTAAACCATTTTTGACATTGCAGCGTGACGAAAGTGCTGTATCCATTGCGAACGCTAAGTTTACCAGAACGAGCTGTTCCATGCCGGAATTTCTTCTGAGCATGCGTGGCACTTTGTGCGTCGGAACAGGGCACACACGGTCGGAATTGACGCGATCAAATTTTGTTGTCGGAAAATTTTATCTCCTGCTCTCCAACTTTGTGTGTCGGAAAATCCGAGGGAAAAAGTCCGATGGAGCCCACACATGGTCGGAATTTCCGACAACACGCTCCGATCGGACTGTGTGTACGATCTGGCTGGGCACGGGGGAATCTGTCCTGGATAGGCAAAATAAATGTGGTAAAGATGAACTTCTTCCCTAGGATCTTCTACTTATTCAGATCCCTACCCCGATCCTGAGATCACATCTGCACAAGTTTCAATCTCAGATTATCCATTTCATTTGGGGTAACAAGGGATATCGCTGCCCTAAAAGTGTGCTATTTAGAAGACGCACTTAAGATGGGCTGGGTCTTTATGGAGGTACTTCCAAGCAGCTCAGTTATCCCAGTTCTCGATCATATAATAGTCCTGATTAGGTGGGAAAGAACGATCTGTACCGGACTTTCGGAATTGGTTCCCCCAGATGTGCGGCGGTCACTGGATATCAGGAATTGAGGACCTGACCAAGACTTGACTACTGCTCAATCCCTTATCTTATATTACTTGCAGTCATCTTAATCTTTGCAGCTGGGAGCAGAGGATTCTATCCTTAAATTCAGTGAGATTTCTTATGTTCTAGTAAACCTGGAGTTTGCCGTAGGTTCCCCTGGTTTCCACAAGGTTTCAAATAAAAGTGGTGAGACCCCACGATGAGCCTTCCTAACGCGGTCTCCCAGTTGCTAGATCCAATGTGGCTGAATTTGGATACACTTGGCTGTACTGTGTAAGGTCTGAGATCTCAGGAACAATAGAATAGGAGGTTCTTGGGCCAAAGACCGTACTTTGAGGACACCACGGCCTGTAAGGCCACCGGATCATTATTGCCCTTATCCCAGCTGTATGACTACGGATCCTGGTTGAACTAGATGGACTTGTGTCTTTTCAACCTGCTTAACTATGTACAATGATCTTAAGGAGGAGCTTGGAGATCACCGAGTCTGGTGGCTATATAGGCTAACCTGCCGACCCAGCTGGATGTTAGTAGATCCACTGCTTCCACTTCTGGAAAGCTCCTCTTGCAGGAATAACTGTCCTTCCTGACCATTGAGTTTACTTTTGAGATTCATTGAACCGCTTGTTGGTCTAGAGACTCACCCTTGACATCCAAGGCTTTGTATTTTACCGTACCTGACAGGAAGTTCTGGGATACCAGAACACAGAGCAATGAGACAGGTTTTACTGTTGGCAAACCTGAATGGGAGATAATTCTTGCCATGATGATAGGAGATTACCTATTGCCATCTGTTTGGGGCATAAATAAGGCCTCCTAGGCTGTGTTGCCCAAACGACTTTACCACTTGGGAATCACTGTACCCCTGATGTTAGACACTTCGTCCTCCATTGGCCTATGTCATTGACCTTGAGCTAGGAGGTCACTGAGGTGAACACCAAGAAATAGACTTTGATGATTGGTATGTCTGGAAGTTTATAAGATTAAATTATCCTTAGCCACCATCAAAGGGACTAGTCCTATATGTAGGGTAATCTTCCCTGGAATAGGAAGCAAATCTTTCACTCCCTTAGAAGGCCAGTTTATGATGTTCTCAATCTTCCAGTGCATCCAACCAACTGCATGGATTACTGCAGTCTTACTTCAACCATTTGAGACCATGGGATACAAACAGTTTGGATAGAGCTAGGACTTGCCTCTACATAAGACCTAATACTGTCACCTCCATGAGGGCAACTCTACAGTATTCTCCTGAACATCTAAAATGTCATTATTATAATGAGATTAGTTGGCCTTCCCTCTGAATCAGGGTTTGCCAGGACCTGGAGGATTTTGAGTCACCCGCAGATGTTGTTCGCATAAGGAACCTGCAGCCCTTGCTTCTGCAAGATGGCCACTCCTGGAAGCAATGTTCTGGAAAAATGTCTTGAGTATGTGGAAAGGTCAAAAAGTTGTTGAATGAACCCAAGGTGAAACTCTCAGAAGCCTGGGTGTACCGAAGTGCGTATGTACACATCAGCTAGAGCTAGAGAAACTGTAGCTGCTTTATCTGATGGTTTGAGTGATTGTTCTTAGTGACTCCATATGACTTTTTTTTTTTTTGGATCTTGATCCACTCCATATCTTGCCTAAATCTGCTTTCCAACTAAGAACAATGGACCAATGGTTCTTGTTGGAAGCCTTGATATCTCTAAAGAACCATAGTGGTAATTAGAGGAGTTGGAAGAGTAGAAAGAAATTCTATTGACTTTCTTACTGCACGAAGTACAACTAGTCAGCACACCATGAATCTTCCGTTGTTGTACGAAGGTGTTGTTGCAGACAGATCACATCACAAAGACAAGTGCTGCACAGGCCCTTCTTCACTGTTTCAGGCCTCCGCTTTCTCCAGCAACTGCTTGAGCAAATTCTCCATAGCCAAAGCAAAAATATAGCTCTTCTTTAAAGTCAATCCTTTAACTAGCAGCAAGATCCCTGTGGTGGTGAGTCCTTTATATACTGAGCCCCACCGCTTCCAGAACATTCCAGAACTTCTATTAGCCCATTCCTACCTACTCACAGGTGAGCAGGAATATTTAAAGAGCCAGCATCCCCGAATTGCATTGCATTTAAATTCAATGCTAATGCTCTAAATAACAGTGAGAAGAGGCGAGGCCAACCCAATGAAGGTGCTCCCAAATGAATTGTACCCCTTTTACATTCTATAAATAGTATCACTGACATGAGCTTTCTTAAAAAATATTAAGTAGTGCATAAAAAATAAAAGTAAAAGTAAGCATTTACAGTAGAATATAAAATAAATAATTTATCATAAAATTAAAAATGAAAGCAAATTAAACAAGCTTAGATATATATATAAATATATATTATAGTCTTTCTAATAAGGGTAAAAACCCAGCCCACCAAAATTATTTTTTTTTAAAGTATCTTCTGCTTAGATGTAAAAACAGGTGGGTCCTTTATTAACAGCGCTAATAACCATTGTGTTAAAATTAAATATAATAGTAATCCATTTCTTTTAGCTTTTCAAACTAGTGCCAAGGTGATTGATCACCCTGCTAGGAAATGTGATACTATACTCTATATTTTTTTGTTTCTAGGCCAAAAGCAAACACTGTGAAGGTCAGCTGTTGAATACTAGTACTATAATTCAAATCATGCCTTGTGAGGCATCAAATTACATCAACTCTAGTGATATTAGAGCGGGCCCGAAGGAGGAACAGACATTTTCATTCTTTGCTGTGGAAAGAAAAGATTCTCATCTGACTATCACAGAAGACATAAAAAAAAATGTACAGATCAGATATTAAAATGTCTTGGTAATAACTTCCAAGATAAATTACTGATAACAAGAATAGAGTAGCAAAGAAAACATCAAATTTCTGACAACAAATTATTTTTGTTTTCTTTCTTCTACTTTGTCTTGAAGTCTTAAATAGGAAGGAATGAAATGTCAGCAGGCAATACTACACATTTCTTGAAATATAGCATGTCATGAAACTGAAACTATGGACAAAATTATAAATTACAAAGCTGTAAAATATACAGTGTACAAGAAGGTAACATCTATTGAGATGATAGGAGAAAGTAGATGATGATACTTTTAAAGAAATTCACTGACTACAAAGACAATTATTATGGACCCAGAAATAAGATGTAAATACAGACTTAAATAAAGGGATATTTAAAGTGGGGTTCCACCCAAAAAAACAAAAATACCTGAAAAATTCTAAAAAACAAAACAAACTATTGGATATATATTTTTTTTTTTTTTTACTTACCTCTAAATGCCTGTTGCTAGGTGGTCCCTCGTAGTCTGCCTCTTCCTTTGCCTGGGCTGGTGACATCACTTCCCCCTCGGCACAGGAAGGGCTCGGCTTTGCTCCCTCCCTCCTGACAATCATCTGGGACCCATTACAGGTCCCAGGTGATTGAGCGGCCAATCACGGCGCGCGGCGCTGCTCGCGCATGCGCAGTGGGTGCCAGGCTGCGAAGCCACAGCCCGGCACCCACAGTTGAAATGCCGGCGCCGAAGAGTGGAGGGGGGGGGGGGGACGAGCGGGGCTTTGATCCCCCGCATCGCTGGACCCAGGGACAGGTAAGTGTCCAATTAAAAGTCAGCAGCTGCAGTATTTGTAGCTGCTGACTTTTAATTTTTTTTTTTTTTTTTTTTTTAATGGACCCCCTGGGTGGAACTCCTCTTTAACTATATAGTGTGTGCACATACAGTATATCAATATTTTTGCACAAAATTTACATAATTTGAAATACCCTTGTATTAAAGTAGATGTGAGTCCTAACTAAAACTGTTTTATGTATCACAGACAATTGTCTTTTCTTTTTTTTTTTTTTATAAATACTTTTTACCTTTTTCGTCCTTTGTTATGTCTCAGTGGTAATGCTATCCAGAAGCCTCTTTCTATTAACATGCATGCAATCCAGTGATGGCTGCAAGGTATTTCTCAGAGCAGGTTTATTGATGATAACAATTGTGACAATGCCTGCATAATGTTTCATGAAATGGCTACCTGTATTCTTCAATTGAAGTCCCTTTGATAGGATAACAACACAGGATCCCAACTGAGGCAGACAAGGACAAAGCATTGTCACCCTATAACAGGAAGTGCCCTAACAAAGATATTCATGGTAGAATCACCAAGTATTATTTCAATGAACACTGCAGATTTAAAAAAATTAAAAAGCACACCTAGATATCATTTTACAGCTTGTTCATATATTGCTAACAACGCAATTATAAATAAATATTATTGCGCATTAAATATTAACTTCAGGCCAATTTGTCACTAAAAACTTCTTCTTAGGAATATAGATCATCTAGCTTTAATAAAAAATATTTAAGTTACATACACAAACAATTCTAAATGGTTTCAAAATACTATAAAACTCATACAGAAGAAAAAGTTTGACTCTAATTAATGGTTTAATTCGTAACTTACTGTATTACCAAAGCACAAAACGTATAGCTAGGCATAACTTTTGATGTAGTGAAAACAAAGCGTTAAATCTAACTGTACTCATGTCTATACAATAGCCTGAATATCAATTGCTTAGTTGCAACATACAAGTTAGCCCATATCTTTCAGATAAAAAAAAATGAAAAAAAAAAATTCATATGTATGTATATATGTATGTATGTATGTATGTATGTATATATATTAAAAGGTATTACAATTGCAAGCCAACATTATATTATATCCATTACATACATTTTTTAAAATCTATTAACAGTTTTGATATTTAAACACTTTCCACTTTTCCACTTTCATCAATATCGCAAATGTGATACAATCAAATATTTTCCACAACAAGCTTGCAAATATATATTTTGATCCAATATGATTATATTGCCATACATTTCACAGAATACTCTGCTTTATCAGGATGAACAATCACGTGGCTTCACAACAACGCCGTGACTGTTCTTGAATGGCCCAGCCCGAGCCCTGACTTAAACCCAATTGAGCATCTCTGGAGAGACTTAAAAAATGGCTGTCCACCAACGTTAAACATCCAACCTGACAGAACTGGAGAGGATCTGCAAGGACTAATGACAGAGGATACCCAAATCCATGTGTAAAGAACTTGTTGCAGCTTTCCCAAAAGAACTCATGGCTGTATTAGATCAAAAGGGTGCTTCTACTAAATACTGAGCAAAGGGTCTGAATACTTAGGACCATGTGATATTTCAGTTTTTCTTTTTTAATAAATCTGCAAAAATGTCAACAATTCTGTGTTTTTCTGTCAATATGGGGTGCTGTGTGTACATTAATGAGGAAAAACGAATGAACTTAAATGATTTTAGCAAATGGCTGCAATATAACAAAGAGTAAAAAATTTAAGGGGGTCTGAATACTTTCCGTCCACACTGTATAGCCGATATAATGACCCAACTTAGAAATATAGCTCTGTTATTCTCTTTCCTTATACTCTTATATTGAATGTCAGTTTTTTCTCTTAATATATAGATTTCCAGTGATTAGATGCACTGCCTTAAGTTTACACCAGAGTATCAAAATGTGATCACCACTGGGTTTCTTATTTTTTGTGCTATAAACAAAAGACCGACAATTTTGAAAAACATTTTTTTTAATTTCTGCTATAAAATATATCCAATAAAAGATCGAAAAAATGTAATTTCTTCATAAAATTAGACCAATATGTATTCTGCTACATGTTTTAATATTGATAATATTGGAATACTGATTGGTTTAAACGAACGTTATAGTGTCTACAAACTATGGTATATATTTATGAACTTTTTTTATTTATGTATTTTTTTATACTAGTAATGGCAGTGATCAGTGACTTATAGCAGGACTGCAACATTGTGGGGGACAGTTTGACACTAAGTGACACTTTTGGCACTTTGCGGAAACCAGTGACACTACTATAGTGATCAATGCTAAAAATATACACGGTCACTGTACTAATGACATTGTTTGGGGAGGGGCTAAACATCTAGGGTGACCCATGTGCCTATCTGGTATTTATGTGTACAGTGTGCTGCTTTTACTTTCCTTTGCAGGAACTCAGAATCCATCCTTTCTCCCCTGTGAGAACAGTAATCTGCCTTGTTTACTTGGCATTGACTTGGCTTGGTTCCCCATTCTGTGTTGTTTACCAATGATTGGTGGGTGCTGGGGGACATTGAGTGCTCATCACATGCAGGTCTGCTTCTCCTGTGAAGATTCACATCAAAAGTGGCCCGCCAGCGGCGTGTGCACACCCCCTGCAGGCAGAAATGCAGATTTACACACACACACATATATATATATATATATATATATATATATATATATATATATATATATATATGATCCTGCACAGAGCTGCCACCCTGTAGCGGTAAAATTGCTATAGGGTAGTCATGCAAATGGTTAATATGTACAGTCTGGAGGTAAGAAGGGAAAGAAGGGAAAGGGGAGACATGATTGAAGCCTTTAATACATCAAGGGGTGAATAAGGTTCAAGAGGTCAGTTTTTTCAAAATGAAACCAAAAGCAAGAACAGGGGACATGACCTCAAACTAACTGGAGGAAAGTTCAAAAGCAGAGGTAGTGAGACAGTCAACAGTAAATGGCTTCAAACTTGCTTGGGACAAACATAGATCTATACTAGACAAAAAAGTTAATGAAAAAAACATGGGCAGACTCAATGGACTACTCAGTCTTTTTTTCTGCCATCACTATTCTGTTTTTATGTTTCTGACGCCAAGCAAATAATAGCACATATTTGCCATGTATACCAAACTATTATTGAAGCTATGGGACTAATTTACTAGAATAGATGTTTGGTAAGTTAGCTTAGCTTAGTTAAATAGGTTTACATAGCTTAGTTAATTTAGATTAGTTCAGCTTAGCTGAAGCTCTCCTTACTTTGAATAACTAATATGCATATGAATAAAAAAATATTTTTTGCTTAGCATGTGATTGGTTGCTTACAGTGAACTCAGTCAACATTCACTACTCTCTTACTAAATTAACCCCTATGACTATGTATATTAACCTATAAATAAGATGTTTAATGTCCAAGGAAAATAAACACTAGCAGCGCTATTTTTTCTTTTTGTGAAAAGAATACCATATTTGAAAAGGATGAGTATATGTATAAAAATAGAGAAACAAATTGAATAAAAGGTAAATATAAACTACACACAAATATAATTTCCATCAAATGTCAAAAATAGTGTGCATATTGCTATTTTCTGTTATATTTTGTAATTGTATGAAATTGCATTTAAAAGGAATTTAAAAACTGTATCTTTTTTTTTTTTTTTTTTACTATAAATACTAATTACCAGTTCTAGCAGTTAATCTAGCATCACAGTGCATAGTTGAAACATTTAAATTTAAACATTCTGATTTTATATTGCTAACTTGCAAATTTCATTTTCTATTCATACCTTGGGAATTACAAAATATTTTGATGCCTGTAATGCTACATATTGGGTAGCTATCCTTGTAGGTGATGTATGCTGTTTTCCCACTTTTAATGTACATTACATTATGAGAAATTTTAAGCATTATGGACCCTAATGGAGTGTTAAAGAAAATTATTTTGGATGCTTACTTAAAAACTGATACAGAATTAATTTAGAACATGATCTACAACATAATATTAGGTGCAAATTTATAAAATACTGCCACTTTTATCAAAAATTAAGAAATATAATAATTAAACAGTTCAGATTTTAAAATAGGCATTATTATTTAAAGGGTAACGCCACTTTTGTGGGGGAAAAATATCAAATAAAGAAGTCTTCCAGGGCAGCATCCGAGAGATAGGCTCCTCCTTCCTGCAACAGGAAACACATTAGTCCACCATTATAAAATTTGTTAGTCTCACCTGTGTGCCTCAGTAGTATTAAAGCACAGAAGGAACTCTGTAAGCCAATGCGTCCCCACAATACCTGGTATCATTGCTAAGGGTGGGAACTAGTGCTGCCCTGGAAGACTTCTTAGAAAAAGAGTTACCAGGTACCTAACTCTGTTTTCTCCAATCGTCTTCCAGGGCAGCATCCGAGCGGATGTATCAAGCAATACTTACTAGGGTGGGGATAAGGTCTGGAGCACCTCGCGACCAATGTCTGGTCTTGACAGCTGGTCACTGCGGTAGTGTCTCACGAAGGTACTGAAGCTCTACCATGTGGCTGCCCTGCAGATCTGCTCCAGAGTTGCCCTTGCCTTTACTGCGACCAAGGTTGCCCAGGCTTTGGTCAAGTGGGCTTTGACTCTACTTGGGGGGGAGCAAGGTTTTGTCCTCAAATGGCCATCTGTATGGCAAGGTTTATCCATCTGGCCATCGTGAGTCTCAATGCCCGCTTTGCCTTATTGACTCCTGCGTAGAGGACAAATGACATGGCAGTTCTTTGCCAGCCCTTTGTCCTCTCGAGATAAGCTATGAGTATTACATCTGTTTGTTGTACGTGTCTTTTTTCTGCTATCCATTGACTTAGGAAGAGATGTGATAACCACATTGTGCATCCTGTGAAAGGTTGAAGAGACTTTTGGTAGAAAAACTGAGGCGAGAGGACTATTTTATCTGCCTGGATCAGTCAGTAGGGTTCCATTGTGTAGAAAATCTTGAGACTTTCATCTACTCCCCTGGTCGATGCTAGGGCCAATAAGAGAGCGGTTTTTAGTGTAAGATTTTTATCTGAGCACTCCTCCAGTGGTTCGAATGGCGGAGAGAGGAATCCTCTGAGCACCGTGGAGGGGTTCCATGTCGGATTTCTGCCGACTTTAGCGGGTCTGGATCTATTTAACGAGATCAGGAATCTCTTTATAAATGGGTCCTCTGCTAATCTGGTGTCCAGACAGGGGGAGAGTGCTGCCACTTGTACCTTCAGCGTGCTCCGAGAGAGGTTCAAGTCTGTTCCCTCCTGCAGGAAATCCCGAATCGCTAGGATGATTCTCTGTCGGAATCCTGTTTGTTTCCGTACCAGGAGACAAACTTCCTTCTCACTCTAGTTATGGGAATTTCTGCTGGCTAGAATAGGGTTGATCACTCTGTCTGACAGTTCTTTCTTTTGCAGCCTCATCCTCTCAGTAACCAAGCCAAAAGCTTCATGAGTTTGCAATTCGGGTGGTTGACTAGCCCTCGTGATAGGAGGTCCGGTAGGTCATGTATCTGGTGCGGCTGGAGACAGTTTCTTTGAGTGACTGAACCATGTTCTCTGGGGCCAGTGAGGTGCTACGAGTATCACTGTGGCCCTTTCTTCCATGATTCTTTGGCTCCCCTTTGGTATTAGGGCGGTCAGAGGGAATGCATAACACGGCTGGTGTGCCCAGCTTTGATTGAACGTGTCCACTCTGATGTTGCCATCTGTGGTATCCAGCGAGAAGAACCCTGGCAGTTTCGCATTTGTCCTTGAGGCAAACAGATCTACCTGGGGCACTCTCCAGGTCTGCGTGATCCACAAGAAGGTTGCTTGGTTTAGAGACCACTCTGTCTGCTTTATGGTCTTTCGACTTAGAAAGTCTGCCAGTGTGTTGTCTGTCCCCTTCAAGTGGATGCCCGAGGTTGATCGGATGTTTGTCTTAGCCCATGACAGAATTGCTTCTGTCAGGCTCAAATGAGGAGATTTTGTCTCTCCTTGCCTGTCCAGTTATGCCACTGTTGTGGCGTTGTCTGACTGAATCCAGACATCTCTCCCCTGGATAGCTGGTTGCAATGCTCTTTGCGCTCTCTCTACAGCTTTTAATTCCCTCATATACTAGGATTCTCGAGACCATCTGGAGTTACATCTCCCCTGTGTACAGAGATCCCCCATGTGCGCCCCCCATACTAGGGTACTGGCGTCTGTGGTAGTCCTCACAGGGTTGGCTTGCGCCCATCTGCGTCCCTCGGCATAACCGAGGGACAGGAATGGACATTTCTAAGGATGATGGATCACTATCCCACTGGGTCAAAATGTGATTCTGTAGAGGCCTCATGTGGAGCTGTGCCCAAGTGATGGCTGGGATCAAGGACATCATCAGTCCTAGCACTGCCTCATTCTTTTCTGCCGTCTGGAGGGTTTTGGTTACTCTGGCGTCTAGCACATAATCCAAGTATACCACCTCTGGCTTGGGGTCAGCTACAATTTTTCTGTATTTACTATCCACCCCAGGTTTTTGTGGATAGGAAATACCTGCGGAGAGGAGGATTTTTTTTTTTTTTTTTAGGTTCTTTGCTGTATCTGCAAAGAACAGCAGATTGTCTAGGTATGGTATCACGCCATATGCCTTGCTGTCTCAGGCCCTTTAGTGCTTCTGCTATAATCTTTGAGAAGATTCTGGGCACAGAAGAGATGCCAAAAGGCAAAAGATGTGTACTGCAGATGCAGGGTGGCCACTGGCCCCTGGATCGTGAACCTTAGGTATCTTTGATGACTTTTCTTTATGAGTACGAGTACATACAAGTATGCGTCTTGCAAGTTTATTGTGGCCATGCATACCTCTGTTCTTCTGTTGAATGGCTTAAATCTCCTGGAATGACAAAAGGGCACCTTCCCCTGCTTGTTTTTTGCTTGGGGGGAACCCTTTGTTCTTCGCTGCAGTCCTGTCCAGTCCTGTTTAGGTCTGGCCCGAACAGAAAATTTCCTGTGAATGGGATCCCACACAGCCTATTCTTGGAGCCACAGGGCTCTCTTCCCTAAGGCCGTGGCCCTAGAAGATATCATACCATTTCAGCCGAAGCATCTGCTAGAAAAGCTGCCACTCTGGTTAGTGTGGGAATGGTCCTCACTAATTGTTCCCTTAGCGCGTCTCCTAGCAATGCTTGCAGTTGAGACAGCCAGCTAATAGGGTGCGAGCTGTGCAGGTGGAAGCCATTGCCGTTCAAAATTGCCTCTCCTGCT